>NC_086449.1:841732198-842062744 GCF_028390025.1 Pseudophryne corroboree
ACAGTAATGGCTCACACATACGTAGTAGATGCGGTCTCTGCTTTGTCTTTGTTTAGCAGCTCGTTACATGATAATTAGTCTCCCAGCATGGCTCCTGCCAGCGGGACTTCTCTCCCCAAACCCAGCGATAATACACACAGCTAGTTATGCTTTATGCTTTTTACACATGATTTTCATTTCACAGTTGGCAAATGGCCATTATGTAATACGCATTTTCTGGACTTGATAAATATTGGTTTGGGGAAAAACAAGTGGTGTTCCATCTGAAGATCCTCCCATAGCAGAGAACATGTATTAGCATTCTCACCAGGTGACCAACACTACGCCCAGGTGCAGATACAACCAACACTTCATCTGGTATAAGTGGTGGCAGGTGAAGGCCCTGATGGGGCCAGGTCTTTCTACAGACTGGCTTCTGGTGCAGGGGACTTGTATTGATTGGTCATCTTTTGTCAAGGGGAGATTTTTGACTGGAAGAGCCTGTACTCGGGGTAGGAATGTGGGCACAGGATTCATGGGACATGACGATAAGGAGCACAGGTGGCATGGGTAGTAGTAAGGGAGGGACAAGAGGAAGGAGGGCCCTGCCAGTGAGAGCTTGCATACTCAGAGGAGGGGTGAGTAGATGGAGGGCGGGTAAATGGCAGACAGGTAAGTGGAGATTAGGAGGAGAGCTGGTAGGCTTTAATGAGATAAGGTGGGTATTCAGGGCATGTTGGAACTGGAGAAGGAGGGAGTTCCATAGAACGGAGACATAATGTTTATAGAAATATACTTATCAGCTGAAAAGGGGATGAATCTTTTTACCTATACCATATGTAGTAATGTTCCTTCTAGTATAAAGACAATTCACCGTCACACTGCTTCCTTCCCTTCTATAGAACTATAGAATCCCCCTAACCCTAAGATGTAAATAAGCCCACCATACGTTTCGTTCTACAGTAAAATGTATACAGCACTCGGGTACATGAGAATGGTGGAAGCTGTTACCCAAAAACGTATGAACACTAAAAACTAGCAAGCCGTCTCATGACTGTCCTTCTCATAACTAGTCATCTCATATCGAGCCGTCTCATAACTATCCTTCTCATAACTAGTCATCTCATAGTGAGCCGTCTCATAACTATCCTTCTCATAACTAGTAATCTCATAGTGAGCCACCTCATAACTAGTCATCTCTTAGCGAGCCGTCTCATAACTATCCTTCTCATAACTAGTCATCTCATAGCGAGCAGTCTCATAACTAGTCATCTCTTAGCGAGCCATCTCATAACTATCCTACTCATAATTAGTCATCTCATAGTGAGCAGTCTCATAACTAGTCATCTCATAGCGAGCAGTCTCATAGCTAGTCATCTCATAGCGAGCCGTGAGCCGTCTCATAACTAGTCATCTCATAGTGAGCAGTCTCATAACTAGTCATCTCATAGTGAGCCATCTCCTAACTAGTCATCCCATAGTGAGCCGTCTCATAACTATCCTTCTCATAACTAGTCATCTCTTAGCGAGCCGTCTCATAACTAGTCATCTCTTAGCGAGCCGTCTCATAACTAGTCATCTCATAGCGAGCAGTCTCATAACTAGTCATCTCTTAGCGAGCCATCTCATAACTATCCTACTCATAATTAGTCATCTCATAGTGAGCAGTCTCATAACTAGTCATCTCATAGCGAGCAGTCTCATAGCTAGTCATCTCATAGCGAGCCGTGAGCCGTCTCATAACTAGTCATCTCATAGTGAGCAGTCTCATAACTAGTCATCTCATAGTGAGCCATCTCCTAACTAGTCATCCCATAGTGAGCCGTCTCATAACTATCCTTCTCATAACTAGTCATCTCTTAGCGAGCCGTCTCATAACTAGTCATCTCATAGTGAGCCGTCTCATAACTAGTCATCTCATAGTGAGCTGTCTCATAACTATCCTTCTCATAACTAGTCATCTCATAGCAAGCCGTCTCATAACTAGTCATCTCATAGCGAGCCGTCTCATAACTATCCTTCTCATAACTAGTCATCTCATAGTGAGCCGTCTCATAACTATCCTTCTCATAACTAGTAATCTCATAGTGAGCCGTCTCATAACTATCCTTCTCATAACTAGTAATCTCATAGTGAGCCACCTCACAGCTAGTCATCTCTTAGCGAGCCGTCTCATAACTATCCTTCTCATAACTAGTAATCTCATAGTGAGCCACCTCATAACTAGTCATCTCTTAGTGAGCCGTCTCATAGCTATCCTCATAACTAGTCATCTCATAGCGAGCCATCTCATAGCGAGCCGTGAGCCGTCTCATAACTAGTCATCTCATAGCGAGCAGTCTCATAACTAGTCATCTCATAGCGAGCAGTCTCATAGCTAGTCATCTCATAGCGAGCAGTCTCATAACTAATCATCTCATAGTGAGCCGTCTCCTAACTAGTCATCCCATAGTGCCGTAGAGCCGTCTCATAACTATCCTTCTCATAACTAGTCATCTCATAGCGAGCCGTCTCCTAACTATCCTTCTCATAGTGAGCTGTCTCATAACTATTCTTCTCATAACTAGTCATCTCATAGCAAGCCGTCTCATAACTAGTCATCTCATAGCGAGCCGTCTCATAACTATCCTTCTCATAACTAGTCATCTCATAGTGAGCCGTCTCATAACTATCCTTCTCATAACTAGTAATCTCATAGTGAGCCGTCTCATAACTATCCTTCTCATAACTAGTAATCTCATAGTGAGCCACCTCACAGCTAGTCATCTCTTAGCGAGCCGTCTCATAACTATCCTTCTCATAACTAGTAATCTCATAGTGAGCCACCTCATAACTAGTCATCTCTTAGTGAGCCGTCTCATAGCTATCCTCATAACTAGTCATCTCATAGCGAGCCATCTCATAGCGAGCCGTGAGCCGTCTCATAACTAGTCATCTCATAGCGAGCAGTCTCATAACTAGTCATCTCATAGCGAGCAGTCTCATAGCTAGTCATCTCATAGCGAGCAGTCTCATAACTAATCATCTCATAGTGAGCCGTCTCCTAACTAGTCATCCCATAGTGCCGTAGAGCCGTCTCATAACTATCCTTCTCATAACTAGTCATCTCATAGCGAGCCGTCTCCTAACTATCCTTCTCATAGTGAGCTGTCTCATAACTATTCTTCTCATAACTAGTCATCTCATAGCAAGCCGTCTCATAACTAGTCATCTCATAGCGATCCGTGAGCTGTCTCATAACTAGTCATCTCATAGTGAGCCGTCTCATAACTAGTCATCTCATAGTGAGCCGTCTCATAACTAGTCGTCTCTTAGCGAGCCATCTCATAACTATCCTTCTAATAACTAGTCATCTCATAGCGAGCAGTCTCATAACTAGTCATCTCATAGCGAGCAGTCTCATAACTAGTCATCTCATAGTGAGCCGTCTCATAACTAGTCATCTCATAGTGAGCCGTCTCATAACTAGTCATCTCTTAGCGAGCCATCTCATAACTATCCTACTCATAACTAGTCATCTCATAGCGAGCAGTCTCATAACTAGTCATCTCATAGCGAGCAGTCTCATAGCTAGTCATCTCATAGCGAGCCGTGAGCCGTCTCATAACTAGTCATCTCATAGTGAGCAGTCTCATAACTAGTCATCTCATAGTGAGCCGTCTCCTAACTAGTCATCCCATAGTGAGCCGTCTCATAACTATCCTTCTCATAACTAGTCATCTCATAGCAAGCCGTCTCATAACTAGTCATCTCATAGCGAGCCGTGAGCTGTCTCATAACTAGTCATCTCATAGTGAGCCGTCTCATAACTAGTCATCTCATAGTGAGCCATCTCATAACTAGTCGTCTCTTAGCGAGCCGTCTCATAACTATCCTTCTAATAACTAGTCATCTCATAGTGAGCCGTCTCATAACTAGTCGTCTCTTAGCGAGCCGTCTCATAACTCTAAGCGAGCCATCTCATAACTATCCTACTCATAACTAGTCATCTCATAGCGAGCCGTCTCATAACTATCCTACTCATAACTAGTCACCTCATAGCGAGCTGTCTCATAACTAGTCGTCTCTTAGCGAGCCGTCTCATAACTATCCTACTCATAACTAGTCATCTCATAGCGAGCAGTCTCATAGCTAGTCATCTCATAGCTGCAGTCTCATAGCTATCCATCTCATAGCGAGCTGTCTCATAGCTAGTCATCTCATAGTTAGCAGTCTCATAGCAATCCATCTTATAGTTATCCATCTAATAGTTATCTGTCTCATAGCAAGCCATCTACTAGGTATCTGTCTCATAGGTATCTGTCTCAAAGCTATCATCTCATATAGTAGCTATCCATCTCATAGTGAACCGTCTTATAGAGAGCAGTCTCATAGCGCGCCGCCTCATAGCGTGCCATCTCATAGCTATCCATCTCATAGTGAGCAGTCCTATAGCTATCCATCTCATAGTGAGCAGTCTCATAGCTATCCATCTCATAGCGAGCTGTCTCATAGCTAGTCATCTCATAGTGAGCAGTCTTATAGCTATCCATCTCATAGTGAGCAGTCTTATAGCTATCCATCTCATAGTGAGCAGTCTCATAGCTATCATCTCACAGTGAGCAGTCTCATAGCTATCCATCTCATAGCTAGTCATCTCATAGCGAGCAGTCTCATAGCTAGTCATCTCATAGTGAGCAGTCTCATAGCTATCCATCTCATAGCGAGCAGTCTCATAGCTATCCATCTCACAGTGAGCTGTCTCATAGCTAGTCATCTCATAGCTAGTCATCTCATAGTGAGCAGTCTCATAGCTATCCATCTCACAGTGATCCATCTCATAGCTATCCATCTCATAGTGAGCAGTCTCATAGCTATCCACCTCATAGTGAGCAGTCTCATAGTTAGTCCTCTCATAGTGAGCAGTCTCATAGCTAGTCCTCTCATAGTGAGCAGTCTCATAGCTAGTCCTCTCATAGTGAGCAGTCTCATAGCTATCCATCTCATAGTGAGCAGTCTCATAGCTATCCATCTCATAGTGAGCAGTCTCCTAGCTAGTCCTCTCATAGCGAGCAGTCTTATAGCTTTCCATCTCATAGCGAGCAGTCTCGTAGCTATCCATATCATAGCGAGCAGTCTCATAGCTATCCATCTCATAGCGAGCCATCTCATAGCTATTCATCTCATAGCGAGCCGTCTCATAGCTATTTATCTCATAGCGAGCAGTCTCCTAGCTATCCATCTCATAGCGAGCAGTCTCCTAGCTATCCATCTCATAGCGAGCAGTCTCATAGCTATCCATCTCATAGCGAGCAGTCTCCTAGCTATCCATCTCATAGCGAGCAGTCTCCTAGCTATCCATCTCATAGCGAGCAGTCTCCTAGCTATCCATCTCATAGCGAGCAGTCTCCTAGCTATCCATCTCATAGCGAGCAGTCTCCTAGCTATCCATCTCATAGCGAGCAGTCTCGTAGCTATCCATCTCATAGCGAGCAGTCTCCTAGCTGTCCATCTCATAGCATGCAGTCTCATAGCTTTCCATCTTATAGCGAGCAGTCTCGTAGCTATCCATCTCATAGCGAGCAGTCCCCTAGCTGTCCATCTCATAGCGAGCAGTCTCGTAGCTATCCATCTCATAGCAAGCAGTCTCATAGCTATCCATCTCATAGCGAGCAGTCTCGTAGCTATCCATCTCATAGCGAGCAGTCTCGTAGCTATCCATCTCATAGCGAGCAGTCTCATAGCGAGCAGTCTCATAGCTGTCCATCTCATAGCGAGCAGTCTCCTAGCTATCCATCTCATAGCGAGCAGTCCCCTAGCTATCCATCTCATAGCGAGCAGTCTCATAGCTATCCATCTCATAGCGAGCAGTCTCCTAGCTATCCTTCTCATAGCGAGCAGTCTCGTAGCTATCCATCTAATAGCGAGCAGTCTCGTAGCTTTCCATCTCATAGCGAGCAGTCTCGTAGCTTTCCATCTCATAGCGAGCAGTCTCCTAGCTATCCATCTCATAGCGAGCAGTCTCCTAGCTATCCATCTCATAGCAAGCAGTCTCCTAGCTTTCCATCTCATAGCGAGCAGTCTCATAGCTGATCATCTCATAACGAGCAGTCTCCTAGCTGTCCATCTCATAGCGAACAGTCTCCTAGCTGTCCATCTCATAGCGAGCAGTCTCCTAGCTGTCCATCTCATAGTGAGCAGTCTCCTAGCTTTCCATCTCATAGCGAGCAGTCTCCTAGCTATCCATCTCATAGCGAGCAGTCTCATAGCTATCCATCTCATAGCGAGCCGTCTCATAGCTATCCATCTCATAGCGAGCCGTCTCATAGCTATTTATCTCATAGCGAGCAGTCTCCTAGCTATCCATCTCATAGCGAGCAGTTTCCTAGCTATCCATCTCATAGCGAGCCGTCTCATAGCTATCCATCTCATAGCGAGCAGTCTCATAGCTGTCCGTCTCATAGCGAGCAGTCTCATAGCTGTCCGTCTCATAGCGAGCAGTCTCATAGCTGTCCGTCTCATAGCGAGCAGTCTCATAGCTGTCCATCTCATAGCGAGCAGTCTCATAGCTGTCCATCTCATAGCGAGCAGTCTCATAGCTGTCCATCTCATAGCGAGCAGTCTCATAGCTGTCCATCTCATAGCGAGCAGTCTCATAGCTGTCCATCTCATAGCGAGCAGTCTCATAGCTGTCCATCTCATAGCGAGCAGTCTCATAGCTGTCCATCTCATAGCGAGCAGTCTCATAGCTGTCCATCTCATAGCGAGCAGTCTCATAGCTGTCCATCTCATAGCGAGCAGTCTCCTAGCTGTCCATCTCATAGCGAGCAGTCTCATAGCTGTCCATCTCATAGCGAGCAGTCTCATAGCTGTCCATCTCATAGCGAGCAGTCTCATAGCTGTCCATCTCATAGCGAGCAGTCTCATAGCTGTCCATCTCATAGCGAGCAGTCTCATAGCTGTCCATCTCATAGCGAGCAGTCTCATAGCTGTCCATCTCATAGCGAGCAGTCTCATAGCTGTCCATCTCATAGCGAGCAGTCTCCTAGCTATCCATCTCATAGCGAGCAGTCCCCTAGCTATCCATCTCATAGCGAGCAGTCTCCTAGCTTTCCATCTCATAGCGAGCAGTCTCCTAGCTGTCCATCTCATAGCGAGCAGTCTCATAGCTGTCCATCTCATAGCGAGCAGTCTCATAGCTGTCCATCTCATAGCGAGCAGTCTCATAGCTGTCCATCTCATAGCGAGCAGTCTCATAGCTGTCCATCTCATAGCGAGCAGTCTCATAGCTGTCCATCTCATAGCGAGCAGTCTCATAGCTGTCCATCTCATAGTGAGCAGTCTCATAGCTGTCCATCTCATAGCGAGCAGTCTCCTAGCTGTCCATCTCATAGCGAGCAGTCTCATAGCTGTCCATCTCATAGCGAGCAGTCTCATAGCTGTCCATCTCATAGCGAGCAGTCTCATAGCTGTCCATCTCATAGCGAGCAGTCTCATAGCTGTCCATCTCATAGCGAGCAGTCTCATAGCTGTCCATCTCATAGCGAGCAGTCTCATAGCTGTCCATCTCATAGCGAGCAGTCTCATAGCTGTCCATCTCATAGCGAGCAGTCTCATAGCTGTCCATCTCATAGCGAGCAGTCTCCTAGCTGTCCATCTCATAGCGAGCAGTCTCATAGCTGTCCATCTCATAGCGAGCAGTCTCATAGCTGTCCATCTCATAGCGAGCAGTCTCATAGCTGTCCATCTCATAGCGAGCAGTCTCATAGCTGTCCATCTCATAGCGAGCAGTCTCATAGCTGTCCATCTCATAGCGAGCAGTCTCCTAGCTGTCCATCTCATAGCGAGCAGTCTCATAGCTGTCCATCTCATAGCGAGCAGTCTCCTAGCTGTCCATCTCATAGCGAGCAGTCTCCTAGCTGTCCATCTCATAGCGAGCAGTCTCCTAGCTGTCCATCTCATAGCGAGCAGTCTCATAGCTGTCCATCTCATAGCGAGCAGTCTCAGAGCTGTCCATCTCATAGTGAGCAGTCTCCTAGCTGTCCATCTCATAGCGAGCAGTCTCATAGCTGTCCATCTCATAGCGAGCAGTCTCATAGCTGTCCATCTCATAGCGAGCAGTCTCATAGCTGTCCATCTCATAGCGAGCAGTCTCCTAGCTGTCCATCTCATAGCGAGCAGTCTCCTAGCTGTCCATCTCATAGCGAGCAGTCTCATAGCTGTCCATCTCATAGCGAGCAGTCTCATAGCTGTCCATCTCATAGCGAGCAGTCTCCTAGCTGTCCATCTCATAGCGAGCAGTCTCATAGCTGTCCATCTCATAGCGAGCAGTCTCCTAGCTGTCCATCTCATAGCGAGCAGTCTCATAGCTGTCCATCTCATAGCGAGCAGTCTCATAGCTGTCCATCTCATAGCGAGCAGTCTCATAGCTGTCCATCTCATAGCGAGCAGTCTCCTAGCTGTCCATCTCATAGCGAGCAGTCTCATAGCTGTCCATCTCATAGCGAGCAGTCTCCTAGCTGTCCATCTCATAGCGAGCAGTCTCATAGCTGTCCATCTCATAGCGAGAATTTGGAGGTTTTCAAAGGTCTTGGCAAGAATTTTGTACATAACTTTTCTTTGAGGTTTTTTTTGAGGGAGCAAAATACACAGTATATGGGGGCACCACAAGCTGTGCTTAGGGCCTGTGAAGGTCTTCATCTTGCACAAGACGTTATATGGACATCCTGTCATCCACCATGCTTCTCTCGCCATTGATCGTTGAACATGTGACTGACGCTATGTTATTTGTGCATTGCAGGTGGTTCTGTGCGGACAACCCTTGGTGTGTTTGCAAATGCGATAAGGATGTGCTGTATTCACTATCGACATGTTGGGGGGCAGGTGTCCACCTGGCTAGATCGAGCAAAGGAATACAATGGAGGCCGCTACAGCGAGTCCTACGTGGAGAACACAAAGGCCTTGACCAGGCTCCTCCCATTGTGCATCCTACAAGTCCTGTATAGAATTTGTATCACGCAGGTGAGTGACTGGCGCAGTCTCAGACCCCAGATTCTCCGTGCAGCCCCCCTGAATGCACTGCTCAGTAACTTATGAGGTCTATTTACTAAGCTATTCAGCACAGGAAACTAAATGAAGCAAATAGCGAAGCCTCTAACGGCGATATCTTCTGTGTTACTGTAAGACTCGCGCCGTAGCGGTCAACGTACAATGTATGAGGATGGTCACCGTTGTACTATTTAGCAAGTTCTAAAAAATAAAAGTTTTCAGATCTGACTCCAGTAGCTAACTCCATCGTCAGATGCTCCTACCTACTGAACGAGGGTCCAGGATGGCTGCCTCACCAGGTACCACAATGACCCTCACTATGGGTGGGGTGGAATATGCATCTCATCCACGATGCGGTATATCCCGCCACTTATCAGTACATACTTATCAGGTATGTACTTAGAAATGCGATTAGCCAGGGGCAGATTGGGATGGAAAAGCAGCCTAGGAAATTTATGGACCAGTCCTAATGGGGCTGATTCTGGTTGGATGCAGTTGCGGCTTTCCTTGTGACTATTGCTGCAGTTGCGTCCGTGACTTTAGGCTAATGACGCTACACTGCCCTTCTCTGGTGTACATCCATGTGTCTAAACATGCAAGGGCTGAGACACCCACTTTCCGGGCCTACAGACGCTGCAGTAAAGCTTAGTGCATCTTTAGATGCTACCAGAGGTCACACCATGGAAACTTTCCCCAGCCCTATGCTAGGTACAGATCATCCGTCTCCGTATGGCCTCCAATGTGTCTCTATACCCGGCACACTCATGCTATGTTACATCTATCTGATTAGCTAACCTCTAGGAATGGCCAACACATTTCTAATATACTCCTTGGTGCGTGCTTATAAATCTGTGCTGCAACTCGGAACGCACACCATCAGGATGCATGCACCGTGCAGCTCATAGACATAAAACATTGCACACAAAAAACATTTCTCTTACGTCCTAGAGGATGCTGGGGTCCACATTAGTACCATGGGGTATAGACGGGTCCACCAGGAGCCATTGGCACTTTAAGAGTTTGAGAGTGTGGGCTGGCTCCTCCCTCTATGCCCCTCCTACCAGACTCAGATTAGATAATGTGCCCGGAGGAGCCGGTCACAGCTAGGGGAGCTCTACAGAGCTTTTCTAGTTAAAGTTATTTTTAGAGTTTATTATTTTACAGGAGGCTGTGGGCAACAGCCTGCCTGCAATGAGGGACTAAGGAGGGGAGCAGTGTCCACCCCGAGGGGTCTGAGCCACTGTCTCCGTTGACTGGACACTGAGCTCCAGAGGGGTCGGATCGTTCTCCGCCACAGGATACCGCTCGCCCCAGCAGCATGCCTCCGACCCCTTACAGAGCTAAAGAAGTGGTGAGTGAGTCACCGACCCCCCTATCAAGCGGGGGGCAGGTGTGAAGATGGCGGCAACGGGTAGTGAGCACAGTATTAACTGTGCGGCGCTGTGAGGGGCGCCCTGGGCCAGCGCTTACCCCCTACACTGGTCAGCAAGTCTGTCGAGGTCCGCGGATCTCAGCCAGCAAAAGTCCTCAGGCCGGTATAATCACTAGAGATGAGCGGGTTCGGTTTCTCTGAATCCGAACCCGCCAGAACTTCATGTTTTTTTTCACGGGTCCGAGCGACTCGGATCTTCCCGCCTTGCTCGGTTAACCCGAGCGCGCCCGAACGTCATCATGACGCTGTCGGATTCTCGCGAGGCTCGGATTCTATCGCGAGACTCGGATTCTATATAAGGAGCCGCGCGTCGCCGCCATTTTCACACGTGCATTGAGATTGATAGGGAGAGGACGTGGCTGGCGTCCTCTCCGTTTAGAATTAGAATAGATTAGAGAGACACTTGATTTACTTATTTTGGGGAGCATTAGGAGTACTCAGTAGTGTACAGTGCAGAGTTTTGCTGATAGTGACCAGTGACCACCACTTTTATTTATAATCCGTTCTCTGCCTGAAAAAAGCGATACACAGCACACAGTGACTCAGTCACATACCATATCTGTGTGCACTGCTCAGGCTCAGGCCAGTGTGCTGCATCATCTATTATCTATATATAATATTATATATATCTGTCTGACTGCTCAGCTCACACAGCTTATAATTGTGGGGGAGACTGGGGAGCACTACTGCAGTGCCAGTTATAGGTTATAGCAGGAGCCAGGAGTACATAATATATTATATAGTGAGTGACCACCAGACACACAGTGCAGTTTATTTAATATATCCGTTCTCTGCCTGAAAAAAGCGATACACACAGTGACTCAGTCAGTCACATACCATATCTGTGTGCACTGCTCAGGCTCAGGCCAGTGTGCTGCATGACATCATCTATATATATTATATATCTGTCTGACTGCTCAGCTCACACAGCTTATAATTGTGGGGGAGACTGGGGAGCACTACTGCAGTGCCAGTTATAGGTTATAGCAGGAGCCAGGAGTACATAATATATTATATAGTGAGTGACCACCAGACACACAGTGCAGTTTATTTAATATATCCGTTCTCTGCCTGAAAAAAGCGATACACACAGTGACTCAGTCAGTCACATACCATATCTGTGTGCACTGCTCAGGCTCAGGCCAGTGTGCTGCATGACATCATCTATATATATTATATATCTGTCTGACTGCTCAGCTCACACAGCTTATAATTGTGGGGGAGACTGGGGAGCACTACTGCAGTGCCAGTTATAGGTTATAGCAGGAGCCAGGAGTACATAATATATTATATAGTGAGTGACCACCAGACACACAGTGCAGTTTATTTAATATATCCGTTCTCTGCCTGAAAAAAGCGATACACACAGTGACTCAGTCAGTCACATACCATATCTGTGTGCACTGCTCAGGCTCAGGCCAGTGTGCTGCATCATCTATTATCTATATATAATATTATATATATCTGTCTGACTGCTCAGCTCACACAGCTTATAATTGTGGGGGAGACTGGGGAGCACTACTGCAGTGCCAGTTATAGGTTATAGCAGGAGCCAGGAGTACATAATATATTATATAGTGAGTGACCACCAGACACACAGTGCAGTTTATTTAATATATCCGTTCTCTGCCTGAAAAAAGCGATACACACAGTGACTCAGTCAGTCACATACCATATCTGTGTGCACTGCTCAGGCTCAGGCCAGTGTGCTGCATCATCTATTATCTATATATAATATTATATATATCTGTCTGACTGCTCAGCTCACACAGCTTATAATTGTGGGGGAGACTGGGGAGCACTGCAGTGCCAGTTATAGGTTATAGCAGGAGCCAGGAGTACATAATATTATATTAAAATTAAACAGTGCACACTTTTGCTGCAGGAGTGCCACTGCCAGTGTGACTAGTGACCAGTGACCTGACCACCAGTATATAATATTAGTAGTATACTATCTCTTTATCAACCAGTCTATATTAGCAGCAGACACAGTACAGTGCGGTAGTTCACGGCTGTGGCTACCTCTGTGTCGGCACTCGGCAGCCCGTCCATAATTGTATATACCAGTGACCTAACCGTGGTTTTTTTTTCTTTCTTCATACATACATACTAGTTACGAGTATACTATCTCTTTATCAACCAGTCTATATATTAGCAGCAGACACAGTACAGTGCGGTAGTTCACGGCTGTGGCTACCTCTGTGTCGGCACTCGGCAGCCCGTCCATAATTGTATATACCACCTAACCGTGGTTTTTTTTTCTTTCTTTATACATACATACTAGTTACGAGTATACTATCTCTTTATCAACCAGTCTATATATTAGCAGCAGACACAGTACAGTGCGGTAGTTCACGGCTGTGGCTACCTCTGTGTCGGCACTCGGCAGCCCGTCCATAATTGTATATACCACCTAACCGTGGTTTTTTTTTCTTTCTTTATACATACATACTAGTTACGAGTATACTATCTCTTTATCAACCAGTCTATATATTAGCAGCAGACACAGTACAGTGCGGTAGTTCACGGCTGTGGCTACCTCTGTGTCGGCACTCGGCAGCCCGTCCATAATTGTATATACCACCTAACCGTGGTTTTTTTTTCTTTCTTTATACATACATACTAGTTACGAGTATACTATCTCTTTATCAACCAGTCTATATATTAGCAGCAGACACAGTACAGTAGTTCACGGCTGTGGCTACCTCTGTGTCGGCACTCGGCAGCCCGTCCATAATTGTATATACCACCTAACCGTGGTTTTTTTCTTTCTTTATACATACATACTAGTTACGAGTATACTATCTCTTTATCAACCAGTCTATATATTAGCAGCAGACACAGTACAGTAGTTCACGGCTGTGGCTACCTCTGTGTCGGCACTCGGCAGCCCGTCCATAATTGTATATACCACCTAACCGTGGTTTTTTTTTCTTTCTTTATACATACATACTAGTTACGAGTATACTATCTCTTTATCAACCAGTCTATATATTAGCAGCAGACACAGTCTGCTAATCTTACTCACACAGCTACCTCATTGCGCCTCTTTTTTTCTTTGCGTCATGTGCTGTTTGGGGAGGGTTTTTTGGAAGGGCCATCCTGCGTGACACTGCAGTGCCACTCCTAGATGGGCCCGGTGTTTGTGTCGGCCACTAGGGTCGCTAATCTTACTCACACAGCTACCTCATTGCGCCTCTTTTTTTCTTTGCGTCATGTGCTGTTTGGGGAGGGTTTTTTGGAAGGGACATCCTGCGTGACACTGCAGTGCCACTCCTAGATGGGCCCGGTGTTTGTGTCGGCCACTAGGGTCGCTTATCTTACTCACACAGCGACCTCGGTGCAAATTTTAGGACTAAAAATAATATTGTGAGGTGTGAGGTATTCAGAATAGACTGAAAATGAGTGTAAATTATGGTTTTTGAGGTTAATAATACTTTGGGATCAAAATGACCCCCAAATTCTATGATTTAAGCTGTTTTTTAGTGTTTTTGGAAAAAAACACCCGAATCCAAAACACACCCGAATCCGACAAAAAAAATTCGGTGAGGTTTTGCCAAAACGCGTTCGAACCCAAAACACGGCCGCGGAACCGAACCCAAAACCAAAACACAAAACCCGAAAAATTTCAGGCGCTCATCTCTAATAATCACCTGAAGAGCGGGAAGACAGCACCATTAAGGGGGCGGAGCTTTTCCTCAGAGCGGACCTAGCAGCGTTCCCGCGCCATTTTCCTGCCTGCACAGCGCTGGATGGAAGAACAGGTCCCTCCACAGCAACTCCAGCTATCAGTACACGGTACCAGGGGGTTGTAGAAGGGAGGGGAGGCTGTAATACGTCTGTGTGTCCTATTAAGGTGCACAGTCAGCGCTGACAGGGGGTTTCCCTTTGGTAAAAGCGCTGTGTGTGGGTTGGCTCCAATCTCTGTCTCTCTTGCCTTTCTTGGGGGGGAGAACTGTGTGTGTGTGTGTGTGTGTGTGTGTGTGGAGTGTGTGTGTGTGTGTGTGTGTGTGTGTGTGTGTGTGTGTGTGTGTGTGTAGTGTTTGGTGGTCTCCTTTAGCTATGTCCAGGGACACTGCGTCATATGCTGCAGAGGATTTATCCCCCCATTATTCCATGTAATCAGGTTAGCACTGGTTTAGCACAGATTCCAGCAAGGGATCCAGAGTGGTTTTCCTCTATCAAAGAAGATGGTTTTACCTGTCCCAGGATCTACCGCCTTAAAGGAGCCAGCAGATAGAAAGATTGATAACACACTTAAATCAATGTACACTGCTTCAGGGGCCATATTACATCCCACTATTGCTAGTGCATGGATTGCAAAAGCAATAGTAAAGTGGTCGGCTACCTTACTTGAGGATTGGGATATGATGGATAGGGATGACGTTGCATTATATTTACGCCACATTCATGATTCTGCAGGTTTTATGGTAGGATCCATGAAAGACCTGGGTTCCATGGCTGCGGGAATTTCTTCCATGTCTGTTTCAGCTCGTCGGGGACTATGGCTCCGCCAGTGGTCGGCCGACGCGGAATCGAAAAGAAGTGTGGAGTCTCTACCCTATACAGGTCAGGCTCTCTTTGGGGAAGCTCTAGACGCGTAGATTTCCACTGCTTCAGCGGGTAAGTCTCCGTTTCTTCCCTCAGCAGCTCCTGCTCCAAAGAAATCCTTCTCCTCAGCTACGCAGCAGGCCTTTCGGCCTAACAAGCCTAGAAAGGCCAGAACTTCCAATACCTTCTTTAGGGAGGTCGGCTTAAGTCCAAGAAACCTGCTGCTGCAGATTTCCAGGAACAAAAGCCTGCTTCGGGTACACCAAAGACCTCCGCATGACGGTGGACTGCGCGGCCCGGCGGTGGGGCCAGTAGGAGCGAGACTCAGACATTTTAGTCATGTCTGGGTGTTGTCCGGCCTGGATCCCTGGGTAGTAGATATTGTGTCTCAGGGATACAGGCTGGAATTTCAAAGTCTCCCTCCTCATCGCTTTTTCAAGGCGGGCTTACCAACTCTGTTGGAGGACAGCGCAGTGCTTCAGGACGCTGTCCAAAAGCTGGTGGAGGCACAGGTCGTTGTGCCAGTGCCACCTCACATGCTGAACAATGGTTACTATTCGAACCTTTTTGTGGTACCGAAACCGGATGGTTCGGTCAGGCCCATTCTGAACCTAAAATCATTGAACCCCTTTCTAAAGGAGATCAAGATGGAGCCTCTCAGGGTGGTGATATCAGGTCTAGAAGAGGGGGAATTCCTGGAATCACTGGATATCAAGGATGCGTACCTTCACATTCCGATCTGGCTGCCGCATCAGGCTTATCTCCGATTCGCATTGCTGGACTGTTATTTTCAGTTCCAGGCTCTGCCATTCGGCCTCTCCACAGCACCGTGGGTATTTACCAAGGTGATGGCGGAAATGATGATACTCCTCCGCAATCAGGGTGTGAACATCATTCCATATCTGGATGATCTCCTGATAAAGGCATCGTCCAAGGAGAAGCTACTGCAATCCATTGTTCTCACAATGCGACTGCTCCAGAGTCACGGTTGGATTCTGAATTTTCCAAAGTCACATTTGTAACCAACCCAGAGATTGTCATTTCTGGGAATGATCCTGGATATGGAAGTGCAACGGGTGTTTCTTCCGCAGAAAAAGGCGTTGGTGATCCAATCCATGGTCCGGGATGTCTTGAAGCCACCCCGGGTGTCGGTTCATCTTTGCATTCGCCTATTGGGAAAGATGGTGGCCTCTTACGAGGCCCTCCAGTATGGGAGGTTCCACGCTCGGACCTTCCGACTGGATCTCCTGGACAAGTGGTCAGGATCTCGCCTCCACATGCATCAGAGAATTCGTCTGTCGCCAAGGGCCAGGATTTCACTCCTCTGGTGGCTCCAATTGCCTCACCTCCTGGAAGGCCGCAGGTTCGGGATTCAGGACTGGGTCCTGCTAACAACTTCCAAGGAAGGTGGTCAAGCCTGGAAGCCGGCCTGCCCATCAACATTCTGGAACTAAGAGCCGTCTACAAAGGTCTTCTTCAGGCGGCCCCTCTTCTAAGAAATCGGGCTATTCAAGTGCAGTCAGACAACGTAACAACAGTGGCTTACATAAACCGACAGGGCGGAGCGAAGAGCAGAGCGGCAATGTCGGAGGTGACAAGAATACTCCTCTAGACAGAAAAGCACGCGTTGGTGCTGTCAGCCATCTTCATTCCGGGAGTAGACAACTGGGAAGCAGACTTCCTCAGCAGACACGATCTCCATCCAGGAGAGTGGGGACTCCATCCGGAGGTGTTCAAGGAAATAACAGATCTTTGGGGCCTACCCCAAATAGACATGATGGCCTCTTGTCTCAACAATTAGCTTCGGCGTTATTGTTCCAGGTTAAGGGACCCACAGGCAGTGGCAGTGGACGCCCTGGTGTCTCCGTGGGTGTTCCAGTCAGTGTACATGTTTCCACCATTTCCATTCATCCCAAGAATCCTAAAGCTCATAAGGAGAACAAGGGTTCAAGCGATCCTCATTGCCCCAGACTGGCCAAGAAGGGCTTGGTACGCGGATCTTCTGAATCTACTATATGAAGAGCCAAGGCCTCTTCCTCTTTGGGAAGACCTGCTGCAGCAGGGGCTGTTCGCCTATCAAGACTTACCGTGGCTACGTTTAATGGCATGGAAGTTGAGCGCCTGATTCTTGCTCGGAAGGGCATTCATAAGAAGGTTATTCCTACCCTCATACAGGCTAGGAAAGGGGTAACGTCTAAACATTACCATCGTATTTGGAAGAAATATATCTCTTGGTGTGAGTCCAAGAAGTTTCCTACGTTGGAGTTTCAACTGGGATGTTTCCTCCTCTTCCTGCAAGCAGGAGTGGATATGGGTCTGCAGTTGGGATCTCTGAAGGTCCAGATTTCAGCCCTATCCATTTTCTTTCAGAAACAATTGGCTGCCCTCACTGAGGTTCAGACCTTTTTGAAGGGAGTTCTGCATATCCAACCTCCCTTTGTACCGCCTACGGCGCCTTGGTACCTTAACGTGGTGTTGCAGTTCCTCCGATCGGATTCATTTGAACCTCTACAGGAGGTAGAGCTCAAATTTCTTACATGGAAGGCGGTCACTTTGTTGGCCTTGGCTTCTGCTAGACGTGTGTCCGAGCTGGGGATTTATCCTGTGAAAGCCCTTACTTGATCTTCCACGAAGATAGAGCTGAGCTCCGGACTCATCAGCAGTTTCTTCCGAAGGTTGTGTCAGCATTTCATATCAACCAACCTATTGTGGTGCCAGTGGCTACTGACTCCTCAATTACTTCAAAGTCCTTGGATGTCATAAAGGGCTCTGAAGATATATGTGAAGAGAACTTCTCATCACAGAAAGTCAGACTCTCTGTTTGTCCTGTATGATCCCAAGAAAATTGGGTGTCCTGCTTCTAAGCAGACGATCTCTCACTGGATCAGATTCACTATCCAGCACGTTTATTCTACGGCAGGACTGCCGTGTCCAAAATCTGTTAAGGACCACTCTACTCGTTAGGTGGGTTCTTCCTGGGTGGCTGCCCGGGGTGTCTCAGCGTTACAACTTTGCCGAGCTGCAACTTGGTCTGGGTCGAACACGTTTGCAAAGTTCTACAAGTTCGATACTTTGGCCTCTGATGATCTGAAGTTCAGTCAATCAGTTCTGCAGGAGCCTCCGCGTTCTCCCTCCCATTCTGGGAGCTTTGGTACATCCCCATGGTACTAATGTGGTCCCCAGCATCTTCTAGGATGTAAGAGAAAATAGGATTCTGGTACCTACCGGTAAATCCTTTTCTCGTAGTCCGTAGAGGATGCTGGGCGCCAGACCAGTGCTTCGTTTTCCGGCAAGTGTTATTTCGTTCAGTACCCCTTCGTTTAGTTGAGTACTGCATTGTTACTTGGTAAGTAATGTTTCAGCTGTTGCTGAGTAGTTCAAGCTAGTTGTCTTGACGTGCCTTGTATGTGTGAGCTGGTATGAATCTCACCACTATCTGTGTATAATCCTTCTCTCAAGGTATGTTGTCTCCTTGGGCACAGTTTCTAGACTGAGTCTGGTAAGAGGAGCACAGAGGGAGGAGCCTGCCCACACTCTAAAACTCTTAAAGTGCCAATGGCTCCTGGTGGACCCGTCTATACCCCATGGTACTAATGTGGACCCCAGCATCCTCTACGGACTACGAGAAAAGGATTTACCGGTAGGTACCAAAATCCTATTTTTCCACCACAGGAAAAACCACACACACTGACCCCCACAGAAGAATAAACAGAGAAAAAAAACATATTAGCCTCAATAGGAGGAAAAAAAAACTATTGGCCACCACAGGAAAAAGCAAACAAATACATTACACTCCCCCCCCCCCCCCCCCCCCTTTCACCCGACAGTAAAGAAAAAAATAAAACACACGCACATTAGCCCATACAGGGGAAAAAATAAAACACATTGACCATTACAGGAGATGGATAAAAAGAAATCTGCTCCCACAGGGAATAAAAACAAAAAAATTGGCCTCAACAAGAAAAAAAACAAACACATTAGTCCCCACAGACAAAAAACAAACACATTGGCCCCCATAGGTAAGGAAAAAAAACCACTGACTCCTGAAAGGAGAAACAAAAAACATATTAGCCACTATACCAAAAAATAAAAAACATTGGCCCCCACAAGGAAAAGAAAAGAAAAACAAACTCATTGACCCCCGACAGGGAAAAAAACACATTGACCCCTACTGGAAAAATTAAAACACGTTAGCCTCCACAGGAAAAGAATAGGGTGAATAGTGTATGTCCCTGGGTTGGGGTGGCACTGTGTTTAGGTGACCAGGGGGTAAGGTGGGGATCTGTATGTTCCTTGGGGGTGGATAGTGTAAGTCCCAGGGTTGGGGGGGTACTGTGTCTAGTGGGCCATGGGGCTGGGCAGTGTATGTACCTGGGAATGGGGGGGCATGGTGAGTGGTGGAAGTCCCTGGGGCTGGGGTGGTGTGGGGTGTTGTTGTAAGGTAGTGTGTGTCTCTGGCCTGGGGGGGATGCTGTATATCGGGGAGGCTGTGGGGTAGGACATGTTCCAGGGGCCAGGTGGTAGGTCAGGTTTCGGTTATGTCCTGGAGGTAGGGGTAGTATTTAGGGTGAGTACTGTGAGGTTGTGGTCACTGTAATGTTAGTTGTACGTGTAGTGAGGTTGTGGTCACTGTAATGTTGTATGTGTTGTGAGGTTGTGGTCACTGTGTTGTGAGGTTGTGGTCACTGTATTGTGAGGTTGTGGCCACTGCAATGTATGTGTTGTGGTCACTGTAATGTTAGTTGTATGTGTTGCGAAGTTGTGGTCACTGCAATTTTAGTTGTATGTGTTGTGAGGTTGTGGTCACTGTAATGTTAGTTGTATGTGTTGTGAGGTTGTGGTCACTGTATTGTGAGGTTGTGGTCACTGCAATGTATGTGTTGTGGTCACTGTAATGTTAGTTGTATGTGTTGCGAAGTTGTGGTCACTGCAATGTTAGTTGTATGTGTTGTGAGGTTGTGGTCACTGTAATGTTAGTTGTATGTGTTGTGAGGTTGTGGTCACTGTAATGTTGTATGTGTTGTGAGGTTGTGGTCACTGTAATGTTAGTTGTATGTGTTGTGAGGTTGTGGTCGCTGTAATGTTAGTTGTATGTGTTGCGAAGTTGTGGTCACTGCAATTTTAGTTGTATGTGTTGTGAGGTTGTGGTCACTGTAATGTTAGTTGTATGTGTTGTGAGGTTGTGGTCACTGTATTGTGAGGTTGTGGTCACTGCAATGTATGTGTTGTGGTCACTGTAATGTTAGTTGTATGTGTTGCGAAGTTGTGGTCACTGCAATGTTAGTTGTATGTGTTGTGAGGTTGTGATCACTGTAATGTTAGTTGTATGTGTTGCGAAGTTGTGGTCACTGCAATTTTAGTTGTATGTGTTGTGAGGTTGTGGTCACTGTAATGTTAGTTGTATGTGTTGTGAGGTTGTGGTCACTGTAATTAGTAGAGGCTCTTGCCACGGGCAAGCAGGCTTTTTGCCTAGGGCGTCGCTGTCCCGAGGGCGCTGCCGCCGCCCTGGCAGGAGCCGCTACTGATCCCCGCTCCCCTCTCCCGGCTGCAGCAGGCGCCGTGGGCTGTGTAGGTTCCCTCTGCAGGTGGCTCCACTGACAGACACTAGAGGTCATAATTGACCTCTAGTGTCTGTGCGGCGCTGCTATGGGAGAGATGTCATGACGGTTCTGCCATACAGAGGAGTCGGCGGCCGGAGACGGAGGACAGCGCAGCAGCGATCGGGAAGCAGGAGCGGGGCTGGTAAGTATTGTGGGTTTTTTTGTGTTTTTTTGTGTGTTTGTAAGCGGCGCTACAGGGGTCACAACTACAGGGGGCACTGCTACAGAGGGCACAACTGCTGAGGGCACTACTACTGGGGGCACTGCGACTGGGGGCACAACTGCTGAGGGCACTACTACTGGGGGCACAGCTACAGGGGGCACTGTTGCTGGGGTCACAGCTACTGGGGGCACTACTACAGGGGGCACAACTGCTGAGGGCACTACTACTGGGAGCACTACTACAGGGGGCACAACTTCTGAGGGCACTACTACTGGGAGCACTACTACAGGGGGCACAACTGCTGAGGGCACTACTACTGGGATCACTACTACAGGGGGCACAACTGCTGAGGGCACTACTACTGGGAGCACTACTACAGGGGGCACAACTGCTGAGGGCACTACTACTGGGAGCACTACTACAGGGGGCACAACTTCTGAGGGCACTACTACTGGGAGCACTACTACAAGGGGCACAACTTCTGAGGGCACTACTACTGGGAGCACTACTACAGGGGGCACAACTTCTGAGGGCACTTCTACTGGGAGCACTACTACAGGGGGCACAACTGCTGAGGGCACTACTACTGGGAGCACTACTACAGGGGGCACAACTGCTGAGGGCACTACTACTGGGAGCACTACTACAGGGGGCACAACTTCTGAGGGCACTACTACTGGGAGCACTACTACAGGGGGCACAACTGCTGAGGGCACTACTACTGGGAGGACTACTACAGGGGGCACAACTGCTGAGGGCACTACTACTGGGAGCACTACTACAGGGGGCACAACTGCTGAGGGCACTACTACTGGGAGCACTACTACAGGGGGCACAACTGCTGAGGGCACTACTACTGGGGGCACAGCTACAGGAGGGGGCAATATTGCTGGGGTCACAGCTACTGGGGGCACTACTACAGGGGGCAAATCTACTAGGGGCAAATCTACTGGGGGCACAGCTGCTGGGGGCAAATCTACTGGGGGCACAGCTGCTGGGGGCAAATCTACTGGGGGGTCACAGCTACAGGGGCAAATCTACTGGGGTCACAACTACTGGGGGCACAGCTACAGAGGGGCACAAGTACAGGGGGAAAACAGTGGGCAAGCCCTTTACCTATGAAGAAGCCACACCCCTTCGGCGCGCACCAACTCTATTTTACCTGCGGGGGAGAGAGCCCCACAGGAAACTTTCGCCCTGGGCACCACAAGGTCTAGAACCAGCCCTCACTGTAATGTTAGTTGTATGTGTTGTGAGGTTGTGGTCACTGTAATGTTAGTTGTATGTGTTGTGAGGTTGTGGTCACTGTAATGTTAGTTGTATGTGTTGTGAGGTTGTGGTCACTGTAATGTTAGTTGTATGTGTTGTGAGGTTGTGGTCACTGTAATGTTAGTTGTACGTGTTGTGAGGTTGTGGTCACTGTAATGTTAGTTGTATGTGTTGTGAGGTTGTGGTCACTGTAATGTTAGTTGTATGTGTTGTGAGGTTGTGGTCACTGTAATGTTAGTTGTATGTGTTGTGAGGTTGTGGTCACTGTAATGTTAGTTGTACGGTATGTGTTGTGAGGTTGTGCTCACTGTAATGCTAGTTGTACTGTATGTGTTGTGAGGTTGTGATCACTGTAATGTTAGTTGTATGTGTTGTGAGGTTGTGGTCACTGTAATGTTAGTTGTATGTGTTGTGAGGTTGTGGTCACTGTAATGTTAGTTGTACTGTATGTGTTGTGAGGTTGTGGTCACTGTAATGTTAGTTGTACTGTATGTGTTGTGAGGTTGTGGTCACTGTAATGTTAGTTGTACTGTATGTGTTGTGAGGTTGTGGTCACTGTAATGTTAGTTGTACTGTATGTGTTGTGAGGTTGTGGTCACTGTAATGTTAGTTGTACTGTATGTGTTGTGAGGTTGTGGTCACTGTAATGTTAGTTGTACTGTATGTGTTGTGAGGTTGTGGTCACTGTAATGTTAGTTGTACTGTATGTGTTGTGAGGTTGTGGTCACTGTAATGTTAGTTGTATGTGTTGTGAGGTTGTGGTCACTGTAATGTTAGTTGTACGGTATGTGTTGTGAGGTTGTGCTCACTGTAATGCTAGTTGTACTGTATGTGTTGTGAGGTTGTGGTCACTGTAATGTTAGTTGTATGTGTTGTGAGGTTGTGGTCACTGTAATGTTAGTTGTATGTGTTGTGAGGTTGTGGTCACTGTAATGTTAGTTGTACTGTATGTGTTGTGAGGTTGTGGTCACTGTATTGTTAGTTGTACTGTATGTGTTGTGAGGTTGTGGACACTGTAATGTTAGTTGTACTGTATGTGTTGTGAGGTTGTGGTCACTGTAATGTTAGTTGTATGTGTTGTGAGGTTGTGGTCACTGTAATGTTAGTTGTACTGTATGTGTTGTGAGGTTGTGGTCACTGAAATGTTAGTTGTACTGTATGTGTTGTGAGGTTGTGGTCACTGTAATGTTAGTTGTATGTGTTGTGAGGTTGTGGTCACTGTAATGTTAGTTGTATGTGTTGTGAGGTTGTGGTCACTGTAATGTTAGTTGTACGGTATGTGTTGTGAGGTTGTGCTCACTGTAGTGCTAGTTGTACTGTATGTGTTGTGAGGTTGTGGTCACTGTAATGTTAGCTGTATCTGTTGTGAGGTTGTGGTCACTGTAATGTTAGTTGTATGTGTTGTGAGGTTGTGGTCACTGTAATGTTAGTTGTACGTGTTGTGAGGTTGTGGTCACTGTAATGTTAGTTGTACTGTATGTGTTGTGAGGTTGTGGTCACTGTAATGTTAGTTGTACTGTATGTGTTGTGAGGTTGTGGTCACTGTAATGTTAGTTGTACTGTATGTGTTGTGAGGTTGTGGTCACTGTAATGTTAGTTGTACTGTATGTGTTGTGAGGTTGTGGTCACTGTAATGTTAGTTGTACGGTATGTGTTGTGAGGTTGTGGTCACTGTAATGTTAGTTGTACTGTATGTGTTGTGAGGTTGTGGTCACTGTAATGTTAGTTGTACTGTATGTGTTGTGAGGTTGTGGTCACTGTAATGTTAGTTGTATGTGTTGTGAGGTTGTGGTCACTGTAATGTTAGTTGTACTGTATGTGTTGTGAGGCTGTGGTCACTGTAATGTTAGTTGTACTGTATGTGTTGTGAGGTTGTGGTCACTGTAATGTTAGTTGTATGTGTTGTGAGGTTGTGGTCACTGTAATGTTAGTTGTACTGTATGTGTTGTGAGGTTGTGGTCACTGTAATGTTAGTTGTACTGTATGTGTTGTGAGGTTGTGGTCACTGTAATGTTAGTTGTATGTGTTGTGAGGTTGTGGTCACTGTAATGTTAGTTGTATGTGTTGTGAGGTTGTGCTCACTGTAATGCTAGTTGTACTGTATGTGTTGTGAGGTTGTGATCACTGTAATGTTAGTTGTATGTGTTGTGAGGTTGTGGTCACTGTAATGTTAGTTGTATGTGTTGTGAGGTTGTGGTCACTGTAATGTTAGTTGTACTGTATGTGTTGTGAGGTTGTGGTCACTGTAATGTTAGTTGTACTGTATGTGTTGTGAGGTTGTGGTCACTGTAATGTTAGTTGTACTGTATGTGTTGTGAGGTTGTGGTCACTGTAATGTTAGTTGTACTGTATGTGTTGTGAGGTTGTGGTCACTGTAATGTTAGTTGTACTGTATGTGTTGTGAGGTTGTGGTCACTGTAATGTTAGTTGTACTGTATGTGTTGTGAGGTTGTGGTCACTGTAATGTTAGTTGTATGTGTTGTGAGGTTGTGGTCACTGTAATGTTAGTTGTACGGTATGTGTTGTGAGGTTGTGCTCACTGTAATGCTAGTTGTACTGTATGTGTTGTGAGGTTGTGCTCACTGTAATGCTAGTTGTATGTGTTGTGAGGTTGTGGTCACTGTAATGTTAGTTGTATGTGTTGTGAGGTTGTGGTCACTGTAATGTTAGTTGTACTGTATGTGTTGTGAGGTTGTGGTCACTGTATTGTTAGTTGTACTGTATGTGTTGTGAGGTTGTGGACACTGTAATGTTAGTTGTACTGTATGTGTTGTGAGGTTGTGGTCACTGTAATGTTAGTTGTATGTGTTGTGAGGTTGTGGTCACTGTAATGTTAGTTGTACTGTATGTGTTGTGAGGTTGTGGTCACTGAAATGTTAGTTGTACTGTATGTGTTGTGAGGTTGTGGTCACTGTAATGTTAGTTGTATGTGTTGTGAGGTTGTGGTCACTGTAATGTTAGTTGTATGTGTTGTGAGGTTGTGGTCACTGTAATGTTAGTTGTACGGTATGTGTTGTGAGGTTGTGCTCACTGTAATGCTAGTTGTACTGTATGTGTTGTGAGGTTGTGGTCACTGTAATGTTAGCTGTATCTGTTGTGAGGTTGTGGTCACTGTAATGTTAGTTGTATGTGTTGTGAGGTTGTGGTCACTGTAATGTTAGTTGTATGTGTTGTGAGGTTGTGGTCACTGTAATGTTAGCTGTACTGTATGTGTTGTGAGGTTGTGGTCACTGTAATGTTAGTTGTACTGTATGTGTTGTGAGGTTGTGGTCACTGTAATGTTAGTTGTACTGTATGTGTTGTGAGGTTGTGGTCACTGTAATGTTAGTTGTACTGTATGTGTTGTGAGGTTGTGGTCACTGTAATGTTAGTTGTACGGTATGTGTTGTGAGGTTGTGGTCACTGTAATGTTAGTTGTACTGTATGTGTTGTGAGGTTGTGGTCACTGTAATGTTAGTTGTACTGTATGTGTTGTGAGGTTGTGGTCACTGTAATGTTAGTTGTATGTGTTGTGAGGTTGTGGTCACTGTAATGTTAGTTGTACTGTATGTGTTGTGAGGCTGTGGTCACTGTAATGTTAGTTGTACTGTATGTGTTGTGAGGTTGTGGTCACTGTAATGTTAGTTGTATGTGTTGTGAGGTTGTGGTCACTGTAATGTTAGTTGTACTGTATGTGTTGTGAGGTTGTGGTCACTGTAATGTTAGTTGTACTGTATGTGTTGTGAGGTTGTGGTCACTGTAATGTTAGTTGTATGTGTTGTGAGGTTGTGGTCACTGTAATGTTAGTTGTACTGTATGTGTTGTGAGGTTGTGGTCACTGTAATGTTAGTTGTACTGTATGTGTTGTGAGGTTGTGGTCACTGTATTGTTAGTTGTATGTGTTGTGAGGTTGTGGTCACTGTATTGTTAGTTGTATGTGTTGTGAGGTTGTGGTCACACATAGGTTAGGCAGTGCTAGATCAGTACATACTATTGCATTCAGTTGAGTTCAGTATTTCGGGGTCTCTAATAGCCTCTGGCGCCCTATATGCATGTGTGATTATTGTTGTATTAGTGTGTCCTACTGTATGTGCAGGTGTAATCGTTGTATTAGTGTGTCCTATGTGCAGGTGTAATCGTTGTTGTATTAGTGTGTCCTATGTGCAGGTGTAATCGTTGTATTAGTGTGTCCTATGTGCAGGTGTAATCGTTGTTGTATTAGTGTGTCCTATGTGCAGGTGTAATCGTTGTTGTATTAGTATGTCCTATGTGCAGGTGTAATCGTTGTATTAGTATGTCCTATGTGCAGGTGTAATCGTTGCTGTATTAGTGTGTCCTATGTGCAGGTGTAATCGTTGTTGTATTAGTGTGTCCTATGTGCAGGTGTAATCGTTGTTGCATTATTGTGTCCTATGTGCATGTGTAATCGTTGTTGTATTAGTGTGTCCTATGTGCAGGTGTAATCGTTGTTGTATTAGTGTGTCCTATGTGCAGGTGTAATAGTTGTTGTATTAGTGTGTCCTATGTGCAGGTGTAATTGTTGTTGTATTAGTGTGTCCTATGTGCAGGTGTAATCGTTGTTGTATTAGTGTGTCCTATGTGCAGGTGTAATCGTTGCTGTATTAGTGTGTCCTATGTGCAGGTGTAATCGTTGTTGTATTAGTATGTCCTATGTGCAGGTGTAATCGTTGTTGTATTAGTGTGTCCTATGTGCAGGTGTAATCGTTGTATTAGTGTGTCCTATGTGCAGGTGTAGTCGTTGTTGTATTAGTGTGTCCTATGTGCATGGGTAATCGTTGCTGTATTAGTGTGTCCTATGTGCATGTGTAATCGTTGTTGTATTAGTGTGTCCTATGTGCAGGTGTAATCGTTTTTGTATTAGTGTGTACTATGTGCAGGTGTAATCGTTGTTGTATTAGTGTGTACTATGTGCAGGTGTAATCGTTGTTGTATTAGTGTGTCCTATGTGCAGGTGTAATCGTTGCTGTATTAGTGTGTCCTATGTGCATGTGTAATCGTTGTTGTATTAGTGTGTCCTATGTGCAGGTGTAATCGTTGTTGTATTAGTGTGTACTTTGTGCAGGTGTAATCGTTGTTGTATTAGTGTGTCCTATGTGCAGGTGTAATCGTTGTTGTATTAGTGTGTCCTATGTGCTGGTGTAATCGTTGTTGTATTAGTATGTCCTATGTGCAGGTGTAATCGTTGTTGTATTAGTATGTCCTATGTGCAGGTGTAATCGTTGTATTAGTGTGTCCTATGTGCAGGTGTAATCGTTGTTGTATTAGTGTGTCCTATGTGCAGGTGTAATCGTTGTTGTATTAGTGTGTCCTTTGTGCAGGTGTAATCGTTGTTGTATTAGTGTGTCCTATGTGCAGGTGTAATCGTTGTTGTATTAGTATGTCCTATGTGCGTGTGTTATCATTGTTGTATTAGTGTGTCCTATGTGCAGGTGTAATCGTTGTTGTGTTAGTATGTCCTATGTGCAGGTGTAATCGTTGTTGTGTTAGTATGTCCTATGTGCAGGTGTAATCGTTGTTGTATTAGTATGTCCTATGTGCAGGTGTAATCGTTGTTGTATTAGTGTGTCCTATGTGCAGGTGTAATCATTGTTGTATTAGTGTGTCCTATGTGCATGTGTAATCGTTGTATTAGTGTGTCCTATGTGCAGGTGTAATCGTTGTTGTATTAGTGTGTCCTATGTGCAGGTGTAATCATTGTTGTATTAGTGTGTCCTATGTGCAGGTGTAATCGTTGTTGTATTAGTGTGTCCTATGTGCAGGTGTAATCGTTGTTGTATTAGTGTGTCCTATGTGCAGGTGTAATCATTGTTGTATTAGTGTGTCCTATGTGCAGGTGTAATCGTTGTATTAGTATGTCCTATGTGCAGGTGTAATCGTTGTTGTATTAGTGTGTCCTATGTGCAGGTGTAATCATTGTTGTATTAGTGTGTCCTATGTGCAGGTGTAATCGTTGTTGTGTTAGTATGTCCTATGTGCAGGTGTAATCGTTGTTGTATTAGTATGTCCTATGTGCAGGTGTAATCGTTGTTGTATTAGTGTGTCCTATGTGCAGGTGTAATCGTTGTTGTATTAGTGTGTCCTATGTGCAGGTGTAATCGTTGTTGTATTAGTATGTCCTATGTGCGTGTGTTATCATTGTTGTATTAGTATGTCCTATGTGCAGGTGTAATCGTTGTTGTATTAGTGTGTCCTATGTGCGTGTGTTATCATTGTTGTATTAGTATGTCCTATGTGCAGGTGTAATCGTTGTTGTATTAGTGTGTCCTATGTGCGTGTGTTATCATTGTTGTATTAGTATGTCCTATGTGCAGGTGTAATCATTGTTGTATTAGTGTGTCCTATGTGCAGGTGTAATCATTGTTGTATTAGTGTGTCCTATGTGCAGGTGTAATCGTTGTATTAGTATGTCCTATGTGCAGGTGTAATCGTTGTTGTATTAGTGTGTCCTATGTGCAGGTGTAATCGTTGTTGTATTAGTGTGTCCTATGTGCAGGTGTAATCGTTGTTGTATTAGTGTGTCCTATGTGCAGGTGTAATCATTGTTGTATTAGTGTGTCCTATGTGCAGGTGTAATCGTTGTATTAGTATGTCCTATGTGCAGGTGTAATCGTTGTTGTATTAGTGTGTCCTATGTGCAGGTGTAATCGTTGTTGTATTAGTGTGTCCTATGTGCAGGTGTAATCATTGTTGTATTAGTGTGTCCTATGTGCAGGTGTAATCGTTGTTGTGTTAGTATGTCCTATGTGCAGGTGTAATCGTTGTTGTATTAGTGTGTACTATGTGCAGGTGTAATCGTTGTTGTATTAGTATGTCCTATGTGCAGGTGTAATCGTTGTTGTATTAGTGTGTCCTATGTGCATGGGTAATCGTTGTTGTATTAGTGTGTCCTATGTGCAGGTGTAATCGTTGTTGTATTAGTGTGTCCTATGTGCAGGTGTAATCGTTGTTGTATTAGTGTGTCCTATGTGCAGGTGTAATCGTTGTTGTGTTAGTATGTCCTATGTGCAGGTGTAATCGTTGTTGTATTAGTGTGTCCTATGTGCAGGTGTAATCGTTGTTGTATTAGTGTGTCCTATGTGCAGGTGTAATCGTTGTTGTATTAGTATGTCCTATGTGCAGGTGTAATCGTTGTATTAGTGTGTCCTATGTGCAGGTGTAATCGTTGTTGTATTAGTGTGTACTATGTGCAGGTGTAATCGTTGTTGTATTAGTGTGTCCTATGTGCAGGTGTAATCGTTGTTGTATTAGTGTGTCCTATGTGCAGGTGTAATCGTTGTTGTATTAGTATGTCCTATGTGCAGGTGTAATCGTTGTTGTATTAGTATGTCCTATGTGCAGGTGTAATCGTTGTTGTATTAGTGTGTCCTATGTGCATGGGTAATCGTTGTTGTATTAGTGTGTCCTATGTGCATGTGTAATCGTTGTTGTATTAGTATGTCGGGTGAGCGTAAGCTCCTAGGGAGAGTGAGACTGAGGGCTGTCACTCAGGGAAGGTTAGGGATTGTTTGGCAGATAGGTATTCCTGGAGGCGTGTATAGGGTAGAATGTCTAATCCCAGATGGGGTCTCTCTTTCCTGCGTTCCTCGGTGAGGGAAGTATTGGTGGCAAAGAAAACAAAAAAATCGCGCTATCACCGATCGGGGTGCACGGATCAGTGGGAGGCGTTTATTTTGGGAAACGGGTATCCTGACTGCCGTCATCATACCAACACCGGGATCCCGGCATCTCGAGGGGGCAAATGCAACAAGCCCCTTGTGAGCTTACTGCGCTCGCCGCGCTGCGTGCTCAGTGGTGAGTGGGAATAGTCCCTGCTAGTCGGGATGCCGGCTGTCTGGATACTAAGGGGGCGGGATGTAGGGGGAGGTATCGTGTCCGGCGTTCTCCTGACCACTGGTCACATAACTACATCCCGCACAAGCTTTCCTGTGGGGCCTGTACAAGTCAGGTAAGTCGCGTGCGGTAGTTGTGCGCACTCCCATTGCCCAATGCGCACATGTGTTTACTGCCCATTCTTTCTTTCTTTCTTTCTGCCACCATACCTAATCAAAGAGCTTTCTTGAATAATAAAAAGTTGACCGATTTTAATGGCATTTCTGTTGTCCGTGACCTTATTTTAGTTAAGTTTAGAGCAGAAGTTCCCAAATGCTGTCCTCAAGGCACCCAACATGCCAGGTTTTAGGTATATCCTAAATTGACATCAAATTGACTTAGGTGCTAATTAAGGTCACCTGTGGCCAAGCATAGATAAACCTAAAACCTGGACCGTTGGGTGCCTTGAGGACCACCTTTGGGAACCTCTGGTTTAGGGTTTTATTGTTAAAGGGGTTTTTGAGGAGCCCCTCGATCTCACGTCTGCGGATAGGGGGTTTATAATGTGTGTGGTGAATTTGTGTACATATTGTGTTTAATGTACAGGTTGCATCTGGATACTTCATTCAATCTATGAACACAAACTTGAGCTTAAATGGGGTTCTGCTGCCGATTGCGGTAATGAAGATTCTAAGCATAATCCCAATCCTGATTCTGGCTCCTTGTCTAGAGAGCATCAACTCATTTCTGTTTTCCCGACGTGGGTACGGACTACAGCCCGGAACATCAATAGGTACAGTATGCTTTATCTATAGTGGGCTTCATTCAGAGATGTACGCAGTGCTCATCTTACGCAGTTGAGCGATTATTGTCCGACTGTGCACCCAAGTCAGTGGCCGTAACTTCAGGATCACATCTTAGATACTAACTATTACCATTTATTTATGTAGCGCACACACAGTCCACAGCGCTGTACAGAGAATATCTGGCCAGTCACACACAGTCAGACAAACAGTGGCAGTTGCTCTATTATTCAGAGAATTGGTCACACGTGTTTGCAAAGACATGTTTAGCTGCTGAGCCACTTCACGGCTTCTCCGATATCAGCAGTCCTAACACTACATTATAGTGCCCACATAGGGCTATGTAATTTGTCTACAGTAAGGCCTCATGATAAAGGTTATTACTAAAACACATCCAGACAGAGAGCTAACTTACCCGGGAGCCACCCCCAGGATCTCCCATTGGCACTACAAGGAACAGCATGCCTTCCAAATACTGCTCCCATTCAATGCCTCTCACACACAAGCAGTCCCCTGTATTTTAACACCAGCACCGGGCTCCACTAGTCAGAGAGTTAATGCCACAGCTGGGGGACACTTTTAAATTGGTCCCTGCGGCCCAGACATTAATCCCCAACTAGTCACCCCTGGCCGGGTACCCTGGAGGAATGGGGACCCCTTAAATCAAGGGTTACCCCCCTCCAGGCACCCAAGGGCCAGGGTGAAGCCCGAGGTTGTTGCCCCCCCCCCCCATCCGCGGGCAGTGGATGGGAGGCTGATAGCCTTTTGTGTAAAAATAAATAATATTGTTTTTTGTAGCAGAACTACAAATCCCAGCAAGCCTCCCCCGCAAGCTGGTACTTGGAGAACCACAAGTACCAGCATGCGGGGGGGAAATGGGTCCACTGGTACCTGTAGTTATACTGCAAAAAAAATACCCAAATAAAAACACAACACACACACCGTGACAATACAAGTGTACATACATGCACACTTACATACATACACACATACTTACCTACATTGACACAAAGCAGTCGGTCCCCTTGTCCAGTAGAATCCAGGGGTACCTGTAAATAAAATTATACTTACAAAGAATCCGGAGTAGATCGGTCTCTTCTATAAGTTATAATCCAGGGACTTGGGAAAAAAAAAAACCGCTCACCCGAACCACGAACTGAAAGGGGATCCATGTTTACACATGGGACCCCTTTCCCCAAATGTCACCCACAAGAGTGACCCCACTTAACCTCGCGGTCTACCGCAGACCGCAAAGTTCCCACCATTGGATATAATGTAGCGCTGCTACGCTACATTGTATCCGCAGTACTCCGCTTGACTGACAGTGCAGGCATGCACAGCCAATCAGGAGAGTGCCATGACATGGCGCTCCCTGATTGGCTGAAGGGACCCTCTTTGACAGGAGTCACAGGGGGTCCCGACATTCGGGGATAGGGGATCCATGTGTAAACATGGATCCCCTTTCAGTTCGTGGTTCGGGTGAGCGGTTTGTTTTTTTTGCCAAGTCCCTGGATTATAACTTTTAAGAAGAGACCGATCTACTCCGGATTCTTTGTAAGTATAATTTTTATTTACAGGTACCCCTGGATTCTACTGGACAAGAGGACCGACTGCTTCGTGTCAACGTAGGTAAGTATGTGTGTATGTAAGTGTGCATGTATGTACACTTGTATTGTCACGGTGTCTGTGTTGTGTTTTTATTTGGGTATTTTTTTTTGAGTAGAACTACAGGTACCAGCGGGACAATTTTTTCCCTGCATGCTGGTACTTGTGGTTCTCCAAGTACCAGATTGCGGGGGAGGCTTGCTGGGACTTCTAGATCCGCTACAAAAAACAATATTCTTTCTTTTTACACAAAAGGCTATCAGCCTCCCATCCACCGCCCACGGATGGGGGGGGCAGCCTTGGGTTTCACCCCTGGTCCTTGGGTGCTTGGAGGGGGGGACTCCTTGATTTAAGGGGTCCCCACTCCTCCAGGGTACCCCGGCCAGGGGTGACTAGTTGGGGATTTAATGCCACGGCCGCAGGGACCAGTATAAAAGTGTCCCCCGGCTGTTGCATTAACTCTCTGACTAATGGAGCCCAGTGCTGGTGTTAAAAATACGGGGGACCCCTACGTTTTTTGTCCCGCATGCACCAGGACCAGGTGCAGAGCCCGGTGCTGGTTGTTTAAATATGGGGGGACCCCAGTCATTTTTTTTTCTCTATTTTTACAAACAGGATCGGCTCAAAGAGCCCGAGGCTGGTTTGCTTAGGAGGGGGGACCCACGCATTTTAAAAAAAATGATTTTTAACTCTTTCTTCACTTCTCATAATGGCCCTCATTCCGAGTTGTTCGCTCGGTAAAAATCTTCGCATCGCAGCGATTTTCCGCTTAATGCGCATGCGCAATGTCCGCACTGCGACTGCGCCAAGTAAATTTGCTATGCACTTAGTAATTTTACTCACGGCTTTTTCATCGGTCTGGCGATCGTAATGTGATTGACAGGAAATGGGTGTTACTGGGCGGAAACTGGCCGTTTTATGGGCGTTTGGGAAAAAACACTACTGTTTCCGGAAAAAACGCAGGAGTGGCCGGAGAAACGGAGGAGTGTCTGGGCGAACGCTGGGTGTGTTTGTGACGTCAAACCAGGAACGACAAGCACTGAACTGATCGCAGATGCCGAGTAAGTCTGAAGCTACTCAGAAACTGCTACGAGGTGTGTAATCGCAATATTGCGATTACTTCGTTCGCAATTTTAAGATGCTAAGATTCACTCCCAGTAGGCGGCGGCTTAGCATGAGCAAATCTGCTAAAATCGCCTTGCGAGCGAACAACTCGGAATGACCTCCAATATACACAATGAAGCCCTGCATGGATCTCACAGATCCGGCCGGGATTCATTGTGTTAAGTCCGGTAGTGTTTTACTAATCACTCCCGTAAAACACTGCCAGACATTACGAATGACATCGACATCGGAAAATACGAAAATGCAAAATACGACAGCATAGTAAATTACACGTAAAAAAAACAAAAAAGTTGCAAATTCACACTACCGATGTCATTCGTGTTTAATCTCCCACCAAATCCCGACAATTACGAATCTTAGTAAATATACCCCCAGGAATGATAGAGCAACTGCCACTGTTTGTCTGCATGTGTGAGAAAGGCATTGAATGGGAGCAGGATTTGGAAGGCATGCTGTTCCTTGTAGTGCTAATGGAAGATCCTGGGGGTGGCTCCCAGGTATGTTAGCTCTCTGGATGTGTTTTAGTATGAGCCTTTATCATGAGGCAGCTGTGACTGTGTCACAATGTTATGGGCTGTGGGCTGCAGCACTGCTGTGACTGTGTCTGACTCAGTGCCTTTTCTTGCGGCGGGTGTGCCGCGGCACTTTGTGGGTCCTTGTCTCCCTCTCCTCCCTCGGGGGGGGGGAGTTTTGCGGAATGACGCGGTTGCGTCGTGACGTCACAACACAATCGCATCATTCCACGAAACCCCGCCCAGGAGTACTCGGGAAGAGGGAGGAGGGGGAGACAAGCTGGAGGGAGGAGAGGCGGCCCGAACCGAAGAGCAGGAAGAACCTCTTCATATGCAAGTAGTCTCTTTCCCCCCCTCCCTCTCCCTTCCCCCCTCGTTCCCCCCCACTTGCCGTACTGTGCAAAATGGGGACTCGTGCCTGCCGTAATGTGTAAAATGGGGACTCGTGCCTGCCGTAATGTGTAAAATGGGGACTCGTGCCTGCCGTAATGTGTAAAATGGGGACTCGTGCCTGCCGTAATGTGTAAAATGGGGACTCGTGCCTGCCGTAATGTGTAAAATGGGGACTCTTGCCTGCCGTGATGTGTAAAATGGGGACTCTTGCCTGCCGTGATGTGTAAAATGGGGACTCTTGTCTGCTGTGATGTGTAAAATGGGGACTCTTGCCTGCCGTACTGTGTAAAATGGGGACTCATGCCTGCCGTAATGTGTAAAATGGGGACTCGTGCCTGCCGTAATGTGTAAAATGGGGACTCGTGCCTGCCGTAATGTGTAAAATGGGGACTCGTGCCTGCCGTAATGTGTAAAATGGGGACTCTTGCCTGCCGTGATGTGTAAAATGGGGACTCTTGCCTGCCGTACTGTGTAAAATGGGGACACTTGCCTGTCGTACTGTGTAAAATGGGGACACTTGCCTGCCGTACTGTGTAAAATGGGGACTCTTGCCTGCCGTACTGTGTAAAATAGGGACACTTGCCTGCCGCATTGTGTAAAATGGGGACTCTTGCCTGCCGTACTGTGTAAAATGGGGACTCTTGCCTGCCGTACTGTGTAAAATAGGGACACTTGCCTGCCGCATTGTGTAAAATGGGGACTCTTGCCTGCCGTACTGTGTAAAATAGGGACACTTGCCTGCCGCATTGTGTAAAATGGGGACTCTTGCCTGCCGTACTGTGTAAAATGGGGACTCTTGTCTGCCGTACTGTGTAAAATGGGGACACTTCCCTGCCGTACTGTGTAAAATAGGGACTCTTGCCTGCCGTACTGTGTAAAATAGGGACTCTTGCCTGCCGTACTGTGTAAAATAGTGACACTTGCCTGCCGTACTGTGTAAAATGGGGACACTTCCCTGCCGTACTGTGTAAAATGGGGACACTTGCCTGCTGTACTGTGTAAAATGGGGACACTTCCCTGCCGTACTGTGTAAAATGGGGACACTTGCCTGCTGTACTGTGTAAAATGGGGACACTTCCCTGCCGTACTGTGTAAAATGGGGACACTTGCCTGTCGTACTGTGTAAAATGGGGACACTTGCCTGCCGCACTGTGTAAAATGGGGACTCTTGCCTGCCGAAATGTGTAAAATGGGGACACTTGCCTGCTGTACTGTGTAAAATGGGGACACTTGCCTGCCGCATTATGTAAAATTGGGACTCTTGCCTGCTGCACTTCATAAAAGTGGGACTCTTGCCTGCCGCACTGTGTAAAATTGGGACTCTTGCCTGCCGTACTCTGTAAAATGGGGACTTTTGATTATTATTTTTTCCCCTGTGGTGACCGTGATGATTTCAGATGAGGCCACGCCCATTTTAATGAGGCCAAGCCGCACTGCTGTGACTGTGTCAGACTGTTATGAACGGTGGGCTGCAGCACTGCTGTGGTTCTGTCGCACTGTGAAGGACTGTGGGCTGCAGCACTGCTGTGGTTCTGTCGCACTGTGAAGGACTGTGGGCTGCAGAACTGCTGTGACTGTGTCAGACTGTTATGGACTGTGGGCTGCATCACTACTGTGATTGTTTCACACTGTGAAGGGCTGTGGGCTGCAGCACTGCTGTGTTTCTGTCACACTGTGAAGGGCTGTGGGCTGCAGCACTGCTGTGTTTCTGTCACACTGTGAAGGGCTGTGGGCTGCAGCACTGCTGTGTTTCTGTCACACTGTGAAGGGCTGTGGGCTGCAGCACTGCTGTGTTTCTGTCACACTGTGAAGGGCTGTGGGCTGCAGCACTGCTGTGTTTCTGTCACACTGTGAAGGGCTGTGGGCTGCAGCACTGCTGTGTTTCTGTCACACTGTGAAAGGCTGTGGGCTGCAGCACTGCTGTGTTTCTGTCACACTGTGAAGGGCTGTGGGCTGCATCACTACTGTGATTGTTTCACACTGTGAAGGGCTGTGGGCTGCAGCACTGCTGTGTTTCTGTCACACTGTGAAGGGCTGTGGGCTGCAGCACTGCTGTGTTTCTGTCACACTGTGAAGGGCTGTGGGCTGCAGCACTGCTGTGTTTCTGTCACACTGTGAAGGGCTGTGGGCTGCAGCACTGCTGTGTTTCTGTCACACTGTGAAGGGCTGTGGGCTGCAGCACTGCTGTGGTTCTGTCGTACTGTGAAGGACTGTGGGCTGCAGCACTGCTGTGGTTCTGTCGTACTGTGAAGGACTGTGGGCTGCAGCACTGCTGTGGTTCTGTCGCACTGTGAAGGACTGTGGGCTGCAGCACTGCTGTGGTTCTGTCGCACTGTGAAGGACTGTGGGCTGCAGCACTGCTGTGGTTCTGTCGTACTGTGAAGGACTGTGGGCTGCAGCACTGCTGTGGTTCTGTCGCACTGTGAAGGGCTGTGGGCTGCAGCACTGCTGTGTTTCTGTCACACTGTGAAGGGCTGTGGGCTGCAGCACTGCTGTGTTTCTGTCACACTGTGAAGGGCTGTGGGCTGCAGCACTGCTGTGTTTCTGTCACACTGTGAAGGGCTGTGGGCTGCAGCACTGCTGTGTTTCTGTCACACTGTGAAGGGCTGTGGGCTGCAGCACTGCTGTGTTTCTGTCACACTGTGAAAGGCTGTGGGCTGCAGCACTGCTGTGACTGTGTCAGACTGTTATGGGCTGTGGGCTGCAGCACTGCTGTGACTATGTCAGACTGGTATGGGCTGTGGGCTGCATCACTGCTGTGGCACTACTGCGATTGTGTCACACTGAACAGCTGGGGGCTGCAGTACTACTGTGGCTGTGTCGGACTGTAAAGGGCTGCAGCACTGCTGTGGCTATTTTGGACTGTGAAAGACTGTGGGCTGTATCACTGCTGTGACTGTCAGCGAAGGGCTGTGGGGTGCAGCACTGTGAGTCACTGCGTTTCTATGTTCAATGCAGGCACCGTGTTAAAAATATAAAACTCAAAATTAGAAATGCCACCAATATTAGAAATACTGTGAATCGCAGTGTGTAAAAAAAAAAAAAAAGTTAGATAGATAGAAGAGCAGGAGCAGCAACCCAGTACTAGTGCTGTGGCTGCTGCCAGTCATGGTAGTACTACAACATCTACTAAAGGTGGTTCAGGAGACACAAAGTTTGGGGCACCTGAAATCGAAATATTTTACAATGTAAAGAAAACATGATCTCTAATAATATAGAAATCATTTACTGCCGAAATATGTAATATTGCCAACATTCCATATACCACACACAGTGGTAAGGAAAGACTCAGGCCATGGCCACTGTTTGTGAGTGGTGGTCCTTCTAGTGCTACTGTTGTTTCATGCACTATTGTGGAAGCTGGGTCCAAATGCAGTCAGGCATCTTCTTCTGTAATTTCATATGATGAAGACGCAATACCTTCTCACTCAGGGCGGGATGTACTAAATGACATCGCCGCCCATCGCACTGATACAAATTGCATATGCACTAACATATGCCTTTAGTATTGCAGAGGACAGCTCTTCCTCTAACAGCTGTCCATTCGCGATCTCCGGTGGGTCCCTGACTTCCAGGTTTCGGCCCTGGGAGTCATTCTGACTGAGTGACCTGGCGGCCTTTGAGGCATGCTGGGAGGGATCCGATCAGATTTTTCAAACCAGCGCTGCAGAGAGAAGCCCTGGGAGTGTGTGTGTGAGACCCTTCTGTGTGTGATCCCCCAGAGGTGGCCACTGGGAGAACTACATCTCCCAGCAGTCCTTGCTCCAGCTCAGCAGCCCCTCCCTAGTCGGAAGATGGAGGGGAGACCACCGGGAGCCGTCGAGACCACCTGAGACCTCCAAACAGGTGACTACATATATCTTTTATTATCTGTTACGCGCTGTGGGGTTTTCAGGTGAGAATCACCCAGCGCTCCTATAAATGGCTGCTTCTGAGTCCAGTCTTTGTTTTTCAGTTGCATCCGTATTCCTGTGTTTCCAAACTGGACACCACCATTGTTATTAAAGTGATAACGTCATTTCTTATAAAAAGTGCATCCTGTCCATTTATGTTTCAATGGGGCAGATTTATTAAGCCTGGTGAAGTGATAAAGTACCAGACAATCAGCTCCTAACTGCCATGCCACAGGCTGGGTTTGAAAAATGACAATTAGGAGCTGATTGTCTGGTACTTTATCTCCCTCAACTTTATCACGTCATCAGGCTTAATAAATCTGCCCCAATGTCACCAAAGAAAGGTTTACAGGACTACAAAACGCTTTTAGATATTTATATTTTTAAGCATCCGTTGACAAGTCATATGCATGTCTCCCAAGTGTCCTGTTTTTTGGGGGGCTGTCCCTCCCGTGGGCTGCAGTGTCCCGCTGTCCCTCCCGTGGGCTGTCCCTCCCGTGGGCTGCAGTGTCCCGCTGTCCCTCCCGTGGGCTGCAGTGTCCCGCAGTCCCTCCCGTGGGCTGCAGTGTCCCGCTGTCCCTCCCGTGGGCTGCAGTGTCCCGCTGTCCATCCCGTGGGTTGTCCCTCCCGTGGGCTGCAGTGTCCCGCTGTCCCTCCCGTGGGTTGCAGTGTCCCGCAGTCCCTCCCGTGGGTTGCAGTGTCCCGCAGTCCCTCCCGTGGGTTGCAGTGTCCCGCAGTCCCTCCCGTGGGTTGCAGTGTCCCGCAGTCCCTCCCGTGGGCTGCAGTGTCCCGCGGTGGGGGGGGGGGGTGGCAGTTGGGATGCTCCTGTCACTCGCTGCTCTGCTTGGTGTATGCGCGCAGCGTCTATTCCCGGGAGGCAGAGGGGCTGGGGGTGTGGTCATCAGCTCACATAGCGCTGGTAATGCCCCCACTGTGACTAAAATGTGAGTCGTGGTCTGCGATCGCGGCATCCTGGCGAAGCTACACCCCTTTTCCCACAGACCACGCCCCCTCTACCCGATTTACCTCCAGTGGATGGTGGCAGGTATGTAGTATATTTATTGTAAACTATTATATGGGTAACCCAACTAAAAAACCATGTCCCAACACCTTCACATTTACATGAAGGACCTGTGTATATACAGTGTATTCAGTGACGAGTAACATGCGCATGTGCGGTTATTGTATCCACAATCAGTGGGAACTGGGGTTTATTGTTTGTTAATAATAATAAGTATATCATTTTTTTGTTAAATGAGGAATTTTCTGTTGTAAGTAATGAAATTATCACGGGTGATTCCGCGGACACGAGGGGGTACATTTGGAGCTTCAATTTTGGGGCGAGTATGGACAATTCACGGGTGTGTCTGAAAACATGAATCTTGGTAAATTCTAGAGATGAGCGCCTGAAATTTTTCGGGTTTTGGTTTTGGGTTCGGTTCCGCGGCCGTGTTTTGGGTTCGAACGCGTTTTGGCAAAACCTCACCGAATTTTTTTTGTCGGATTCGGGTGTGTTTTGGATTCGGGTTTTTTTTCAAAAAACACTAAAAAACAGCTTAAATCATAGAATTTGGGGGTCATTTTGATCCCAAAGTATTATTAACCTCAAAAACCATAATTTACACTCATTTTCAGTCTATTCTGAATACCTCACACCTCACAATATTATTTTTAGTCCTAAAATTTGCACCGAGGTCGCTGTGTGAGTAAGATAAGCGACCCTAGTGGCCGACACAAACACCGGGCCCATCTAGGAGTGGCACTGCAGTGTCACGCAGGATGTCCCTTCCAAAAAACCCTCCCCAAACAGCACATGACGCAAAGAAAAAAAGAGGCGCAATGAGGTAGCTGTGTGAGTAAGATTAGCGACCCTAGTGGCCGACACAAACACCGGGCCCATCTAGGAGTGGCACTGCAGTGTCACGCAGGATGTCCCTTCCAAAAAACCCTCCCCAAACAGCACATGACGCAAAGAAAAAAAGAGGCGCAATGAGGTAGCTGACTGTGTGAGTAAGATTAGCGACCCTAGTGGCCGACACAAACACCGGGCCCATCTAGGAGTGGCACTGCAGTGTCACGCAGGATGTCCCTTCCAAAAAACCCTCCCCAATCAGCACATGATGCAAAGAAAAAGAAAAGAAAAAAGAGGTGCAAGATGGAATTGTCCTTGGGCCCTCCCACCCACCCTTATGTTGTATAAACAAAACAGGACATGCACACTTTAACCAACCCATCATTTCAGTGACAGGGTCTGCCACACGACTGTGACTGATATGACGGGTTGGTTTGGACCCCCCCCAAAAAAGAAGCAATTAATCTCTCCTTGCACAAACTGGCTCTACAGAGGCAAGATGTCCACCTCATCTTCACCCTCCGATATATCACCGTGTACATCCCCCTCCTCACAGATTATCAATTCGTCCCCACTGGAATCCACCATCTCAGCTCCCTGTGTACTTTGTGGAGGCAATTGCTGCTGGTCAATGTCTCCGCGGAGGAATTGATTATAATTCATTTTAATGAACATCATCTTCTCCACATTTTCTGGATGTAACCTCGTACGCCGATTGCTGACAAGGTGAGCGGCGGCACTAAACACTCTTTCGGAGTACACACTTGTGGGAGGGCAACTTAGGTAGAATAAAGCCAGTTTGTGCAAGGGCCTCCAAATTGCCTCTTTTTCCTGTCAGTATAAGTACGGACTGTGTGACGTGCCTACTTGGATGCGGTCACTCATATAATCCTCCACCATTCTATCAATGTTGAGAGAATCATATGCAGTGACAGTAGACGACATGTCCGTAATCGTTGTCAGGTCCTTCAGTCCGGACCAGATGTCAGCATCAGCAGTCGCTCCAGACTGCCCTGCATCACCGCCAGCGGGTGGGCTCGGAATTCTGAGCCTTTTCCTCGCACCCCCAGTTGCGGGAGAATGTGAAGGAGGAGATGTTGACAGGTCGCGTTCCGCTTGACTTGACAATTTTGTCACCAGCAGGTCTTTCAACCCCAGCAGACCTGTGTCTGCCGGAAAGAGAGATCCAAGGTAGGCTTTAAATCTAGGATCGAGCACGGTGGCCAAAATGTAGTGCTCTGATTTCAACAGATTGACCACCCGTGAATCCTTGTTAAGCGAATTAAGGGCTGCATCCACAAGTCCCACATGCCTAGCGGAATCGCTCCGTGTTAGCTCCTCCTTCAATGTCTCCAGCTTCTTCTGCAAAAGCCTGATGAGGGGAATGACCTGACTCAGGCTGGCAGTGTCTGAACTGACTTCACGTGTGGCAAGTTCAAAGGGCATCAGAACCTTGCACAACGTTGAAATCATTCTCCACTGCGCTTGAGACAGGTGCATTCCACCTACTATATCGTGCTCAATTGTATAGGCTTGAATGGCCTTTTGCTGCTCCTCCAACCTCTGAAGCATATAGAGGGTTGAATTCCACCTCGTTACCACTTCTTGCTTCAGATGATGGCAGGGCAGGTTCAGTAGTTTTTGGTGGTGCTCCAGTCTTCTGTACGTGGTGCCTGTACGCCGAAAGTGTCCCGCAATTCTTCTGGCCACCGACAGCATCTCTTGCACGCCCCTGTCGTTTTTTAAAAAATTCTGCACCACCAAATTCAAGGTATGTGCAAAACATGGGACGTGCTGGAATTGGCCCAGATTTAATGCACACACAATATTGCTGGCGTTGTCCGATGCCACAAATCCACAGGAGAGTCCAATTGGGGTAAGCCATTCCGCGATGATCTTCCTCAGTTGCCGTAAGAGGTTTTCAGCTGTGTGCGTATTCTGGAAAGCGGTGATACAAAGCGTAGCCTGCCTAGGAAAGAGTTGGCGTTTGCGAGATGCTGCTACTGGTGCCGCCGCTGCTGTTCTTGCGGCGGGAGTCCATACATCTACCCAGTGGGCTGTCACAGTCATATAGTCCTGACCCTGCCCTGCTCCACTTGTCCACATGTCCGTGGTTAAGTGGACATTGGGTACAACTGCATTTTTTAGGACACTGGTGAGTCTTTTTCTGACGTCCGTGTACATTCTCGGTATCGCCTGCCTAGAGAAGTGGAACCTAGATGGTATTTGGTAACGGGGGCACACTGCCTCAATAAATTGTCTAGTTCCCTGTGAACTAACGGCGGATACCGGACGCACGTCTAACACCAACATAGTTGTCAAGGACTCAGTTATCCGCTTTGCAGTAGGATGACTGCTGTGATATTTCATCTTCCTCGCAAAGGACTGTTGAACAGTCAATTGCTTACTGGAAGTAGTACAAGTGGGCTTACGACTTCCCCTCTGGGATGACCATCGACTCCCAGCGGCAACAACAGCAGCGCCAGCAGCAGTAGGCGTTACACGCAAGGATGCATCGGAGGAATCCCAGGCAGGAGAGGACTCGTCAGAATTGCCAGTGACATGGCCTGCAGGACTATTGGCATTCCTGGGGAAGGAGGAAATTGACACTGAGGGAGTTGGTGGGGTGGTTTGCGTGAGCTTGGTTACAAGAGGAAGGGATTTACTGGTCAGTGGACTGCTTCCGCTGTCACCCAAAGTTTTTGAACTTGTCACTGACTTATTATGAATGCGCTGCAGGTGACGTATAAGGGAGGATGTTCCGAGGTGGTTAACGTCCTTACCCCTACTTATTACAGCTTGACAAAGGGAACACACGGCTTGACACCTGTTGTCCGCATTTCTGGTGAAATACCTCCACACCGAAGAGCTGATTTTTTTGGTATTTTCACCTGGCATGTCAACGGCCATATTCCTCCCACGGACAACAGGTGTCTCCCCGGGTGCCTGACTTAAACAAACCACCTCACCATCAGAATCCTCCTGGTCAATTTCCTCCCCAGCGCCAGCAACACCCATATCCTCCTCATCCTGGTGTACTTCAACACTGACATCTTCAATCTGACTATCGGGAACTGGACTGCGGGTGCTCCTTCCAGCACTTGCAGGGGGCGTGCAAATGGTGGAAGGCGCATGCTCTTCACGTCCAGTGTTGGGAAGGTCAGGCATCGCAACCGACACAATTGGACTCTCCTTGTGGATTTGGGATTTCAAAGAACGCACAGTTCTTTGCGGTGCTTTTGCCAGCTTAAGTCTTTTCATTTTTCTAGCGAGAGGCTGAGTGCTTCCATCCTCATGTGAAGCTGAACCACTAGCCATGAACATAGGCCAGGGCCTCAGCCGTTCCTTGCCACTCCGTGTGGTAAATGGCATATTGGCAAGTTTACGCTTCTCCTCCGACAATTTTATTTTAGGTTTTGGAGTCCTTTTTTTACTGATATTTGGTGTTTTGGATTTGACATGCTCTGTACTATGACATTGGGCATCGGCCTTGGCAGACGACGTTGCTGGCATTTCATCGTCTCGGCCATGACTAGTGGCAGCAGCTTCAGCACGAGGTGGAAGTGGATCTTGATCTTTCCCTAATTTTGGAACCTCAACATTTTTGTTCTCCATATTTTAATAGGCACAACTAAAAGGCACCTCAGGTAAACAATGGAGATGGATGGATTGGATACTAGTATACAATTATGGACGGGCTGCCGAGTGCCGACACAGAGGTAGCCACAGCCGTGAACTACCGCACTGTACTGTGTCTGCTGCTAATATATAGACTGGTTGATAAAGAGTTAGTATACTCGTAACTAGTATGTATGTATAAAGAAAGAAAAAAAAACCACGGTTAGGTGGTATATACAATTATGGACGGGCTGCCGAGTGCCGACACAGAGGTAGCCACAGCCGTGAACTACCGCACTGTACTGTGTCTGCTGCTAATATAGACTGGTTGATAAAGAGATAGTATACTCGTAACTAGTATGTATGTATAAAGAAAGAAAAAAAAACCACGGTTAGGTGGTATATACAATTATGGACGGGCTGCCGAGTGCCGACACAGAGGTAGCCACAGCCGTGAACTACCGCACTGTACTGTGTCTGCTGCTAATATATAGACTGGTTGATAAAGAGATAGTATACTCGTAACTAGTATGTATGTATAAAGAAAGAAAAAAAAACCACGGTTAGGTGGTATATACAATTATGGACGGGCTGCCGAGTGCCGACACAGAGGTAGCCACAGCCGTGAACTACCGCACTGTACTGTGTCTGCTGCTAATATATAGACTGGTTGATAAAGAGATAGTATACTCGTAACTAGTATGTATGTATAAAGAAAGAAAAAAAAACCACGGTTAGGTGGTATATACAATTATGGACGGGCTGCCGAGTGCCGACACAGAGGTAGCCACAGCCGTGAACTACCGCACTGTACTGTGTCTGCTGCTAATATATAGACTGGTTGATAAAGAGATAGTATACTCGTAACTAGTATGTATGTATAAAGAAAGAAAAAAAAACCACGGTTAGGTGGTATATACAATTATGGACGGGCTGCCGAGTGCCGACACAGAGGTAGCCACAGCCGTGAACTACCGCACTGTACTGTGTCTGCTGCTAATATATAGACTGGTTGATAAAGAGATAGTATACTCGTAACTAGTATGTATGTATAAAGAAAGAAAAAAAAACCACGGTTAGGTGGTATATACAATTATGGACGGGCTGCCGAGTGCCGACACAGAGGTAGCCACAGCCGTGAACTACCGCACTGTACTGTGTCTGCTGCTAATATATAGACTGGTTGATAAAGAGATAGTATACTCGTAACTAGTATGTATGTATAAAGAAAGAAAAAAAAACCACGGTTAGGTGGTATATACAATTATGGACGGGCTGCCGAGTGCCGACACAGAGGTAACCACAGCCGTGAACTACCGCACTGTACTGTGTCTGCTGCTAATATAGACTGGTTGATAAAGAGATAGTATACTCGTAACTAGTATGTATGTATAAAGAAAGAGAAAAAAACCACGGTTAGGTGGTATATACAATTATGGACGGGCTGCCGAGTGCCGACACAGAGGTAGCCACAGCCGTGAACTACCGCACTGTACTGTGTCTGCTGCTAATATAGACTGGTTGATAAAGAGATAGTATACTACTAATATTATATATACTGGTGGTCAGGTCACTGGTCACTAGTCACACTGGCAGTGGCACTCCTGCAGCAAAAGTGTGCACTGTTTAATTTTAATATAATATTATGTACTCCTGGCTCCTGCTATAACCTATAACTGGCACTGCAGTAGTGCTCCCCAGTCTCCCCCACAATTATAAGCTGTGTGAGCTGAGCAGTCAGACAGATATATAATATATATAGATGATGCAGCACACTGGCCTGAGCCTGAGCAGTGCACACAGATATGGTATGTGACTGACTGAGTCACTGTGTGTATCGCTTTTTTCAGGCAGAGAACGGATATATTAAATAAACTGCACTGTGTGTCTGGTGGTCACTCACTATATAATATATTATGTACTCCTGGCTCCTGCTATAACCTATAACTGGCACTGCAGTAGTGCTCCCCAGTCTCCCCCACAATTATAAGCTGTGTGAGCTGAGCAGTCAGACAGATATATATAATATTATATATAGATAATAGATGATGCAGCACACTGGCCTGAGCCTGAGCAGTGCACACAGATATGGTATGTGACTGAGTCACTGTGTGCTGTGTATCGCTTTTTTCAGGCAGAGAACGGATTATAAATAAAACTGGTGGTCACTATCAGCAAAACTCTGCACTGTACTGAGTACTCCTAATGCTCCCCAAAATTAGTAAATCAAGTGTCTCTCTAATCTATTCTAAACGGAGAGGACGCCAGCCACGTCCTCTCCCTATCAATCTCAATGCACGTGTGAAAATGGCGGCGACGCGCGGCTCCTTATATAGAATCCGAGTCTCGCGATAGAATCCGAGCCTCGCGAGAATCCGACAGCGTCATGATGACGTTCGGGCGCGCTCGGGTTAACCGAGCAAGGCGGGAAGATCCGAGTCGCTCGGACCCGTGAAAAAAAACATGAAGTTCTGGCGGGTTCGGATTCAGAGAAACCGAACCCGCTCATCTCTAGTAAATTCCCGTGTTTTGTTATTTCTATGAGAGCACTCCAGCGATTGGCCGTTGGTGTAGTTGATCGTATTTGTGATTACACCCGTGTTCTGTCTTTGGTCAATTTTTCAATCATGGAAATTTACCAAACGCAATTAGAGAGTGCATGGTCTGGAACCATAGATAAATACCTCCCAACAATGTTCAAGTAGGGACACTTATGCGTGCTGAAGTCACATGTCCATGCAAAGGGGGCATGACCTCGGGGAAAGTGGCTTTGTGGGAATACCGCGATCGCAAGCCACGCCCCCCATTTTCATCACCATGGGTGCATGCCCAGCGTTCTGTGAGCAGCTAGCTCCAAACAAAAATGTGACTGTCCCACCAAAAGTAGGGACAGTTGGGAGATATGTATATAGTAATACTGCACCAGATTAATAACAGCAACGCATTGTAGTCCTGTGCGGTATACTGTAACATATACTGTATAACTGGGTAATGCCTGATCCAGGCTGCGCAGGCGGGGGTCCACCTTAATTCAATACGTCCGCAATTTAATTGCGAATGCAGTGTGAGGCAGCGCCACACATGCTGGACGGGGCGTGTATGTGTACATGTGACAGGGAATATAGAGTGTAAGCTCACTGGGGCAGTGACTGATGAGAATATATTGTCTGTAAAGCGCTGCAGAATATGTGTGCGCTATATACATAGTCTTCCCCATGCATACCGCCAGCAAGTGCCACCGCTGACCTCGCCAATCTCTGTGTAGTCGTTAACATGAACGCTCTGAATTATGTAAAGTTAATGATTATTCTTCTCTTTAGTTTGTGGCCATGTTGGTGCCGCCTTCTCGCTGTTCGTCGCTGGAATCTATGAAATCCATCGCAAGTGGTTCCCTCTAGTGGAACAGACCCTTTCAGGAAAGGTTTTATTAGTGTCTTCAATGTCCTGTCTCCACTTAGCCCCTCAATACGCCTTGCTGGGCGTTGCAGAAGCAATGGTGGCTCCAGCTTGTAAGTGTAACATGGTATCTGTTCTAGTGATCAAAAAGCTGAGGGGACACTAATGTCTGTGACACATGGGGAGCTGTGGGGACACTAATTTCTGTGACACGTGGGGAGCTGAGGGGACACTGTCTGTGACACACAGAGAGCTGAGGGAACACTAATGTCTGTGACACGTGGGGAGCTGAGGGGACACTAATGTCTGTGACACGTGGGGAGCTGTGGGGACACTAATGTCTGTGACACGTGGGGAGCTGAGGGGACACTAATGTCTGTGACACGTTGGTATCTGTGGGGACACTAATGTCTGTGACACATGGGGAGCTGCGGGGACACTAATGTCTGTGACACGTGGGGAGCTGAGGGGACACTAATGGCTGTGACACGCGGGGAGCTGTGGGGACACTAATGTCTGTGACACACAGAGAGCTGAGGGGACACTAATGTCTGTGACACGCAGGGAGCTGAGGGGACACTAATGTCTGTGACACATGGAGAGCTGAGGGGACACTAATTTCTGTGACATGTGGGTAGCTGAGGGAACACTAATGTCTGTGACACGCGGGGAGCTGAGGGGACACTAATGTTTGTGACACGCAGGGAGCTGAGGGGACACTAATGTCTGTGACACGCAGGGAGCTGAGGGGACACTAATGTCTGTGACACACAGAGAGCCAAGGGGACACTAATGTCTGTGACACATGGGGAGCTGAGGGGACACTCATTTCTGTGACACATGGGGAGCTGAGGGGACACTAATTTCTGTGACACACAGGGAGGTGAGGGGACACTAATGTTTGTAACACACAGGGAGCCAAGGGGACACTAATGTATGTGACACACGGGGAGCTGTGGGGACACTAATTTCTGTGACACGTGGGTAGCTGAGGGGACACTGTCTGTGACACACAGAGAGCTGAGGGGACACTAATGTTTGTGACACGAGGGGAGCTGAGGGGACACTAATGTTTGTGACACGCGGGTAGCTGAGGGGACACTAATGTCTGTGACATGCGGGGAACTGAGGGGACACTAATTTTGTGACATGCGGGGAACTGAGGGGACACTAATGTCTGTGACACATGGGGAGCTGAGGGGACACTAATGTTTGTAACATGCAGGGAGGGGAGGGAACATCCGGATTACTGACCCCTCACTCCTATTACTGATTCCTCACTCTGATTACTGACATCTCACTCTTATTACTGATTCCTCATCCTGATTACTGACCCCTCGCTCCTATTACTGATTCCTCGCCCTGATTACTGACCCCTCTATCCTATTACTGATTCCTCGCCCTGATTACTGACCCCTCGCTCCTATTACTGATTCCTCACCCTTATTACTGACCCCTCACTCCTATTACTGATTCCTCACCCTGATAACTGACCCCTCACTCCTTTTACTGATTCGTCACCCTGATTACTGACCCCTCACTCCTATTACGGATTCCTCATCCTGATTACTGACACCTCTGTCCTATTACTGATTCCTCACCCTGATTATTGACCCCTCTGTCCTATTATTGATTCCTCACCTTGATTACTGACCTTTCTGTCCTATTATTGATTCCTCACCCTGATTACAAACCCCTCACTCCTTTTACTGATTCCTCACCCTGATTACTGACATCTCACTCTTATTACTGATTCCTCACCCTGATTACTGACCTCCACAGCCCTATTACTGATTCCTCGCCCTGATTACTGACCCCTCGCTCCTATTGCGGATTCTTCACTTTGATTACTGACCCCTCACTCCTATTACTGATTCCTATCCCTGATTACTGACCCCTCACTTCTATTACTGATTCCTTACCCCGATTACTGTCTTCCTCAGTCCTATACTGATTCCTTACCCTGATTAATGACCCCTCGCTCCTATTACTGATTCCTCACCCTGATTACTGCCCTACTCAGTCCTATACTGAATCCTTACCCTGATTACTGACCCCTCGCTCCTATTACCGATTCCTCACCGTGATTACTGACCCCTCAGTCCTATTACTGATTCCTCACCCTGATTACTGACCCCTCGCTCCTATTACTGATTCCTCACACTGATTACTGACCCCTCACTCCTATTACTGATTCCTCACCCTGATAACTGACCCCTCACTCCTTTTACTGATTCGTCACCCTGATTACTGACACCTCTGTCCTATTACTGATTCCTCACCCTGATTACAAACCCCTCACTCCTTTTACTGATTCGTCGCCCTGATTACTGACCCCTCACTCCTATTACTGATTCCTCACCCTGATTACTGACACCTCTGTCCTATTACTGATTCCTCACCCTGATTACTGACCCCTCTGTCCTATTACTGATTCCTCACCTTGATTACTGACCTTTCTGTCCTATTATTGATTCCTCACCTTGATTACAAACCACTCACTCCTTTTACGGATTCCTCACCCTGATTATGGACATCTCACTCTTATTACTGATTCCTCACCCTGATTACTGACCCCTCGCTTCTATTACTGATTCCTCACCCTGATTACAAACCCCTCACTCCTTTTACTGCTTCGTCACCCTGATTACTGACCCCTCACTCCTATTACTGATTCCTCACCCTGTTTACTGACACCTCTGTCCTATTACTGATTCCTCACCCTGATTACTGACCTTTCTGTCCTATTATTGATACCTCACCCTGATTACTGACCCCTCACTCCTATTACTGATTCCTCACCCTGATTACTGACCCCTCAGTCTTATTACTGATTCCTCACCCTGATTACTGACCCCTCGCTTCTATTACGGATTACTCACCCAGATTACTGTCCTCAGTCCTATACTGATTCCTTACCCTGATTACAAACCCCTCGCTCCTATTACTGATTCCTTACCCCGATTACTGAACCCTCAGTACTATTACTGATTCCTCACCCTGATTACTGACCCCTCACTCCTATTACTGATTCCTCACCCTGATTACTAACCCCTCGCTTCTATTACGGATTCCTCACCCTGATTACTGTCCTCCTCAGTCCTATACTGATTCCTTACCCTGATTACAAACCCCTCACTCCTATTACTGATTCCTCACCCTGATTACTGACATCTCACTCTTATTACTGATTCCTCACCCTGATTACTGACCCCTCGCTCCTATTACTGATTCCTCACCCTGATTACAAACCCCTCACTCCTTTTACTGATTCGTCACCCTGATTACTGACCCCTCGCTCCTATTACGGATTCCTCACCCTGATTACTGACCCCTCGCTCCTATTACTAACTCCTCAACCTGATTACTGCCCTCCTCAGTCCTATACGGATTCCTCACCCTGATTACTGACCCCTCGCTCCTATTACGGATTCCTCACCCTGATTACTGTCCTCCTCAGTCCTATACTGATTCCTTACCCTGATTACAAACCCCTCGCTCCTATTACTGATTCCTTACCCTGATTAATGACCCCTCGCTCCTATTACTGATTCCTTACCCCGATTACTGACCCCTCAGTACTATTACTGATTCCTCACCCTGATTACTGACCCCTCACTCCTATTACTGATTCCTCACCCTGATTACAAACCCCTCACTCCTTTTACTGATTCGTCACTCTGATTACTGACCCCTCGCTCCTATTACGGATTCCTTACCCTGATTACTGACCCCTCGCTCCTATTACTAACTCCTCAACCTGATTACTGCCCTCCTCAGTCCTATACTGATTCCTATCCCTGATTACTGACCCCTCACTTCTATTACTGATTCCTTACCCCGATTACTGTCTTCCTTAGTCCTATACTGATTCCTTACCCTGATTAATGACCCCTCGCTCCTATTACTGATTCCTCACCCTGATTACTGCCCTACTCAGTCCTATACTGAATCCTTACCCTGATTACTGACCCCTCGCTCCTATTACCGATTCCTCACCCTGATTACTGACCCCTCAGTCCTATTACTGATTCCTCACCCTGATTACAGTCCTCCTCAGTCCTATACTGATTCCTTACCCTGATTACTGAACCCTCTCTCTTATTGCTGATTCCTCACCCTGATTACTGACCCCTCACTTCTATTACTGATTCCTTACCCTGATTACTGACCCCTCACTCCTATTACTGATTCCTCACCCTGATTACAAACCCCTCACTCCTTTTACTGATTCGTCGCCTTGATTACTGACCCCTCACTCCTATTACTGATTCCTCACCCTGATTACTGACACCTCTGTCCTATTACTGATTCCTCACCCTGATTACTGACCCCTCTGTCCTATTACTGATTCCTCACCTTGATTACTGACCTTTCTGTCCTATTATTGATTCCTCACCTTGATTACAAACCACTCACTCCTTTTACGGATTCCTCACCCTGATTATGGACATCTCACTCTTATTACTGATTCCTCACCCTGATTACTGACCCCTCGCTTCTATTACTGATTCCTCACCCTGATTACAAACCCCTCACTCCTTTTACTGCTTCGTCACCCTGATTACTGACCCCTCACTCCTATTACTGATTCCTCACCCTGTTTACTGACACCTCTGTCCTATTACTGATTCCTCACCCTGATTACTGACCTTTCTGTCCTATTATTGATACCTCACCCTGATTACTGACCCCTCACTCCTATTACTGATTCCTCACCCTGATTACTGACCCCTCAGTCTTATTACTGATTCCTCACCCTGATTACTGACCCCTCGCTTCTATTACGGATTACTCACCCAGATTACTGTCCTCAGTCCTATACTGATTCCTTACCCTGATTACAAACCCCTCGCTCCTATTACTGATTCCTTACCCCGATTACTGACCCCTCAGTACTATTACTGATTCCTCACCCTGATTACTGACCCCTCACTCCTATTACTGATTCCTCACCCTGATTACTGTCCTCCTCAGTCCTATACTGATTCCTTACCCTGATTACAAACCCCTCACTCCTATTACTGATTCCTCACCCTGATTACTGACATCTCACTCTTATTACTGATTCCTCACCCTGATTACTGACCCCTCGCTCCTATTACTGATTCCTCACCCTGATTACAAACCCCTCACTCCTTTTACTGATTCGTCACCCTGATTACTGACCCCTCGCTCCTATTACGGATTCCTCACCCTGATTACTGACCCCTCGCTCCTATTACTAACTCCTCAACCTGATTACTGCCCTCCTCAGTCCTATACTGATTCCTCACCCTGATTACTGACCCCTCGCTCCTATTACGGATTCCTCACCCTGATTACTGTCCTCCTCAGTCCTATACTGATTCCTTACCCTGATTACAAACCCCTCGCTCCTATTACTGATTCCTTACCCTGATTAATGACCCCTCGCTCCTATTACTGATTCCTTACCCCGATTACTGACCCCTCAGTACTATTACTGATTCCTCACCCTGATTACTGACCCCTCACTCCTATTACTGATTCCTCACCCTGATTACAAACCCCTCACTCCTTTTACTGATTCGTCACCCTGATTACTGACCCCTCGCTCCTATTACGGATTCCTTACCCTGATTACTGACCCCTCGCTCCTATTACTAACTCCTCAACCTGATTACTGCCCTCCTCAGTCCTATACTGATTCCTCACCCTGATTACTGACCCCATGCTCCTATTACGGATTCCTCACCCTGATTACTGTCCTCCTCAGTCCTATAATGATTTCTTACCCTGATTACAAACCCCTCGCTCCTATTACTGATTCCTTACCCTGATTAATGACCCCTCGCTCCTATTACTGATTCCTTACCCCGATTACTGACCCCTCAGTACTATTACTGATTCCTCACCCTGATTACTGACCCCTCACTCCTATTACTGGTTCCTCACCCTGATTACTGACCCCTCGCTCCTATTACCGATTCCTCACCCTGATTACTGCCCTCCTCAGTCCTATACTGATTCCTTACCCTGATTACTGACCCCTCAGTCCTATACTGATTCCTCACCCTGATTACTGACCCCTCACTTCTATTACTGATTCGTCACCCCGATTACTGACCCCTCACGCTATTACTGATTCCTCACCCTGATTACTGACCCATCGCTCCTATTACTGATTCCTCATCCCGATTACTAACCCCTCAGTCCTATTACTGATTCCTCACCCTGATTACTGTCCTCCTCAGTCCTATACTGATTCCTCACCCTGATTACTGACCCCTCGCTCCTATTACTGAATCCTCACCCTGATTACTGACCCCTCACTTCTATTACTGATTCCTCACCCTGATTACTGTCCTCCTCAGTCCTATACTGATTACTCACCCTGATTACAAACCCCTCACTCCTATTACTGATTCCTCACCCTGATTACTGACACCTCTGTCCTATTACTGACTCCTCACCCTGATTTCTGACCCCTCTGTCCTATTACTGATTCCTCACCCTGATTACTGACCTTTCTGTCCTATTATTGATTCCTCACCCTGATTACAAACCCCTCACTCCTTTTACTGATTCCTCACCCTGATTACTGACCCCTCACTTCTATTACTGATTCCTTACCCCGATTACTGTCTTCCTCAGTCCTACACTGATTCCTTACCCTGATTAATGACCCCTCGCTCCTATTACGGATTCCTCACCCTGATTACTGACCCCTCGCTCCTATTACCGATTCCTCACCCTGATCACTGCCCTCCTCATTCCTATACTGATTCCTTACCCTGATTATAGACCCCTCGCTCCTATTACTGATTCATCACACTGATTACTGACCCCTCACTTCTATTACTGATTCCTCACCCTGATTACTGTCCTCCTCAGTCCTATACTGATTCCTTACCCCGATTACTGTCCCCTCACTCCTATTACGGATTCCTCACCCTGATTACTGACCCCTCACTCCTATTACTGATTCCTCACCCTGATTACTGACCCCTCGCTCCTATTACTGATTCCTCACCCTGATTACTGACCCCTCAGTCCTATTACTGATTCCTCACCCTGATTACTGTCCTCCTCAGTCCTATACTGATTCCTCACCCTGATTACTGACCCCTCACTCCTATTACTGATTACTCACCCTGATTACTGACTCCTCACTTCTATTACTGATTCCTCACCCTGATTACTGTCCTCCTCAGTCCTATACTGATTCCTTACCCCGATTACTGACCCCTCACTCCTATTACTGATTCCTCACCCTGATTACTGACCCCTCACTCCTTTTACTGATTTTAACCCTGATTACAAAACCCTCACTCCTTTTACTGATTCCTCACCCTGATTACTGACACCTCTGTCCTATTACTGATTCCTCACCCTGATTACTGACCTCTCTGTCCTATTATTGATCCCTCACCCTGATTACAAACCCCTCACTCCTTTTACTGATTCCTGACCCTGATTACTGACCCCTCACTCCTTTTACTGATTCCTCACCCTGATTACTGACACCTCTGTCCTATTACTGATTCCTCACCCTGATTACTGACCTTTCTGTCCTATTATTGATTCCTCACCCTGATTACTGACCTTTATGTCCTATTATTGATTCCTCACCCTGATTACAAACCCCTCACTCCTTTTACTGATTCCTCACCCTGATTACTGACCTCCTCAGCCCTATTACTGATTCCTCACCCTGATTACTGACCCCTCGTTCATATTACTGATTCCTCACCCTGATTACTGACCCCTCACTTCTATTACTGATTCCTTACCCCGATTACTGTTTTCCTCAGTCCTATACTGATTCCTTAACCTCATTAATGACCCCTCGCTCCTATTACGGATTCCTCACCCTGATTACTGACCCCTCTGTCCTATTACTAATTCCTCACCTTGATTACTGACCCCTCTGTCCTATTACTGATTCCTCACCTTGATTACTGTCCTCCTCAGTCCTATACTGATTCCTTACCCTGATTACAAACCCCTCACTCCTATTACTGATTCCTCACCCTGATTACTGACCCCTCACTCCTATTACTGTTTCCTCACCCTGATTACTGACACCTCTGTCCTATTACTGATTCCTCACCCTGATTACTGACCCCTCTGTCCTATTACTGATTCCTCACCTTGATTACTGACCTTTCTGTCCTATTATTGATTACTCACCTTGATTACAAACCCCTCACTCCTTTTACTGATTCCTCACCCTGATTACTGACCCCTCACTCCTATTACTGATTCCTCACCCTGATTACTGACCCCTCGCTCCTGTTACTGATACCTCACCCTGATTACTGTCCTCCTCAGTCCTATACTGATTCCTTACCCTGATTACTGACCCCTTGCTCCTATTGCTGATTACTCACCCTGATTACTGACCCCTCACTTCTATTACTGATTCCTTACCCCAATTACTGTCCTCCTCAGTCCTATACTGATTCCTTACCCTGATTAATGACCCCTCGCTCCTATTACTGATTCCTTACCCCGATTACTGACCCCTCAGTCCTATTACTGATTCCTTACCCTGATTACTGACCCCTCACTCCTATTACTGATTCCTCACCCTGATTACTGACCACTCGCTCCTATTACTGATTTCTTACCCCGATTACTGTCCTCCTCAGTCCTATACTGATTCCTTACCCTGATTACTGACCCCTCATTCCTATTACTGATTCCTCACCCTGATTACTGCCCCCTCACTCCTATTACTGATTCCTCACCCTGATTACTGACCCCCTCTCTCCTATTACTAATTCCTCACCCTGATTACTTACCCTGATTACAAACCCCTCGCTCCTATTACTGATTCCTCACCCTGATTACGGACCCCTCAGTCCTATTACTGATTCCTCACCCTGATTACTGTCCTCCTCAGTCCTATACTGATTCCTCACCCTGATTACTGACTCCTCACTTCTATTACTGATTTGTCACCCCGATTACTGACCCCTCACGCCTATTACTGATTCATCACCCTGATTACTGACCCCTCACTTCTATTATTGATTCCTTACCCCGATTACTGACCCCTCACTCCTATTATTGATTCCTCACCCTCATTACTGACCCCTCACTTCTATTACTGATTCCTCACCCTGATTACTGTCCTCCTCAGTCCTATACTGATTCCTCACCCTGATTACTGACCCCTCGCTCCTATTACTGATTCCTCACCCTGATTACTAACCCCTCAGTCCTATTACTGATTCCTCGCCCTGATTACTGTCCTCCTCAGTCCTATACTGATTCCTTACACTGATTACAAACCCCTCGCTCCTATTACTGATTCCTCATTCTGATTACGGACCCCTCAGGTCTATTACTGATTCCTAACCCTGATTACTGACACCTCTGTCCTATTATTGATTCCTCACCCTGATTACTGACCCCTCTGTCCTATTACTGATTCCTCACCTTGATTACTGACCTTTCTGTCCTATTATTGATTCCTCACCTTGATTACAAACCCCTCACTCCTTTTACTGATTCCTCACCCTGATTACTGACCCCTCACTCCTATTACTGATTCCTCACAGATTACCGACGTCCTCAGCCCTATTACTGATTCCTCACCCTGATTACTGACTCCTCACTCCTATTACTGATTCCTCACCCTGATTACTGACCCCTCACTTCTATTACTGATTCCATACCCCGATAACTGTCTTCCTCAGTCCTATACTGATTCCTTACCCTCATTACTGACCCCTCGCTCCTATTACTGATTCCTCACCCTGATTACTGACCCCTCGCTCCTATTACTGATTCCTCACCCTGATTACTGACCCCTCAGTCCTATTACTGATTCCTCACCCTGATTACTGTCCTCCTCAGTCCTATACTGATTCCTTACCCTCATTACTGACCCCTCGCTCCTATTACTGATTCCTCACCCTGATTACTGACCCCTCAGTCTTATTACTGATTCCACACCCTGATTACTGACCCCTCAGTCCTATTACTGATTCCTCACCCTGATTACTGTCCTCCTCAGTCCTATACCGATTCCTTACCCCGATTACTGTCCCCTCACTCCTATTACGGATTCCTCACCCTGATTACTGACCCCTCACTCCTATTACTGATTCTTCACCCTGATTACTGACCCCTCGCTCCTATTACTGATTCCTCACCCTGATTACTGACCCCTCAGTCCTATTACTGATTCCTCACCCTGATTACTGTCCTCCTCAGTCCTATACTGATTCCTCACCCTGATTACTGACCCCTCACTCCTATTACTGATTTCTCACCCTGATTACTGACCCCTCACTTCTATTACTGATTCCTCACCCTGATTACTGTCCTCCTCAGTCCTATACTGATTCCTTACCCCGATTACTGACCCCTCACTCCTATTACTGATTCCTCACCCTGATTACTGACCCCTCACTCCTTTTACTGATTCCTCACCCTGATTACAAAACCCTCACTCCTTTTACTGATTCCTCACCCTGATTACTAACACCTCTGTCCTATTACTGATTCCTCACCCTGATTACTGACCTCTCTGTCCTATTATTGATTCCTCACCCTGATTACAAACCCCTCACTCCTTTTACTGATTCCTCACCCTGATTACTGACATCTCACTCTTATTACTGATACCTCACCCTGATTACTGACCCCTCGCTCCTATTACTGATTCCTCACCCTGATTTCAAACCCCTCACTCCTTTTACTGATTCGTCACCCTGATTACTGACCCCTCACTCCTTTTACTGATTCCTCACCCTGATTACTGACACCTCTGTCCTATTACTGATTCCTCACCCTGATTACTGACCTTTCTGTCCTATTATTGATTCCTCACCCTGATTACTGACCTTTATGTCCTATTATTGATTCCTCACCCTGATTACAAACCCCTCACTCCTTTTACTGATTCCTCACCCTGATTACTGACCTCCTCAGCCCTATTACTGATTCCTCACCCTGATTACTGACCCCTCGCTCATATTACTGATTCCTCACCCTGATTACTGACCCCTCACTTCTATTACTGATTCCTTACCCCGATTACTGTTTTCCTCAGTCCTATACTGATTCCTTAACCTCATTAATGACCCCTCGCTCCTATTACGGATTCCTCACCCTGATTACTGACCCCTCTGTCCTATTACTGATTCCTCACCTTGATTACTGACCCCTCTGTCCTATTACTGATTCCTCACCTTGATTACTGTCCTCCTCAGTCCTATACTGATTCCTTACCCTGATTACAAACCCCTCACTCCTATTACTGATTCCTCACCCTGATTACTGACCCCTCACTCCTATTACTGTTTCCTCACCCTGATTACTGACACCTCTGTCCTATTACTGATTCCTCACCCTGATTACTGACCCCTCTGTCCTATTACTGATTCCTCACCTTGATTACTGACCTTTCTGTCCTATTATTGATTCCTCACCTTGATTACAAACCCCTCACTCCTTTTACTGATTCCTCACCCTGATTACTGACCCCTCACTCCTATTACTGATTCCTCACCCTGATTACTGACCCCTCACTTCTATTACTGATTCCATACCCCGATTACTGTCTTCCTCAGTCCTATACTGATTCCTTACCCTGATTACTGACCCCTCACTCCTATTACTGATTCCTCACCCTGATTACTGACCCCTTGCTCCTGTTACTGATACCTCACCCTGATTACTGTCCTCCTCAGTCCTATACTGATTCCTTACCCTGATTACTGACCCCTTGCTCCTATTGCTGATTACTCACCCTGATTACTGACCCCTCACTTCTATTACTGATTCCTTACCCCGATTACTGTCCTCCTCAGTCCTATACTGATTCCTTACCCTGATTAATGACCCCTCGCTCCTATTACTGATTCCTTACCCCGATTACTGACCCCTCAGTCCTATTACTGATTCCTTACCCTGATTACTGACCCCTCACTCCTATTACTGATTCCTCACCCTGATTACTGACCACTCGCTCCTATTACTGATTCCTTACCCCGATTACTGTCCTCCTCAGTCCTATACTGATTCCTTACCCTGATTACTGATCCCTCGCTCCTATTACTGATTCCTCACCCTGATTACTGACCCCTCAGTCCTATTACTGATTCCTCACCCTGATTACTGACCCCTCACTTCTATTACTGATTCCTCACCCTGATTACTGTCCTCCTCAGTCCTATACTGATTCCTTACCCTGATTACTGACCCCTCATTCCTATTACTGATTCCTCACCCTGATTACTGCCCCCTCACTCCTATTACTGATTCCTCACCCTGATTACTGACCCCCTCTCTCCTATTACTAATTCCTCACCCTGATTACTTACCCTGATTACAAACCCCTCGCTCCTATTACTGATTCCTCACCCTGATTACGGACCCCTCAGTCCTATTACTGATTCCTCACCCCGATTACTGTCCTCCTCAGTCCTATACTGATTCCTCACCCTGATTACTGACTCCTCACTTCTATTACTGATTCGTCACCCCGATTACTGACCCCTCACGCCTATTACTGATTCATCACCCTGATTACTGACCCCTCACTTCTATTATTGATTCCTTACCCCGATTACTGACCCCTCACTCCTATTATTGATTCCTCACCCTCATTACTGACCCCTCACTTCTATTACTGATTCCTCACCCTGATTACTGTCCTCCTCAGTCCTATACTGATTCCTCACCCTGATTACTGACCCCTCGCTCCTATTACTGATTCCTCACCCTGATTACTAACCCCTCAGTCCTATTACTGATTCCTCGCCCTGATTACTGTCCTCCTCAGTCCTATACTGATTCCTTACACTGATTACAAACCCCTCGCTCCTATTACTGATTCCTCACCCTGATTACTGACCCCTCAGTCCTATTACTGATTCCTCACCCTGATTACAAAACCCTCACTCCTTTTACTGATTCCTCACCCTGATTACTGCCCCCTCACTTCTATTATTGATTCCTTACCCCGTTTAATGACCCCTCACTCCTATTACTGATTCCTCACCCTCATTACTGACCCCTCACTCCTATTACTGTTTCCTCACCCTGATTACTGACACCTCTGTCCTATTATTGATTCCTCACCCTGATTACTGACCCCTCTGTCCTATTACTGATTCCTCACCTTGATTACTGACCTTTCTGTCCTATTATTGATTCCTCACCTTGATTACAAACCCCTCACTCCTTTTACTGATTCCTCACCCTGATTACTGACCCCTCACTCCTATTACTGATTCCTCACAGATTACCGACGTCCTCAGCCCTGTTACTGATTCCTCACCCTGATTACTGACTCCTCACTCCTATTACTGATTCCTCACCCTGATTACTGACCCCTCACTTCTATTACTGATTCCATACCCCGATAACTGTCTTCCTCAGTCCTATACTGATTCCTTACCCTCATTACTGACCCCTCGCTCCTATTACTGATTCCTCACCCTGATTACTGACCCCTCAGTCTTATTACTGATTCCTCACCCTGATTGCTGACCCCTCTGTCCTATTACTGATTCCTCACCTTGATTACTGACCTTTCTGTCCTATTATTGATTCCTCACCTTGATTACAAACCCCTCACTTCTTTTACTGATTCCTCACCCTGATTACTGACCCCTCACTCCTATTACTGATTCCTCACCGATTACTGACGTCCTCAGCCCTATTACTGATTCCTCACCCTGATTACTGACCCCTCACTCCTATTACTGATTCCTCACCCTGATTACTGACCACTCGCTCCTATTACTGATTCCTTACCCCGATTACTGTCCTCCTCAGTCCTATACTGATTCCTTACCCTGATTACTGATCCCTCGCTCCTATTACTGATTCCTCACCCTGATTACTGACCCCTCAGTCCTATTACTGATTCCTCACCCTGATTACTGACCCCTCACTTCTATTACTGATTCCTCACCCTGATTACTGTCCTCCTCAGTCCTATACTGATTCCTTACCCTGATTACTGACCCCTCATTCCTATTACTGATTCCTCACCCTGATTACTGCCCCCTCACTCCTATTACTGATTCCTCACCCTGATTACTGACCCCCTCTCTCCTATTACTAATTCCTCACCCTGATTACAAACCCCTCGCTCCTATTACTGATTCCTCACCCTGATTACGGACCCCTCAGTCCTATTACTGATTCCTCACCCTGATTACTGTCCTCCTCAGTCCTATACTGATTCCTCACCCTGATTACTGACTCCACACTTCTATTACTGATTCGTCACCCCGATTACTGACCCCTTACGCCTATTACTGATTCATCACCCTGATTACTGACCCCTCACTTCTATTATTGATTCCTTACCCCGATTACTGACCCCTCACTCCTATTATTGATTCCTCACCCTCATTACTGACCCCTCACTTCTATTACTGATTCCTCACCCTGATTACTGTCCTCCTCAGTCCTATACTGATTCCTCACCCTGATTACTGACCCCTCGCTCCTATTACTGATTCCTCACCCTGATTACTAACCCCTCAGTCCTATTACTGATTCCTCGCCCTGATTACTGTCCTCCTCAGTCCTATACTGATTCCTTACACTGATTACAAACCCCTCGCTCCTATTACTGATTCCTCACCCTGATTACGGACCCCTCAGGTCTATTACTGATTCCTAACCCTGATTACTGTCCTCCTCAGTCCTATACTGATTCCTCACCCTGATTACTGACCCCTCACTTCTATTACTGATTCATCACCCCGATTACTGACCCCTCACGCCTATTACTGATTCATCACCCTGATTACTGCCCCTCACTTCTATTATTGATTCCTTACCCCGTTTAATGACCCCTCACTCCTATTACTGATTCCTCACCCTCATTACTGACCCCTCACTCCTATTACTGTTTCCTCACACTGATTACTGACACCTCTGTCCTATTATTGATTCCTCACCCTGATTACTGACCCCTCTGTCCTATTACTGATTCCTCACCTTGATTACTGACCTTTCTGTCCTATTATTGATTCCTCACCTTGATTACAAACCCCTCACTCCTTTTACTGATTCCTCACCCTGATTACTGACCCCTCACTCCTATTACTGATTCCTCACAGATTACCGACGTCCTCAGCCCTATTACTGATTCCTCACCCTGATTACTGACTCCTCACTCCTATTACTGATTCCTCACCCTGATTACTGACCCCTCACTTCTATTACTGATTCCATACCCCGATAACTGTCTTCCTCAGTCCTATACTGATTCCTTACCCTCATTACTGACCCCTCGCTCCTATTACTGATTCCTCACCCTGATTACTGACCCCTCGCTCCTATTACTGATTCCTCACCCTGATTACTGACCCCTCAGTCCTATTACTGATTCCTCACCCTGATTACTGTCCTCCTCAGTCCTATACTGATTCCTTACCCTCATTACTGACCCCTCGCTCCTATTACTGATTCCTCACCCTGATTACTGACCCCTCAGTCTTATTACTGATTCCTCACCCTGATTACTGACCCCTCAGTCCTATTACTGATTCCTCACCCTGATTACTGACCCCTCAGTCCTATTACTGATTCCTCACCCTGATTACTGTCCTCCTCAGTACTATACTGATTCCTCACCCTGATTACTGACCCCTCACTCCTATTACTGATTACTCACCCTGATTACTGACCCCTCACTTCTATTACTGATTCCTCACCCTGATTACTGTCCTCCTCAGTCCTATACTGATTCCTTACCCCGATTACTGACCCCTCACTCCTATTACTGATTCCTCACCCTGATTACTGACCCTTCACTCCTTTTACTGATTCCTCACCCTGATTACAAAACCCTCACTCCTTTTACTGATTCCTCACCCTGATTACTGACACCTCTGTCCTATTACTGATTCCTCACCCTGATTACTGACCTCTCTGTCCTATTATTGATTCCTCACCCTGATTACAAACCCCTCACTCCTTTTACTGATTCCTCACCCTGATTACTGACATCTCACTCTTATTACTGATACCTCACCCTGATTACTGACCCCTCGCTCCTATTACTGATTCCTCACCCTGATTTCAAACCCCTCACTCCTTTTACTGATTCGTCACCCTGATTACTGACACCTCTGTCCTATTACTGATTCCTCACCCTGATTACTGACCTTTCTGTCCTATTATTGATTCCTCACCCTGATTACTGACCTTTATGTCCTATTATTGATTCCTCACCCTGATTACAAACCCCTCACTCCTTTTACTGATTCCTCACCCTGATTACTGACCTCCTCAGCCCTATTACTGATTCCTCACCCTGATTACTGACCCCTCGCTCATATTACTGATTCCTCACCCTGATTACTGACCCCTCACTTCTATTACTGATTCCTTACCCCGATTACTGTTTTCCTCAGTCCTATACTGATTCCTTAACCTCATTAATGACCCCTCGCTCCTATTACGGATTCCTCACCCTGATTACTGACCCCTCTGTCCTATTACTGATTCCTCACCTTGATTACTGACCCCTCTGTCCTATTACTGATTCCTCACCTTGATTACTGTCCTCCTCAGTCCTATACTGATTCCTTACCCTGATTACAAACCCCTCACTCCTATTACTGATTCCTCACCCTGATTACTGACCCCTCACTCCTATTACTGTTTCCTCACCCTGATTACTGACACCTCTGTCCTATTACTGATTCCTCACCCTGATTACTGACCCCTCTGTCCTATTACTGATTCCTCACCTTGATTACTGACCTTTCTGTCCTATTATTGATTCCTCACCTTGATTACAAACCCCTCACTCCTTTTACTGATTCCTCACCCTGATTACTGACCCCTCACTCCTATTACTGATTCCTCACCCTGATTACTGACCCCTCACTTCTATTACCGATTCCATACCCCGATTACTGTCTTCCTCAGTCCTATACTGATTCCTTACCCTGATTACTGACCCCTCACTCCTATTACTGATTCCTCACCCTGATTACTGACCCCTTGCTCCTGTTACTGATACCTCACCCTGATTACTGTCCTCCTCAGTCCTATACTGATTCCTTACCCTGATTACTGACCCCTTGCTCCTATTGCTGATTACTCACCCTGATTACTGACCCCTCACTTCTATTACTGATTCCTTACCCCGATTACTGTCCTCCTCAGTCCTATACTGATTCCTTACCCTGATTAATGACCCCTCGCTCCTATTACTGATTCCTTACCCCGATTACTGACCCCTCAGTCCTATTACTGATTCCTTACCCTGATTACTGACCCCCTCTCTCCTATTACTAATTCCTCACCCTGATTACTTACCCTGATTACAAACCCCTCGCTCCTATTACTGATTCCTCACCCTGATTACGGACCCCTCAGTCCTATTACTGATTCCTCACCCCGATTACTGTCCTCCTCAGTCCTATACTGATTCCTCACCCTGATTACTGACTCCTCACTTCTATTACTGATTCGTCACCCCGATTACTGACCCCTCACGCCTATTACTGATTCATCACCCTGATTACTGACCCCTCACTTCTATTATTGATTCCTTACCCCGATTACTGACCCCTCACTCCTATTATTGATTCCTCACCCTCATTACTGACCCCTCACTTCTATTACTGATTCCTCACCCTGATTACTGTCCTCCTCAGTCCTATACTGATTCCTCACCCTGATTACTGACCCCTCGCTCCTATTACTGATTCCTCACCCTGATTACTAACCCCTCAGTCCTATTACTGATTCCTCGCCCTGATTACTGTCCTCCTCAGTCCTATACTGATTCCTCACCCTGATTACAAAACCCTCACTCCTTTTACTGATTCCTCACCCTGATTACTGCCCCCTCACTTCTATTATTGATTCCTTACCCCGTTTAATGACCCCTCACTCCTATTACTGATTCCTCACCCTCATTACTGACCCCTCACTCCTATTACTGTTTCCTCACCCTGATTACTGACACCTCTGTCCTATTATTGATTCCTCACCCTGATTACTGACCCCTCTGTCCTATTACTGATTCCTCACCTTGATTACTGACCTTTCTGTCCTATTATTGATTCCTCACCTTGATTACAAACCCCTCACTCCTTTTACTGATTCCTCACCCTGATTACTGACCCCTCACTCCTATTACTGATTCCTCACAGATTACCGACGTCCTCAGCCCTGTTACTTATTTCTCACCCTGATTACTGACTCCTCACTCCTATTACTGATTCCTCACCCTGATTACTGACCCCTCACTTCTATTACTGATTCCATACCCCGATAACTGTCTTCCTCAGTCCTATACTGATTCCTTACCCTCATTACTGACCCCTCGCTCCTATTACTGATTCCTCACCCTGATTACTGACCCCTCAGTCTTATTACTGATTCCTCACCCTGATTACTGACCCCTCTGTCCTATTACTGATTCCTCACCTTGATTACTGACCTTTCTGTCCTATTATTGATTCCTCACCTTGATTACAAACCCCTCACTTCTTTTACTGATTCCTCACCCTGATTACTGACCCCTCACTCCTATTACTGATTCCTCACCCTGATTACTGACCCCTAACTTCTATTACTGATTCCATACCCCGATTACTGTCTTCCTCAGTTCTATACTGATTCCTTACCCTGATTAATGACCCCTCACTCCTATTACTGATTCCTCACCCTGATTACTGACCCCTCGCTCCTATTACTGATTCCTCACCCTAATTTCTGTCCTCCTCAGTACTATACTGATTCCTTACCCTGATTACTGACCCCTCAGTCTTTTTACTGATTCCTCACCCTGATTACTGTCCTCCTCAGTCCTATACTGATTCCTTACCCTTATTACTGACCCCTTGCTCCTATTGCTGATCACTCACCCTGATTACTGACCCCTCACTTCTATTACTGATTCCTTACCCCGATTACTGTCCTCCTCAGTCCTATACTGATTCCTTACCCTGATTACTGATCCCTCGCTCCTATTACTGATTCCTCACCCTGATTACTGACCCCTCAGTCCTATTACTGATTCCTCACCCTGATTACTGCCCCCTCACTCCTATTACTGATTCCTCACCCTGATTACTGACCCCTCTCTCCTATTACGGATTCCTCACCCTGATTACTGTCCTCCTCAGTCCTATACTGATTCCTTACCCTGATTACAAACCCCTCGCTCCTATTACTGATTCCTCACCCTGATTACGGACCCCTCAGGTCTATTACTGATTCCTAACCCTGATTACTGTCCTCCTCAGTCCTATACTGATTCCTCACCCTGATTACTGACCCCTCACGCCTATTACTGATTCATCACCCTGATTACTGACCCCTCACTCCTATTACTGATTCCTCACCCTTATTACTGACCCCTCACTCCTATTACTGTTTCATCACCCTGATTACTGACACCTCTGTCCTATTATTGATTCCTCACCCTGATTACTGACCCCTCTGTCCTATTACTGATTCCTCACCTTGATTACTGACCTTTCTGTCCTATTATTGATTCCTCACCTTGATTACAAACCCCTCACTCCTTTTACTGATTCCTCACCCTGATTACTGACCCCTCACTCCTATTACTGATTCCTCACAGATTACCGACGTCCTCAGCCCTATTACTGATTCCTCACCCTGATTACTGACTCCTCACTCCTATTACTGATTCCTCACCCTGATTACTGACCCCTCACTTCTATTACTGATTCCATACCCCGATAACGGTCTTCCTCAGTCCTATACTGATTCCTTACCCTGATTACTGACCCCTCGCTCCTATTACTGATTCCTCACTCTGATTACTGACCCCTCAGTCTTATTACTGATTCCTCACCCTGATTACTGACCCCTCGCTCCTATTACTGATTTCTCACCCTGATTACTGTCCTCCTCAGTCCTATACTGATTCCTTACCCTGATTACTGACCCCTTGCTCCTATTGCTGATTACTCACCCTGATTACTGACCCCTCACTTCTATTACTGATTCCTCACCCTGATTACTGTCCTCCTCAGTCTTATACTGATTCCTCACCCTGATTACTGACCCCTCACTCCTATTACTGATTCCTCACCCTGATTACTGACCGCTCATTCCTATTACTGATTCCTCACCCTGATTACTGACCCCTCATTCCTATTACTGATTCCTCACCCTGATTACTGCCCCCTCACTCCTATTACTGATTCCTCACCCTGATTACTGACCCCTCTCTCCTATTACTGATTCCTCACCCTGATTACTGTCCTCCTCAGTCCTATACTGATTCCTTACCCTGATTACAAACCCCTCGCTCCTATTACTGATTCCTCACCCTGATTACTGACCCCTCAGTCCTATTACTGATTCCTCACCCTGATTACTGTCCTCCTCAGTCCTATACTGATTCCTCACCCTGATTACTGACCCCTCACTTCTATTACTGATTCGTCACCCCGATTACTGACCGCTCATTCCTATTACTGATTCCTTACCCCGATTACTGTCCTCCTCAGTCCTATACTGATTCCTTACCCTGATTAATGACCCCTCGCTCCTATTACTGATTCCTTACCCCGATTACTGACCCCTCAGTCCTATTACTGATTCCTTACCCTGATTACTGACCCCCTCTCTCCTATTACTAATTCCTCACCCTGATTACTTACCCTGATTACAAACCCCTCGCTCCTATTACTGATTCCTCACCCTGATTACGGACCCCTCAGTCCTATTACTGATTCCTCACCCCGATTACTGTCCTCCTCAGTCCTATACTGATTCCTCACCCTGATTACTGACTCCTCACTTCTATTACTGATTCGTCACCCCGATTACTGACCCCTCACGCCTATTACTGATTCATCACCCTGATTACTGACCCCTCACTTCTATTATTGATTCCTTACCCCGATTACTGACCCCTCACTCCTATTATTGATTCCTCACCCTCATTACTGACCCCTCACTTCTATTACTGATTCCTCACCCTGATTACTGTCCTCCTCAGTCCTATACTGATTCCTCACCCTGATTACTGACCCCTCGCTCCTATTACTGATTCCTCACCCTGATTACTAACCCCTCAGTCCTATTACTGATTCCTCGCCCTGATTACTGTCCTCCTCAGTCCTATACTGATTCCTCACCCTGATTACAAAACCCTCACTCCTTTTACTGATTCCTCACCCTGATTACTGCCCCCTCACTTCTATTATTGATTCCTTACCCCGTTTAATGACCCCTCACTCCTATTACTGATTCCTCACCCTCATTACTGACCCCTCACTCCTATTACTGTTTCCTCACCCTGATTACTGACACCTCTGTCCTATTATTGATTCCTCACCCTGATTACTGACCCCTCTGTCCTATTACTGATTCCTCACCTTGATTACTGACCTTTCTGTCCTATTATTGATTCCTCACCTTGATTACAAACCCCTCACTCCTTTTACTGATTCCTCACCCTGATTACTGACCCCTCACTCCTATTACTGATTCCTCACAGATTACCGACGTCCTCAGCCCTGTTACTTATTTCTCACCCTGATTACTGACTCCTCACTCCTATTACTGATTCCTCACCCTGATTACTGACCCCTCACTTCTATTACTGATTCCATACCCCGATAACTGTCTTCCTCAGTCCTATACTGATTCCTTACCCTCATTACTGACCCCTCGCTCCTATTACTGATTCCTCACCCTGATTACTGACCCCTCAGTCTTATTACTGATTCCTCACCCTGATTACTGACCCCTCTGTCCTATTACTGATTCCTCACCTTGATTACTGACCTTTCTGTCCTATTATTGATTCCTCACCTTGATTACAAACCCCTCACTTCTTTTACTGATTCCTCACCCTGATTACTGACCCCTCACTCCTATTACTGATTCCTCACCCTGATTACTGACCCCTAACTTCTATTACTGATTCCATACCCCGATTACTGTCTTCCTCAGTTCTATACTGATTCCTTACCCTGATTAATGACCCCTCACTCCTATTACTGATTCCTCACCCTGATTACTGACCCCTCGCTCCTATTACTGATTCCTCACCCTAATTTCTGTCCTCCTCAGTACTATACTGATTCCTTACCCTGATTACTGACCCCTCAGTCTTTTTACTGATTCCTCACCCTGATTACTGTCCTCCTCAGTCCTATACTGATTCCTTACCCTTATTACTGACCCCTTGCTCCTATTGCTGATCACTCACCCTGATTACTGACCCCTCACTTCTATTACTGATTCCTTACCCCGATTACTGTCCTCCTCAGTCCTATACTGATTCCTTACCCTGATTACTGATCCCTCGCTCTTATTACTGATTCCTCACCCTGATTACTGACCCCTCAGTCCTATTACTGATTCCTCACCCTGATTACTGCCCCCTCACTCCTATTACTGATTCCTCACCCTGATTACTGACCCCTCTCTCCTATTACGGATTCCTCACCCTGATTACTGTCCTCCTCAGTCCTATACTGATTCCTTACCCTGATTACAAACCCCTCGCTCCTATTACTGATTCCTCACCCTGATTACGGACCCCTCAGGTCTATTACTGATTCCTAACCCTGATTACTGTCCTCCTCAGTCCTATACTGATTCCTCACCCTGATTACTGACCCCTCACGCCTATTACTGATTCATCACCCTGATTACTGACCCCTCACTCCTATTACTGATTCCTCACCCTTATTACTGACCCCTCACTCCTATTACTGTTTCATCACCCTGATTACTGACACCTCTGTCCTATTATTGATTCCTCACCCTGATTACTGACCCCTCTGTCCTATTACTGATTCCTCACCTTGATTACTGACCTTTCTGTCCTATTATTGATTCCTCACCTTGATTACAAACCCCTCACTCCTTTTACTGATTCCTCACCCTGATTACTGACCCCTCACTCCTATTACTGATTCCTCACAGATTACCGACGTCCTCAGCCCTATTACTGATTCCTCACCCTGATTACTGTCTCCTCACTCCTATTACTGATTCCTCACCCTGATTACTGACCCCTCACTTCTATTACTGATTCCATACCCCGATAACGGTCTTCCTCAGTCCTATACTGATTCCTTACCCTGATTACTGACCCCTCGCTCCTATTACTGATTCCTCACTCTGATTACTGACCCCTCAGTCTTATTACTGATTCCTCACCCTGATTACTGACCCCTCGCTCCTATTACTGATTTCTCACCCTGATTACTGTCCTCCTCAGTCCTATACTGATTCCTTACCCTGATTACTGACCCCTTGCTCCTATTGCTGATTACTCACCCTGATTACTGACCCCTCACTTCTATTACTGATTCCTCACCCTGATTACTGTCCTCCTCAGTCTTATACTGATTCCTCACCCTGATTACTGACCCCTCACTCCTATTACTGATTCCTCACCCTGATTACTGACCGCTCATTCCTATTACTGATTCCTCACCCTGATTACTGACCCCTCATTCCTATTACTGATTCCTCACCCTGATTACTGCCCCCTCACTCCTATTACTGATTCCTCACCCTGATTACTGACCCCTCTCTCCTATTACTGATTCCTCACCCTGATTACTGTCCTCCTCAGTCCTATACTGATTCCTTACCCTGATTACAAACCCCTCGCTCCTATTACTGATTCCTCACCCTGATTACTGACCCCTCAGTCCTATTACTGATTCCTCACCCTGATTACTGTCCTCCTCAGTCCTATACTGATTCCTCACCCTGATTACTGACCCCTCACTTCTATTACTGATTCGTCACCCCGATTACTGACCGCTCATTCCTATTACTGATTCCTCACCCTGATTACTGACCCCTCATTCCTATTACTGATTCCTCACCCTGATTACTGCCCCCTCACTCCTATTACTGATTCCTCACCCTGATTACTGACCCCTCACTTCTATTACTGATTCGTCACCCCGATTACTGACCCCTCACGCCTATTACTGATTCATCACCCTGATACTGACCCCTCACTTCTATTATTGGTTCCTTACCCCGATTACTGACCCCTTGCTCCTATTGCTGATTACTCACCCTCATTACTGACCCCTCACTCCTATTACTGATTCCTCACCCTGATTACTGACCCCTCTATCCTGTTACTGATTCCTCTCCTTGATTACTGACCTTTCTGTCCTATTATTGATTCCTCACCTTGATTACAAACCCCTCACTCTTTTTACTGATTCCTCACCCTGATTACTGACCCCTCACTCCTATTACTGATTCCTCACCGATTACTGACGTCCTCGCTCCTATTACTGATTCCTCACCCTGATTACTGACCCCTCACTCCTATTACTGATTCCTCACCCTGATTACTGACCCCTCACTTCTATTACTGATTCCATTCCCCGATTACTGTCTTCCTCAGTTCTATACTGATTCCTTACCCTGATTAATGACCCCTCACTCCTATTACTGATTCCTCACCCTGATTACTGACCCCTCGCTCCTATAACTGATTCCTCACCCTAATTACTGTCCTCCTCAGTCCTATACTGATTCCTTACCCTGATTACTGACCCCTTGCTCCTATTACTGATTCCTCACCCTGATTACTGACCCCTCGCTTCTATTACTGATTCCTTACCCCGATTACTGTCCTCCTCAGTCCTATACTGATTCCTTACCCTGATTACTGATCCCTCGCTCCTATTACTGATTCCTCACCCCGATTACTGACCCCTCAGTCCTATTACTGATTTCTCACCCTGATTACTGCCCCCTCATTCCTATTACTGATTCCTCACCCTGATTACTGCCCCCTCACTCCTATTACTGATTCCTCACCCTGATTACTGACCCCTCTCTCCTATTACTGATTCCTCACCCTGATTACTGTCCTCCTCAGTCCTATACTGATTCCTTACCCTGATTACAAACCCCTCGCTCCTATTACTGATTCCTCACCCTGATTACTGACCCCTCAGTCCTATTACTGATTCCTCACCCTGATTACTGTCCTCCTCAGTCCAATACTGATTCCTCACCCTGATTACTGATCCCTCGCTCCTATTACTGATTCGTCACCCCGATTACTGACCGCTCATTCCTATTACTGATTCCTCACCCTGATTACTGACCCCTCATTCCTATTACTGATTCCTCACCCTGATTACTGCCCCCTCACTCCTATTACTGATTCCTCACCCTGATTACTGACCCCTCACTTATATTACTGATTCCTCACCCTGATTACTGACACCTCTGTCCTATTATTGATTCCTCACCCTGATTACTGACCCCTCTGTCCTATTACTGATTCCTCACCTTGATTACTGACCTTTCTGTCCTATTATTGATTCCTCACCTTGATTACAAACCCCTCACTCCTTTTACTGATTCCTCACCCTGATTACTGACCCCTCACTCCTATTACTGATTCCTCACAGATTACCGACGTCCTCAGCCCTATTACTGATTCCTCACCCTGATTACTGACCCCTCGCTCCTATTACTGATTCCTCACCCTGATTACTGACCCCTCGCTCCTATTACTGATTTCTCACCCTGATTACTGACCCCTCAGTCTTATTACTGATTCCTCACCCTGATTACTGACCCCTCGCTCCTATTACTGATTTCTCACCCTGATTACGGTCCTCCTCAGTCCTATACTGATTCCTTACCCTGATTACTGACCCCTTGCTCCTATTGCTGATTACTCACCCTGATTACTGACCCCTCACTTCTATTACTGATTCCTCACCCTGATTACTGTCCTCCTCAGTCTTATACTGATTCCTCACCCTGATTACTGACCCCTCACTCCTATTACTGATTCCTCACCCTGATTACTGACCGCTCATTCCTATTACTGATTCCTCACCCTGATTACTGACCCCTCATTCCTATTACTGATTCCTCACCCTGATTACTGCCCCCTCACTCCTATTACTGATTCCTCACCCTGATTACTGACCCCTCGCTCCTATTACTGATTTCTCACCCTGATTACTGTCCTCCTCAGTCCTATACTGATTCCTTACCCTGATTACTGACCCCTTGCTCCTATTGCTGATTACTCACCCTGATTACTGACCCCTCACTTCTATTACTGATTCCTCACCCTGATTACTGTCCTCCTCAGTCTTATACTGATTCCTCACCCTGATTACTGACCCCTCACTCCTATTACTGATTCCTCACCCTGATTACTGACCGCTCATTCCTATTACTGATTCCTCACCCTGATTACTGACCCCTCATTCCTATTACTGATTCCTCACCCTGATTACTGCCCCCTCACTCCTATTACTGATTCCTCACCCTGATTACTGACCCCTCTCTCCTATTACTGATTCCTCACCCTGATTACTGTCCTCCTCAGTCCTATACTGATTCCTTACCCTGATTACAAACCCCTCGCTCCTATTACTGATTCCTCACCCTGATTACTGACCCCTCAGTCCTATTACTGATTCCTCACCCTGATTACTGTCCTCCTCAGTCCTATACTGATTCCTCACCCTGATTACTGACCCCTCACTTCTATTACTGATTCGTCACCCCGATTACTGACCGCTCATTCCTATTACTGATTCCTTACCCCGATTACTGTCCTCCTCAGTCCTATACTGATTCCTTACCCTGATTAATGACCCCTCGCTCCTATTACTGATTCCTTACCCCGATTACTGACCCCTCAGTCCTATTACTGATTCCTTACCCTGATTACTGACCCCCTCTCTCCTATTACTAATTCCTCACCCTGATTACTTACCCTGATTACAAACCCCTCGCTCCTATTACTGATTCCTCACCCTGATTACGGACCCCTCAGTCCTATTACTGATTCCTCACCCCGATTACTGTCCTCCTCAGTCCTATACTGATTCCTCACCCTGATTACTGACTCCTCACTTCTATTACTGATTCGTCACCCCGATTACTGACCCCTCACGCCTATTACTGATTCATCACCCTGATTACTGACCCCTCACTTCTATTATTGATTCCTTACCCCGATTACTGACCCCTCACTCCTATTATTGATTCCTCACCCTCATTACTGACCCCTCACTTCTATTACTGATTCCTCACCCTGATTACTGTCCTCCTCAGTCCTATACTGATTCCTCACCCTGATTACTGACCCCTCGCTCCTATTACTGATTCCTCACCCTGATTACTAACCCCTCAGTCCTATTACTGATTCCTCGCCCTGATTACTGTCCTCCTCAGTCCTATACTGATTCCTCACCCTGATTACAAAACCCTCACTCCTTTTACTGATTCCTCACCCTGATTACTGCCCCCTCACTTCTATTATTGATTCCTTACCCCGTTTAATGACCCCTCACTCCTATTACTGATTCCTCACCCTCATTACTGACCCCTCACTCCTATTACTGTTTCCTCACCCTGATTACTGACACCTCTGTCCTATTATTGATTCCTCACCCTGATTACTGACCCCTCTGTCCTATTACTGATTCCTCACCTTGATTACTGACCTTTCTGTCCTATTATTGATTCCTCACCTTGATTACAAACCCCTCACTCCTTTTACTGATTCCTCACCCTGATTACTGACCCCTCACTCCTATTACTGATTCCTCACAGATTACCGACGTCCTCAGCCCTGTTACTTATTTCTCACCCTGATTACTGACTCCTCACTCCTATTACTGATTCCTCACCCTGATTACTGACCCCTCACTTCTATTACTGATTCCATACCCCGATAACTGTCTTCCTCAGTCCTATACTGATTCCTTACCCTCATTACTGACCCCTCGCTCCTATTACTGATTCCTCACCCTGATTACTGACCCCTCAGTCTTATTACTGATTCCTCACCCTGATTACTGACCCCTCTGTCCTATTACTGATTCCTCACCTTGATTACTGACCTTTCTGTCCTATTATTGATTCCTCACCTTGATTACAAACCCCTCACTTCTTTTACTGATTCCTCACCCTGATTACTGACCCCTCACTCCTATTACTGATTCCTCACCCTGATTACTGACCCCTAACTTCTATTACTGATTCCATACCCCGATTACTGTCTTCCTCAGTTCTATACTGATTCCTTACCCTGATTAATGACCCCTCACTCCTATTACTGATTCCTCACCCTGATTACTGACCCCTCGCTCCTATTACTGATTCCTCACCCTAATTTCTGTCCTCCTCAGTACTATACTGATTCCTTACCCTGATTACTGACCCCTCAGTCTTTTTACTGATTCCTCACCCTGATTACTGTCCTCCTCAGTCCTATACTGATTCCTTACCCTTATTACTGACCCCTTGCTCCTATTGCTGATCACTCACCCTGATTACTGACCCCTCACTTCTATTACTGATTCCTTACCCCGATTACTGTCCTCCTCAGTCCTATACTGATTCCTTACCCTGATTACTGATCCCTCGCTCTTATTACTGATTCCTCACCCTGATTACTGACCCCTCAGTCCTATTACTGATTCCTCACCCTGATTACTGCCCCCTCACTCCTATTACTGATTCCTCACCCTGATTACTGACCCCTCTCTCCTATTACGGATTCCTCACCCTGATTACTGTCCTCCTCAGTCCTATACTGATTCCTTACCCTGATTACAAACCCCTCGCTCCTATTACTGATTCCTCACCCTGATTACGGACCCCTCAGGTCTATTACTGATTCCTAACCCTGATTACTGTCCTCCTCAGTCCTATACTGATTCCTCACCCTGATTACTGACCCCTCACGCCTATTACTGATTCATCACCCTGATTACTGACCCCTCACTCCTATTACTGATTCCTCACCCTTATTACTGACCCCTCACTCCTATTACTGTTTCATCACCCTGATTACTGACACCTCTGTCCTATTATTGATTCCTCACCCTGATTACTGACCCCTCTGTCCTATTACTGATTCCTCACCTTGATTACTGACCTTTCTGTCCTATTATTGATTCCTCACCTTGATTACAAACCCCTCACTCCTTTTACTGATTCCTCACCCTGATTACTGACCCCTCACTCCTATTACTGATTCCTCACAGATTACCGACGTCCTCAGCCCTATTACTGATTCCTCACCCTGATTACTGACTCCTCACTCCTATTACTGATTCCTCACCCTGATTACTGACCCCTCACTTCTATTACTGATTCCATACCCCGATAACGGTCTTCCTCAGTCCTATACTGATTCCTTACCCTGATTACTGACCCCTCGCTCCTATTACTGATTCCTCACTCTGATTACTGACCCCTCAGTCTTATTACTGATTCCTCACCCTGATTACTGACCCCTCGCTCCTATTACTGATTTCTCACCCTGATTACTGTCCTCCTCAGTCCTATACTGATTCCTTACCCTGATTACTGACCCCTTGCTCCTATTGCTGATTACTCACCCTGATTACTGACCCCTCACTTCTATTACTGATTCCTCACCCTGATTACTGTCCTCCTCAGTCTTATACTGATTCCTCACCCTGATTACTGACCCCTCACTCCTATTACTGATTCCTCACCCTGATTACTGACCGCTCATTCCTATTACTGATTCCTCACCCTGATTACTGACCCCTCATTCCTATTACTGATTCCTCACCCTGATTACTGCCCCCTCACTCCTATTACTGATTCCTCACCCTGATTACTGACCCCTCTCTCCTATTACTGATTCCTCACCCTGATTACTGTCCTCCTCAGTCCTATACTGATTCCTTACCCTGATTACAAACCCCTCGCTCCTATTACTGATTCCTCACCCTGATTACTGACCCCTCAGTCCTATTACTGATTCCTCACCCTGATTACTGTCCTCCTCAGTCCTATACTGATTCCTCACCCTGATTACTGACCCCTCACTTCTATTACTGATTCGTCACCCCGATTACTGACCGCTCATTCCTATTACTGATTCCTCACCCTGATTACTGACCCCTCATTCCTATTACTGATTCCTCACCCTGATTACTGCCCCCTCACTCCTATTACTGATTCCTCACCCTGATTACTGACCCCTCACTTCTATTACTGATTCGTCACCCCGATTACTGACCCCTCACGCCTATTACTGATTCATCACCCTGATACTGACCCCTCACTTCTATTATTGGTTCCTTACCCCGATTACTGACCCCTTGCTCCTATTGCTGATTACTCACCCTCATTACTGACCCCTCACTCCTATTACTGATTCCTCACCCTGATTACTGACCCCTCTATCCTGTTACTGATTCCTCTCCTTGATTACTGACCTTTCTGTCCTATTATTGATTCCTCACCTTGATTACAAACCCCTCACTCTTTTTACTGATTCCTCACCCTGATTACTGACCCCTCACTCCTATTACTGATTCCTCACCGATTACTGACGTCCTCGCTCCTATTACTGATTCCTCACCCTGATTACTGACCCCTCACTCCTATTACTGATTCCTCACCCTGATTACTGACCCCTCACTTCTATTACTGATTCCATTCCCCGATTACTGTCTTCCTCAGTTCTATACTGATTCCTTACCCTGATTAATGACCCCTCACTCCTATTACTGATTCCTCACCCTGATTACTGACCCCTCGCTCCTATTACTGATTCCTCACCCTAATTACTGTCCTCCTCAGTCCTATACTGATTCCTTACCCTGATTACTGACCCCTTGCTCCTATTACTGATTCCTCACCCTGATTACTGACCCCTCGCTTCTATTACTGATTCCTTACCCCGATTACTGTCCTCCTCAGTCCTATACTGATTCCTTACCCTGATTACTGATCCCTCGCTCCTATTACTGATTCCTCACCCCGATTACTGACCCCTCAGTCCTATTACTGATTTCTCACCCTGATTACTGCCCCCTCATTCCTATTACTGATTCCTCACCCTGATTACTGCCCCCTCACTCCTATTACTGATTCCTCACCCTGATTACTGACCCCTCTCTCCTATTACTGATTCCTCACCCTGATTACTGTCCTCCTCAGTCCTATACTGATTCCTTACCCTGATTACAAACCCCTCGCTCCTATTACTGATTCCTCACCCTGATTACTGACCCCTCAGTCCTATTACTGATTCCTCACCCTGATTACTGTCCTCCTCAGTCCAATACTGATTCCTCACCCTGATTACTGATCCCTCGCTCCTATTACTGATTCGTCACCCCGATTACTGACCGCTCATTCCTATTACTGATTCCTCACCCTGATTACTGACCCCTCATTCCTATTACTGATTCCTCACCCTGATTACTGCCCCCTCACTCCTATTACTGATTCCTCACCCTGATTACTGACCCCTCACTTATATTACTGATTCCTCACCCTGATTACTGACACCTCTGTCCTATTATTGATTCCTCACCCTGATTACTGACCCCTCTGTCCTATTACTGATTCCTCACCTTGATTACTGACCTTTCTGTCCTATTATTGATTCCTCACCTTGATTACAAACCCCTCACTCCTTTTACTGATTCCTCACCCTGATTACTGACCCCTCACTCCTATTACTGATTCCTCACAGATTACCGACGTCCTCAGCCCTATTACTGATTCCTCACCCTGATTACTGACCCCTCGCTCCTATTACTGATTCCTCACCCTGATTACTGACCCCTCGCTCCTATTACTGATTTCTCACCCTGATTACTGACCCCTCAGTCTTATTACTGATTCCTCACCCTGATTACTGACCCCTCGCTCCTATTACTGATTTCTCACCCTGATTACGGTCCTCCTCAGTCCTATACTGATTCCTTACCCTGATTACTGACCCCTTGCTCCTATTGCTGATTACTCACCCTGATTACTGACCCCTCACTTCTATTACTGATTCCTCACCCTGATTACTGTCCTCCTCAGTCTTATACTGATTCCTCACCCTGATTACTGACCCCTCACTCCTATTACTGATTCCTCACCCTGATTACTGACCGCTCATTCCTATTACTGATTCCTCACCCTGATTACTGACCCCTCATTCCTATTACTGATTCCTCACCCTGATTACTGCCCCCTCACTCCTATTACTGATTCCTCACCCTGATTACTGACCCCTCTCTCCTATTACTGATTCCTCACCCTGATTACTGTCCTCCTCAGTCCTATACTGATTCCTTACACTGATTACAAACCCCTCGCTCCTATTACTGATTCCTCACCCTGATTACTGTCCTCCTCAGTCCTATACTGATTCCTCACCCTGATTACTGACCCCTCACTGCTATTACTGATTCGTCACCCCGATTACTGACCCCTCACGCCTATTACTGATTCATCACCCTGATACTGACCCCTCACTTCTATTATTGATTCCTTACCCCGATTACTGACCCCTCACTCCTGTTACTGATTCCTCACCCTCATTACTGACCCCTCACTCCTATTACTGTTTCCTCACCCTGATTACTGACACCTCTGTCCTATTACTGATTCCTCACCCTGATTACTGACCCCTCTGTCCTATTACTGATTCCTCACCTTGATTACTGACCTTTCTGTCCTATTATTGATTCCTCACCTTGATTACAAACCCCTCACTCTTTTTACTGATTCCTCACCCTGATTACTGACCCCTCACTCCTATTACTGATTCCTCACCGATTACTGACTCCTCACTCCTATTACTGATTCCTCACCCTGATTACTGACCCCTCAGTCTTATTACTGATTCATCACCCTGATTACTGACCCCTCGCTCCTATTACTGATTCCTCACCCTGATTACTGTCCTCCTCAGTCCTATACTGATTCCTTACCCTGATTACTGACCACTTGCTCCTATTACTGATTCCTCACCCTGATTACTGACCCCTCAGTCTTATTACTGATTCCTCACCCTGACTACTGACCCCTCGCTCCTATTACTGATTCCTCACCCTGATTACTGTCCTCCTCAGTCCTATACTGATTCCTTACCCTGATTACTGACCCATTGCTCCTATTGCTGATTACTCACCCTGATTACTGACCCCTCACTTCTATTACTGATTCCTTACCCCGATTACGGTCTTCCTCAGTTCTATACTGATTCCTTACCCTGATTAATGACCCCTCGCTCCTATTACTGATTCCTTACCCCGATTACTGACCCCTCAGTCCTATTACTGATTCCTCACCCTGATTACTGACCCCTCACTCCTATTACTGATTCCTCACCCTGATTACTGACCACTCGCTCCTATTACTTATTCCTTACCCCGATTACTGTCCTCCTCAGTCCTATACTGATTCCTTACCCTGATTACTGATCCCTCGCTCCTATTACTGATTCCTCACCCTGATTACGGACCCCTCAGGTCTATTACTGATTCCTCACCCTGATTACTGTCCTCCTCAGTCCTATACTGATTCCTCACCCTGATTACTGACCCCTCACTTCTATTACTGATTCCATACCCCGATTACTGTCTTCCTCAGTCCTATTACTGATTCCTTACCCTGACTACTGACCCCTCGCTCCTATTACTGATTCCTCACCCTGATTACTGACCCCTCAGTCTTATTACTGATTCATCACCCTGATTACTGACCCCTCGCTCCTATTACTGATTCCTCACCCTGATTACTGTCCTCCTCAGTCCTATACTGATTCCTTACCCTGATTACTGACCCCTTGCTCCTATTACTGATTCCTCACCCTGATTACTGACCCCTCAGTCTTATTACTGATTCCTCACCCTGACTACTGACCCCTCGCTCCTATTACTGATTCCTCACCCTGATTACTGTCCTCCTCAGTCCTATACTGATTCCTTACCCTGATTACTGACCCATTGCTCCTATTGCTGATTACTCACCCTGATTACTGACCCCTCACTTCTATTACTGATTCCTTACCCCGATTACGGTCTTCCTCAGTTCTATACTGATTCCTTACCCTGATTAATGACCCCTCGCTCCTATTACTGATTCCTTACCCCGATTACTGACCCCTCAGTCCTATTACTGATTCCTCACCCTGATTACTGACCCCTCACTCCTATTACTGATTCCTCACCCTGATTACTGACCACTCGCTCCTATTACTGATTCCTTACCCCGATTACTGTCCTCCTCAGTCCTATACTGATTCCTTACCCTGATTACTGATCCCTCGCTCCTATTACTGATTCCTCACCCTGATTACGGACCCCTCAGGTCTATTACTGATTCCTCACCCTGATTACTGTCCTCAGTCCTATACTGATTCCTCACCCTGATTACTGACCCCTCACTTCTATTACTGATTCATCACCCAGATTACTGACCCCTCACGCCTATTACTGATTCATCACCCTGATTACTGACCCCTCACTTCTATTATTGATTCCTTACCCCGTTTACTGACCCCTCACTCCTATTACTGATTCCTCACCCTCATTACTGACCCCTCACTCCTATTACTGTTTCCTCACCCTGATTACTGACACCTCTGTCCTATTACTGATTCCTCACCCTGATTACTGACCCCTCTGTCCTATTACTGATTCCTCACCTTGATTACTGACCTTTCTGTCCTATTATTGATTCCTCACCTTGATTACAAACCCCTCACTCTTTTTACTGATTCCTCACCCTGATTACTGACCCCTCACTCCTATTACTGATTCCTCACCGATTACTGACTCCTCACTCCTATTACTGATTCCTCACCCTGATTACTGACCCCTCACTTCTATTACTGATTCCATACCCCGATTACTGTCTTCCTCAGTCCTATACTGATTCCTTACCCTGATTACTGACCCCTCGCTCCTATTACTGATTCCTCACCCTGATTACTGACCCCTCAGTCTTATTACTGATTCCTCACCCTGATTACTGTCCTCCTCAGTCCTATACTGATTCCTCACCCTGATTACTGACCCCTCACGCCTATTACTGATTCATCACCCTGATTACTGACCCCTCACTTCTATTATTGATTCCTTACCCCGATTACAGACCCCTCACTCCTATTACTGATTCCTCACCCTCATTACTGACCCCTCACTTCTATTACTGATTCCTCACCCTGATTACTGACCCATCGCTCCTATTACTGATTCCTCACCCTGATTACTGTCCTCAGTCCTATACTGATTCCTCACCCTGATTACTGACCCCTCACTTCTATTACTGATTCATCACCCAGATTACTGACCCCTCACGCCTATTACTGATTCATCACCCTGATTACTGACCCCTCACTTCTATTATTGATTCCTTACCCCGTTTACTGACCCCTCACTCCTATTACTGATTCCTCACCCTCATTACTGACCCCTCACTCCTATTACTGTTTCCTCACCCTGATTACTGACACCTCTGTCCTATTACTGATTCCTCACCCTGATTACTGACCCCTCTGTCCTATTACTGATTCCTCACCTTGATTACTGACCTTTCTGTCCTATTATTGATTCCTCACCTTGATTACAAACCCCTCACTCTTTTTACTGATTCCTCACCCTGATTACTGACCCCTCACTCCTATTACTGATTCCTCACCGATTACTGACTCCTCACTCCTATTACTGATTCCTCACCCTGATTACTGACCCCTCACTTCTATTACTGATTCCATACCCCGATTACTGTCTTCCTCAGTCCTATACTGATTCCTTACCCTGATTACTGACCCCTCGCTCCTATTACTGATTCCTCACCCTGATTACTGACCCCTCAGTCTTATTACTGATTCCTCACCCTGATTACTGTCCTCCTCAGTCCTATACTGATTCCTCACCCTGATTACTGACCCCTCACGCCTATTACTGATTCATCACCCTGATTACTGACCCCTCACTTCTATTACTGATTCCTCACCCTGATTACTGACCCCTCATTCCTATTACTGATTCCTCCCCCTCATTACTGACCCCTCACTTCTATTACTGATTCCTCACCCTGATTACTGACCCATCGCTCCTATTACTGATTCCTCACCCTGATTACTGACCTCTCACTTCTATTACTGATTCCTCACCCTGATTACTGTCCTCCTCAGTCCTATACTGATTCCTCACCCTGATCACTGACCCCTCACTCCTATTAATGATTCCTCACCCTGATTACTGACCCCTCAGTCCTATTACTGATTCCTCACCCTGATTACTGTCCTCCTCAGTCCTATACTGATTCCTCACCCTGATTACTGACCCCTCACTCCTATTACTGATTCCTCACCCTGATTACTGACCCCTCATTCCTATTACTGATTCCTCACCCTGATTACTGACCTCTCACTCCTATTACTGATTCCTCACCCTGATTACTGACCCCTCACTCCTATTACTGATTCCTCACCCTGATTACTGTCCTCCTCAGTTCTATACTGATTCCTTACCCCGATTACAAACCCCTCGCTCCTATTACTGATTCCTCACCCTGATTACTGACCCCTCAGTCCTATTACTGATTCCTCGCCCTGAGTACTGTCCTCCTCAGTCCTATACTGATTCCTTACCCTGATTACAAACCCCTCGCTCCTATTACTGATTCCTCACCCTGATTACTGACCCCTCAGTCCTATTACTGATTCCTCACCCTGATTACTGTCCTCCTCAGTCCTATACTGATTCCTCACCCTGATTACTGACCCCTCATTCCTATTAATGATTCCTCACCCTGATTACTGACACCTCTGTCCTATTACTGATTCCTCACCTTGATTACTGACCTTTCTGTCCTATTATTGATTCCTCACCTTGATTACAAACCCCTCACTCCTATTACTGATTCCTCACGATTACTGACGTCCTCAGCCCTATTACTGATTCCTCACCCTGATTACTGACCCCTCACTCCTATTACTGATTCCCCACCCTGATTACTGACCCCTCACTTCTATTACTGATTCCATACCCCGATTACTGTCTTCCTCAGTCCTATACTGATCCCTTACCCTGATTACTGACCCCTCGCTTCTATTACTGATTCCTCACCCTGATTACTGACCCCTCAGTCCTATTACTGATTCGTCACCCTGATTACTGACCACTCACTCCTATTACTGATTCCTCACCCTGATTACTGACCCCTCTCTCCTATTACGGATTCCTCACCCTGATTACTGTCCTCCTCAGTCCTATACTGATTCCTTACCCTGATTACAAACCCCTCGCTCCTATTACTGATTCCTCACCCTGATTACGGACCCCCCAGGTCTATTACTGATTCCTCACCCTGATTACTGTCCTCCTCAGTCCTATACTGATTCCTCACCCTGATTACTGACCCCTCACTTCTATTACTGATTCATCACCCAGATTACTGACCCCTCACGCCTATTACTGATTCCTCACCCTCATTACTGACCCCTCACTCCTATTACTGTTTCCTCACCCTGATTACTGACACCTCTGTCCTATTACTGATTCCTCACCCTGATTACTGACCCCTCTGTCCTATTACTGATTCCTCACCTTGATTACTGACCTTTCTGTCCTATTATTGATTCCTCACCTTGATTACAAACCCCTCACTCTTTTTACTGATTCCTCACCCTGATTACTGACCCCTCACTCCTATTACTGATTCCTCACCCTGATTACTGACCCCTCACTTCTATTACTGATTCCATACCCCGATTACTGTCTTCCTCAGTCCTATACTGATTCCTTACCCTGATTACTGACCCCTCGCTCCTATTACTGATTCCTCACCCTGATTACTGACCCCTCAGTCTTATTACTGATTCCTCACCCTGATTACTGTCCTCCTCAGTCCTATACTGATTCCTCACCCTGATTACTGACCCCACACTTCTATTACTGATTCGTCACCCCGATTACTGACCCCTCACGCCTATTACTGATTCATCACCCTGATTACTGACCCCTCACTTCTATTATTGATTCCTTACCCCGATTACAGACCCCTCACTCCTATTACTGATTCCTCACCCTCATTACTGACCCCTCACTTCTATTACTGATTCCTCACCCTGATTACTGACCCATCGCTCCTATTACTGATTCCTCACCCTTATTACTGACCTCTCACTTCTATTACTGATTCCTCACCCTGATTACTGTCCTCCTCAGTCCTATACTAATTCCTCACCCTGATTACTGACCCCTCACTTCTATTACTGATTCCTCACCCTGATTACTGACCCCTCATTCCTATTAATGATTCCTCACCCTCATTACTGACCCCTCACTTCTATTACTGATTCCTCACCCTGATTACTGACCCATCGCTCCTATTACTGATTCCTCACCCTGATTACTGACCTCTCACTTCTATTACCGATTCCTCACCCTGATTACTGTCCTCCTCAGTCCTATACTGATTCCTCACCCTGATCACTGACCCCTCACTCCTATTAATGATTCCTCACCCTGATTACTGACCCCTCAGTCCTATTACTGATTCCTCACCCTGATTACTGTCCTCCTCAGTCCTATACTGATTCCTCACCCTGATTACTGACCCCTCACTCCTATTACTGATTCCTCACCCTGATTACTGACCCCTCATTCCTATTACTGATTCCTCACCCTGATTACTGACCTCTCACTCCTATTACTGATTCCTTACCCTGATTACTGACCCCTCACTCCTATTACTGATTCCTCACCCTGATTACTGTCCTCCTCAGTTCTATACTGATTCCTTACCCCGATTACAAACCCCTCGCTCCTATTACTGATTCCTCACCCTGATTACTGACCCCTCAGTCCTATTACTGATTCCTCGCCCTGAGTACTGTCCTCCTCAGTCCTATACTGATTCCTTACCCTGATTACAAACCCCTCGCTCCTATTACTGATTCCTCACCCTGATTACTGACCCCTCAGTCCTATTACTGATTCCTCACCCTGATTACTGTCCTCCTCAGTCCTATACTGATTCCTCACCCTGATTACTGACCCCTCATTCCTATTAATGATTCCTCACCCTGATTACTGACACCTCTGTCCTATTACTGATTCCTCACCTTGATTACTGACCTTTCTGTCCTATTATTGATTCCTCACCTTGATTACAAACCCCTCACTCCTATTACTGATTCCTCACGATTACTGACGTCCTCAGCCCTATTACTGATTCCTCACCCTGATTACTGACCCCTCACTCCTATTACTGATTCCCCACCCTGATTACTGACCCCTCACTTCTATTACTGATTCCATACCCCGATTAGTGTATTCCTCAGTCCTATATTGATCCCTTACCCTGATTACTGACCCCTCGCTCCTATTACTGATTCCTCACCCTGATTTCAAACCCCTCACTCCTTTTACTGATTCGTCACCCTGATTACTGACCACTCACTCCTATTACTGATTCCTCACCCTGATTACTGTCCTCCTCAGTCCTATACTGATTCCTTACCCTGATTACTGACCCCTCACTTCTATTACTGATTCCTTACCCCGATTACTGTCTTCCTCAGTTCTATACTGATTCCTTACCCTGATTAATGACCCCTCGCTCCTATTACTGATTCCTTACCCCGATTACTGACCCCTCAGTCCTATACTGATTCCTTACCCTGATTACTGATCCCTCGCTCCTATTACTGATTCCTCACCCTGATTACTGACCCCTCGCTCCTATTACTGATTCCTCACCCTGATTACTGACCCCTCAGTCCTATACTGATTCCTGACTTTGATTACTGACCCCTTACTTCTATGACTGATTCCTCACCCTGATTACTGTCCTCCTCAGTCCTATACTGATTCCTCACCCTGATTACTGACCCCTCGCTCCTATTACTGATTCCTCACCCAGATTACTGCCCCCTCAGTCCTATTACTGATTCCTCACCCTGATTACTGTCCTCCTCAGTCCTATACTGATTCCTTACACTGATTACAAACTCCTCGCTCCTATTACTGATTCCTCACCCTGATTACTGACCCCTCAGTCCTATATTGATTCCTCACCCTGATTACTGACCCATCGCTCCTATTACTGATTCCTTACCCTGATTACTGACCCCTCACTTCTATTACTGATTCCTCACCCTGATTACTGACCCCTCATTCCTATTACTGATTCCTCACCCTGATTACTGACCCCTCACTCCTATTACTGATTCCTCACCCTGATTACTGACCCCTCAGGTCTATTACTGATTCCTCACCCTGATTACTGTCCTCCTCAGTCCTATACTGATTCCTTACCCTGATTACAAACCCCTCGCTCCTATTACTGATTCCTTACCCTGATTACTGACCCCTCAGTCCTATTACTGATTCCTCACCCTGATTACTGTCCTCCTCAGTCCTATACTGATTCCTTACCCTGATTACAAACCCCTCGCTCCTATTACTGATTCCTTACCCTGATTACTGACCCCTCAGTCCTATTACTGATTCCTCACCCTGATTACTGACCCCTCACTCCTATTTCTGATTCCTCACCCTGATTACTGACCCCTCACTCCCATTACTGATTCCTCACTCCTATTCCTGATTCCTCACCCTGATTACGGTCCTCCTCAGTCCTATACTGATTCCTCACCCTGATTACTGACCCCTCATTCCTATTACCGATTCCTCACCCTGATTACTGACCCCTCTGTCCTATTACTGATTCCTCACCTTGATTACTGACCCCTCACTCCTATTACTGATTCCTCACCCTGATTACTCTCCTCCTCAGTCCTATACTGATTCCTTACCCTGATTACAAACCCCTCGCTCCTATTACTGATTCCTCACCCTGATTACTGAACCCTCAGTCCTATTACTGATTCCTCACCCTGATTACTGTCCTCCTCAGTCCTATACTGATTCCTTACCCTGATTACAAACCCCTCGCTCCTATTACTGATTCCTCACCCTGATTACTGACCCCTCAGTCCTATTACTGATTCCTCACCCTGATTACTGACCCCTCACTTCTATTACTGATTCCTCACCCCGATTACTGACCCCTCACTCCTGTTACTGATTCCTCACCCTGATTACTGACCCCTCACTCCCATTACTGATTCCTCACTCCTATTCCTGATTCCTCACCCTGATTACTGACACCTCACTTCTATTACTGATTCCTTACACCGATTACTGTCTTCCTCAGTCCTATACTGATTCCTCACCCTGATTACAGTACCCCTACTCCAATTGCTGTATCTCCAGGTTCCTTTATAATATTTCGCCTGGCTCCGATTCGGATCAGAAGCATCTGCATGGCCGTTATGACTCTCTTCCAGGCAATGGGCTGCTTTTTAGGAGCACTTCTCATCCGATCAGTGTTTATAGCATCAGAAGGTAAGTGTCTGGGGTTTGCACTATTATCTAACTCATCACAGATATTATGCTCCATTAGTGTTCCGCTTCCATATTGCCAGTCAGACTATCCTGGGGACTAGTAGGGAGCTCTGATAATATCTATATAATACACTAGTGGTATGAATATATTACCTTATGTGGTGTATAGAGGTCATTACAGAATAATGTTATAGTTTAGGAGCCGCGACCCTCCCAGTGTCTCTAGAAGAGGACATTGCCTCCTTTTTGGATTCTTGTGGATCTATTTTTCTGAATTAATTGTGCTATATCTCCTTATGGAAATGGGAAACAAAACAAACAGGTGGTAACGTTCTACTGCTAGACCTGGAGCTCAGGTCCTAGGATCAGACATTGCAATTTCTCTAGAATCTTCCGCACTAAGGTCCCAGGAAGGGAATCGTTTAGTGGAGAATATTTCAAAACCTGGAATCTTGTAAAAATGTGTTTCTAATCTTAAAGAAATTGGAAGTGACTCCTAACAATCAGCTGCTATGTAATACCGTCTCCGCTGGGTGCTGTGCATTACACAGCAGCCCGTCGCTGGTAACAGCGCAGAGCACACCTCCGGGGATGATGTCACTTCACCTCGCCGCAGACAGCAGCCCGTCACTGGTAACAGCGCAGAGCACACCTCCGGGGATGATGTCACTTCACCTCACCGCAGACAGCAGCCCGTCGCTGTTAACAGCGCAAAGCACACCTCCGGGGATGATGTCACTTCACCTCGCCGCAGACAGCAGCCCGTCACTGGCAACAGCGCAGAGCACACCTCCGGGGACGATGTCACTTCACCTTGCCGCAGACAGCAGCCCGTCGCTGGTAACAGCGCAGAGCACACCTCCGGGGACGATGTCACTTCACCTCATCACAGACAGCAGCCCGTCGCTGGTAACAGCGCAGAGCACATCTCCGGGGATGATGTCACTTCAACTCGCCGGAGAATAGACGCAGTGCCACGGGAAACAGAGGGTCTGCTCACAGAGCGATGGGCATGCCCGCATAGTGATGGAAACTGGGGGAGTGGCTTGTGATCGTGGCACTCTGCGAAGCCACGCCCCCTTTTATGCAAGTCATGTCCCTTTCGGCGTGCCTGGGAGTCGCACTTCCCCGTCTCCCGATATCGGGAGGTATGCTATGGAAAGACTAATTTCCAGTCATCAGGATTCATGTAATAAATGATTTGTTTCCCCCGGGATGTCGGACATGAGTCAGCGGTGATGTGCGGCCGGTGTTTGGCTGCACACGTTTGCTGAACATTGCTCAATTTTCCTGCGCACTGCGATAGGTTGTGATGTTGCTGGACACGATGAGCTGTTCCAGGGAGTCACATCGTGGGAGAGCGCTCTCTGAGTCGCCCGATTCCCAGCAACAGAATATCTGTCATTACTGGACAATAATAGCAGAAGTGGCCGCAGCTGGAAGCCGTATTACCTGCACATTACTGTATGTGAGCGAGCACTCTGGTCTGGATGGGATGAGTGGGGGTCTCATAGCTAATACACATCCTGCCCTGGTCCTACTGGCCACAGATGACATGGGGGGGTGGGGGGGTTATAAAGGAACTACAGGAACCGTTTTCTTATATGGTGTGAACGGCGCCCTAGAGCGTCAGAATTTTCTTCACGGCTCTCCTAGGCTATAAGTTTCTTATTGAGAAATGTAGAAAATAAATATTAAATTAAGTAAATTGTTTTTCCACATATTTTAATATTGTCGGCCACCGGCGCTGATTTTGCCTATTACATTGACCATAAATAATTTTAATTGGTCCTGGACCACCAACTCAGGGCACCCCTGCAAGCGCCCCCAGGTACCCCAGGTGCCACGGCACACATTCTGAGAACAGTGACGTGCGGTGAGGTCAGGGGCTGGGGAGGCACTGCAACTAACCCCCCCCCCATCCCCCGCACACACAAAAAAATGCAGTTCCCCCCCACCGCTAAAACCAGCACCAGGCAGAACCAGCTGGGGGGCAGGGACGTGCAGTCAGGGGAGGCAGGGGAGGCAGTGCCTCCCCTGTCATTAATGAGTAAAATAATACAAAGAAGATACTTATGACACATAAGTATCTTCTTTATTATTTTACTCATGATTAAATCAGTTTGGGAGGCACCGATCGTGGTGCCTCCCGTACCGACTGATAAAAGATATGGGAGCGGGGTGCGGGTGGGGCCTAACAATGGGCAGGAAAAGCCCATTGAAATTGTATGGGAAAGCGGCACCATTAGAGGTGCCGCTTTCCTACAGGGACGTGCTTTCAACCTATGAAAGCACGTCCCCTGTCAGTGAGGCCACAGTGATTGGCCAGCGGATCCGTCACTGGATCCGCTGTCAATCACTGTGTGGGCCTCGGTGGCGGCGGAGGTGCGGGCGGCGGAGGTGCTGGCGGCGGTGATGCGGACGACGGTAGCGGCGGGACGCGGCATTACTTACAGTTCAGCAGAGTTTGGCAGCGGAAGCGGTACCCATTTCAAAAATGGCGCCTCAGCGTCATTTTTGAAATTCAAGATGGCCGCCGCTAAGCCAATCATGGCTCGCCGCGTCATCGCCCCGCCCCCTCCGCTGACGCGAGGCAGCGGCTGTCAGTCCGACGGCGGAGGAGGAGCTGAGAAGAGCTCCTGAAGACCGAAGACGCCGGAAGTCCTGGATGGGCGGCGGCATCTTCACCTGGTGGGCGGCGGCTGCTAAGCTCTTTTGCAGAGCCACCGCCCATCCAGGACTTCCGGCGTCTTCGGTCTTCAGGAGCTCTTCTCAGCTCCTCCTCCGCCGTCGGACTGACAGCCGCTGCCTCGCGCTGACTTATATAAGTCAGCGGAGGGGGCGGGGCGATGACGCGGCGAGCCGGCTCGCGGCGGCCATCTTGAATTTCAAAAATGACGCTGAGGCGCCATTTTTGAAATGGGTACCGCTTCCGCTGCCAAACTCTGCTGAACTGTAGGTAATGCCGCGTCCCGCCGCTACCGTCGTCCGCATCACCGCCGCCAGCACCTCCGCCGCCCGGCCCGCCGCATCCCGCACCTCCGCCGCCCGCACCTCCGCCGCCACCGAGGCCCACACAGTGATTGACAGCGGATCCAGTGACGGATCCGCTGGCCAATCACTGTGGCCTCACTGACAGGGGACGTGCTTTCATAGGTTGAAAGCACGTCCCTGTAGGAAAGCGGCACCTCTAATGGTGCCGCTTTCCCATACAATTTCAATGGGCTTTTCCTGCCCATTGTTAGGCCCGCACCCGCCCCCCGCTCCCATATCTTTTATCAGTCGGTACGGGAGGCACCACGATCGGTGCCTCCCAAACTGATTTAATCATGAGTAAAATAATAAAGAAGAAACTTATGTGTCATAAGTATCTTCTTTGTATTATTTTACTCATTAATGACAGGTGAGGCACTGCCTCCCCTGACTGCACGTCCCTGATACACAGGTGCAGCTATATATACACACATGTGGCCATTATACACAGGTGCAGCAGTATATACATGTGGACATTATACCCAGGTGCAGCAGTATATATACATGTGGGCATTATACACAGGTGCAGCTATATATACATGTGGCCATTATACACAGGTGCAGCAGTATATACATGTGGACATTATACCCAGGTGCAGCAGTATATATACATGTGGGCATTATACACAGGTGCAGCTATATATACACATGTGGGCATTATACACAGGTGCAGCAGTATATACATGTGGGCATTATACACAGGTGTAGCAGTATATACATCTGGGCATTATACACAGGTGCAGCGGTATATACATATGAGCATTATACACAGGTGCAGCGGTATATACATGTGGGCATTATACACAAGTGCAGCGGTATATACATGTGGGCATTATACACAGGTGCAGCGGTATATATACATGTGGGCATTATACACAGGGGCAGCAGTATATACATTCGAGATGTGCACCAGACATTTTTCGGGTTTTGTGTTTTGGTTTTGGATTCGGGTCCGCGGCCGTGTTTTGGATTCGGACGCGTTTTGGCAAAACCACCCTTTCAGGTTTTGGATTCGGACGTGTTTTGGATTCGGGTGATTTTTAAAAAAACCTCAAAAACAGCTAAAATCCTAGAATTTTGGGGTAATTTTGATCCTATAGTATTATTAACCTCAATAACCACAATTTCCACTCATTTCCAGTCTATTCTGAACACCTCACACCTCACAATATTATTTTTAGTCCTAAAATTTGCACCGAGGTTGCTGTGTGACTAAGCTAAGCGACCCAAGTGGCCGACACAAACACCAGGCCCATCTAGGAGTGGCACTGCAGTGTCAGACAGGATGGCACTTAAAAAAATAGTCCCCAAACAGCACATGATGCAAAGAGAAAAAGAGGTGCATCAAGGTCGCTAGATGGCTAAGCTAAGCGACACAAACACCTCAATATCACAGGAATTATTCGTTCTAATCAATGGTATTATTAGTCCAAATCACTGGAAGAAAATGACAAAATCACAGGAATTATTCGTACTAATCAATGGTATTATTTGGCAAAATCACTGTAATTAATAATTATAAATCACTGATATTAATTGGTAAAATCTCGCTATCGCCTGCCTAGTGAAGTGGAATCTAGATGGGATTTTGTACCGGGGACACAATAACTTCATCAATTGTCTAAATCCCAATGCACTAATGGTGGAAAATGGGCGCACGTCTAACAGCGCACTGATTATACTGAGAACTGATTATACTGAGCACTGATGATACTGAGCACTGATGATACTGAGCACTGATGATACTGAGCACTGATGATAGTACGGAGAACTGACACTGAGCAGCGAGAACAGCACTGGACTATTGTACTGTAGTATACTGGTCACCACAATGCAGCACTGACACTGAGCACAGATATTAAGCACTGATCAGGATACTAGAAGTGACACGGTGCAGCAAGATAACGCTATGGCCTACTGTACTATGGTACTACTATATACTGGTGGTCACCACAATGCAGCACTGCACTACTATATACTGGTCACCACAATGCAGCACAGATATTGAGCACTGATCAGGATACTAGAAGTGACACAGAGCAGCAAGATACATCAATGGCCTACTGTACTGTACTACTATATACTGGTGGTCACCACAATGCTACTATACTGTACTACTATATACTGGTCATAACAATGCAGCACAGATATTGAGCACTGATTAGGATACTAGAACTGAGTCTGACACGGTGCTGCAAGATACAGCAATGGCCTACTGTACTATACTACTATATACTGGTGGTCACCACAATGCAGCACTGTACTACTATATATACTGGTCACCACAATGCAGCACACTGAGCACAGATATTGAGCTTTTCAGGCAGAGAACATAGCCACATCCTCTCCGCTCAATCTACAATACATGAGTGAAAATGGCGGCGACGCACGGTTCTTTATACGGAATACGAATCTAGCGAGAACCCGACAGCGGGATGATGACGTTCAGCCTCGTTCGGGTTAACCGAGCAAGGCGGGAAGAACCGAGGCTGCCTCGGACCTGTGAAAACCACGTGAAGTTCGGGAGGGTTCAGATTTCGACGAACCGAACCCACTCATCTCTAATATACATGTGGGCAGTATACACAGGTGCAGCAGTATATACATGTAGGCATTATACACAGGAGCAGCGGTGTATACATGTGGACATTATACACAGGTGCAGCGGTATATACATGTGGGCATTATACACAGGTGCAGCAGTATATACATGTGGGCATTATACACAGGTGCAGCGGTATATTCATGTGGGCATTATACACAGGTGCAGCGGTATATTCATGTGGGCATTATACACAGGTGTAGCGGTATATACATGCGAGCATTATACACAGGTGCAGCAGTATATACATGTGGGTATTATACACAGGTACAGCAGTATATACATCTGGGCATTATACACAGGTGCAGCGGTGTATACATGTGCGCATTATACATAGGAGCAGCAGTATATACATGTGGGCCTTATACACAGGTGCAGCGGTATATACATGTGGGCATTATACACAGTTGCAGCGGTATATTCATGTGGGCATTATACACAGTTGCAGCGGTATATTCATGTGGGCATTATACACAGGTGTAGCGGGTATATACATGCAGGCATTATACACAAGTGCAGCAGTATATACATGCGGGTATTATACACAGGTACAGCAGTATATACATGTGAGCATTATACACAGGTGCAGCGGTATATACATCTGGGTATTATACACAAGTGCAGCAGTATATACATCTGGGTATTATACACAAGTGCAGCGGTATATACATGTGGGCATTATACACAGGTGCAGCGGTATATTCATGTGGGCATTATACACAGGTGCAGCGTTATATTCATGTGGGCATTATACACAGGTACAGCAGTATATACATGTGGGCATTATACGTAGGTGCAGCGGTATATACATGTGGGCATTATACGTAGGTGCAGCGGTATATACATGTGGGCATTATACACAGGTGCAGCGGTATATTCATGTGGGCATTATACACAGGTGTAGCGGGTATAGTCATGTGGGCATTATACACAGGTACAGCAGTATATACATGTGGGCATTATACACAGGTGCAGCAGTATATACATGCGGGTATTATACACAGGTACAGCAGTATATACATCTGAGCATTATACACAGGTGCAGCGGTATATAGATCTGGGTATTATACACAAGTGCAGCGGTATATACATCTGGGTATTATACACAGGTGCAGCAGTATATACATGTGGACATTATACACAGGTGCAGCGGTATATACATGTGGGCATTACATACAGGTGCAGCAGTATATACATCTGGACATTATACACAGGTGCAGCAGTATATACATCTGGACATTCAGTGTATAGCTCCTAGGCCCTGGTTCTTCTTAAAAGCCTGCAGTGTTTCCCCTGGGAGCCTCCCAGGGGAGGATGGATCCTCCTGGGGAGGAGGATGACGGAGAGTCCCAGGCTGCAAGGCCTGAGGGAGGCCCTGGGAATTCTGACCTACCGATTGCAGTGGAAGCCTCAGTGCTGGAGGATTTGGACAGTACAGCATTTCCAGTGATTGTGGGTCCGGCGATGAAACAGGATCCCCAACTGGAGACCCCCAAACCACAGGATGCCGGCTCTCTGGGTGAGGTAACCCAGGGAGGTGATAAGGTGAATGAACTTGCCTGTGGTGGGGCGGGGGTTAGTGCTGCAGGTGGAGATGCTGAGGTTTCTGATTGCAGCCTGGAGGATTCAACATCCTCTAGTGATAAATACATGAATATGAGTCTAGAGGAATTAAGAATGGAGCAGAACCGTATATACTCCCGTATTACATATAAAAAAAGAAGGCGTAACTGTAGCAGCAGATGGGAGAGAGTTGCCCTGAAAGATGAACTTTGGGAGCTGAATGACACTTTGGCTGCAGTTAAAAAGAGTATTAAAATGTTGCAGGATCAGGCTCTATTGCAAAAGGAAAAAGCACTGCTAGAGTCCATACCAGGACAAGATGGCGGATGTGATGGCGGCCCGGTCCCGGCGGGTTCTGTGGCGGCATCTGAGCTCATATTTCCAGTGGAAGACATGGAGGTGGGCAGCCAGAGCTCTGGTGGCTGCTACTGCTTCCTGTGGACTTGCTCCCGATGCACTTGTCTCTGAAGCTGCGGATATGGGGACGGCGCGGGCCGTGGTAGATGCTGAGGCTGGCTCTCCCTGTAAGCCAGCAGCGACTGGCTCTGGCTTAGTCGCTGTGGTGGCTGAGGGGGGCGGGGCCAAAGACGCATCATGTGTGACATCACGAGTGACATCATTAACTGCATCAATGGGAATTCCGGAGTATGAAGCCATATTAAAAACTGGGCAAAGATTGGCCCAAGGACTGCCGGCAGTTGATAAGAGCATCTTAACCCCTGAGGAGACTACACTAGTAGAAACAGTTTACGGAGATATGGATATGCCTGTGAGGGCTTTAGCGGCCATAAGCTTGATCCAGGCAAACCAAACTAGGATGGCTGGTGGGGCTGGTAGTGCGGGTATAGAGGTCAGTAAGAAGGTAAATGTAAAGGCACCCAAGGGTCTCCCTGTAATCTCTCCTGTGGTTAGACCAGGATCTGGTTCATATGCCAAAACTTTGGAGGGTTCTGGTTGGGCTAGTACTGGTCCTCAGCTTGGGGTAAGTGGGGGTCAGCCTATAAAAAGGCGTAATGTGGTTCAGTTTAGATGGGTAGGGGAGGGGGAGGCTCCTTCAAAGTCGGAGTTCTTGGATATAGTATTCTCGCTGGGTTTTAGGGCCGCAGACCTTTTTGCGTGCATCCATCCGGTGAGAACTCCCGACTTTGATCTGAGCTTCCTCTCCCTGAATGGTTTGCAAGCTTTTGGCTCCCAATGGGAGAAGAACAAGACCAAGGAGCCGTACTGCCATTTTAAAACCCAACACCATCACCAGGCAGGATAGGGTAAAGATTACTGTTCTGGTGCGCAATGAGTCACTACCGTCTGCAGATATCATATATTGTTTGTCCAGGTCCTGCACAGTGTTGTCCCCACTTGAGAAATTTGATTACACTAAGGGGGTCTGGGGTGGTGCCTATTCGACCTTTGTGAGGTTGCACCAGGTAGGGGCTGAGACTAAGCACATACCATCTGCTGCTTATATTGGCCGTGACCGGCTTCAGTGCTTCTATCCTGGGCAGCCCAGAACTTGTCACAAGTGTGGTGACTTTCGCCACCTTAGTAATGATTGTACGGTTGTTAAATGTGCTCTGTGTGGCCAGATGGGGCATGGGTCCCGTGAGTGTAATAAGGTGAGGTGCAATCTCTGCGGAGCGGATGGCCATCCCTATAGTCGGTGCCCTAAAGCATTGCATAATCATGATGCAGGGGTGGTTGAGGAGGCACTAGAAATCAGGCCCAGTCATGAGGATAACATGGTGGTTGCTTTACAGCATCAGGATATGTTGAGGAAACTAGAAGCTTGCGGGGTAGGGAAAGTCCAGGTCGAAAGGGGGGAAGCATCTTTTCATGCAGTGAGTAAAGGCAGGAGGAAGAAGCTGAAAAAGAGGGGGGTGGACGTTGTATGCTCTAATAGGTTTGACATTTTGTCCTCCGCTGATGATGAGGATGAGGGGGAGGTAGTCATGGTTGGGGGAAAAGAGCTAGTGTTTGTTCCGAATACTTCTAAAAGTAAAAAGCCAAAACAGGCCTCTAATCTGAAGGCCCCTCAATCTCCGGGAGAAGTGATGGTGGTGGAGGAGACTCCTAGCCTTGAGGCGGGGAGCCTTACCTATTCTCCTTTGGCATCCTCTGGTGGGGATGATCCTGGGGGCGGTTCTTGTATTATTGCCCCAAAAGCCCCTGATCCGGATCCTCCCCCAGACAGGGTTGCAAATGGGGAGGGGTGTGATATTAGGGAGGGTGTTGTTGTAGAGGGATCTAAGGGTCTGTTCTGTGAGACTGCGGTCTCTGTTGGTGGGGTGGAGGAGGGGGAGGTGGAAGAAATCTCTTTGTCCGATGAGGATGTTCTTCCTTTCGGGGTTACGTGTAAAAGAGTAGGATCCTCGGATGAGGATTCTAAAAGACAAGCAAAGAAAAAGTGAATGGGGTCCTACCTCTATAATCCAAGAAACATGGATCCCCAACCTATACGATGTGCCACCATTAATGTGGCTTCCGTGTTTTCTGAACGTGCTCGTTTCTTGGCCTTCGATTTTTTTCAACACGGTTGATGTTGACTTTTTATTTTTGCAGGAGACCAGGGTAGGTGACTTGGCCACACTCCATCGGGCCAAGTGTCAGTGGAAGCGGGGGCCTTCCTTCTGGTCTCTTGCGGCCGAGGCGTCCAGTGGGTTGGCAGTGCTTTTTACTGATATGGTAAACGTGCACAGGATTATAGATTTACAGGTAGGTAGGTGCATGGTTTTAGATGTCAACCTGAGAGGACATGACCTGAGGCTAATAAACATCTATGGGCCCCATTCAAAGTAGGACAGGAAATGTCTTTTCAGGGAGATAAAACCATTTCTTTTTACGGCCCGGCAGATTGTCTTTGGAGGTGATTTTAACACCGTCATTAGGCCAAAAGACAGAGGGGACACAAAGGCGACCCTGGGCTATGATTCCAATTTTCTAGTTAGCATGATTAGAGAGGCTGGTCTGGTGGATGTGCACGTTCGCCATTTCCCAGACCTCACAGGTTTCACCTATCATTGTGGTAGTCGTAGGTCTAGGATAGATAGGTTTTTTGTTAAGGAGTCCTCGAAAACTTTGCCTCCTGAGACAAAGCCAGTAGAGTTCTCCGATCACGTTTTTCTGTGTGTTGCTTTGAACGTCTCAGAAACCCCTCAGAAAGGGCATGGCCTTTGGCGTTTGAATTCCGAGCTCCTAAAGGAGGAGGGAGTTAGACAGTCCTTTAGAGACTTTCTTCAACTACAGGAAACACTTCTGGAGGCTGGTTGGAGTAGGTCTGAGTGGTGGGAGGAGTGTAAAAAGAGGACTCAAAGGCTTTTTCAAAGGCTGGTAGCCAGGAAAAACTTGACAAAAAGATGTATCTACCAGAGCCTGAGAAAGAAACTGGATTTCTTGATCTCTGAGCGTGGAGATAGTGGGGAAATCTCCCGGGTGAAGGCTCAGATGAAGGAATATCAGTACGATCGCCTGGCTTCTTTGATTCTGGAGAGGGATTATGGAAAGTACCACTCGCCTGATCCCTACCAGAGTTGCAGAAAATCAGTTGATTTGAGGGAGGTCCGGGGCCTGTTTGATGACCAGGGTACTCTTCATGAAGACAGGGATGGTATTTTGGGAGTCATCAGGTCCTATTACTCCAGCCTTTTGTCTGAGCAGCCACTCATCAGAGAGAGGATGGATCAGTTTCTGAGGGAGACACCTGGGCTTGAGCAACTTGATCCTTCTTTTGACTCTTTGGGCAGTGATGTGACAGTGGAGGAGGTCAAGAGAGCCATAGACGTTTGTCTATAAAAAAATCTCCGGGCCCAGATGGGTTAACATCTGAATTTTTTAAAGCTTTTTCAGACATCTTGGCTCCTCATCTCATGGAGGTATTTAATGAAAGCCTGGGTAAGGGATCACTCCCTCCCTCTATGAGATCCTCTGCTTTCATATTATTGTCTAAAGGTAGGGACCCGGTGCGTGTTGAGAACTGGCGCCCCATCGCTCTTCTCAATACGGACAGAAAGATTCTGGCAAAGGTACTTTTTAATCGGCTGATGGAAGTTTCCGGGCTGTTACTTTCTCCATCTCAGCATTGCACTGTAAAAGGCCGAAGCACCTTTAGTGCTGTCCTTGGCATCCGGGAGGCTGTGGAGCAATGTCGTGCTGAAAAATGGGGTAAGTATTTGCTGGCATTGGATCAGTCCAAGGCTTTTGACCGAGTTAATCATCAGTACCTGTGGGCTGTGCTGGAGAGGTATGGTCTTCCAGCGAGGGTGGTAGATTGTAAATGACACGTAGCCAATCAGGCTGAGAGCTTCCCAATGGTCAATGGCTGGGTAGGCCCTGCTTTTGCGGTCGACTCGGGTGTCCGTCAGGGGTGTCCCCTGAGCTCCCTTCTATATGTATTTGCAATTGATCCTTTTGTGCGGAGGATTGAGAGCGGTGCTGTGGCAGGGGTTCAGCTGGGCCCTGGGTTGCCGCTGAGGGTGGTTGCCTACGCAGACGATGTTACTGTGGTCCTGTTATCTGTGGCAGAGGCACGTGGCATGGAACATCTTATCTGTGAGTACTCTGAGGCTTCGTGCTCCCGAATCAATCAGGATAAGTGTGAAGCTTTCTGGATGGGGGAGGAAGGTGATGAGTTTACCCTTCCGGATAGCCTCCCCAGCGCCAGTCCAGAGATAAAAATTCTAGGTATCAAATTTGGCCGTGGTGATTATGACACTCAGAATTGGGAGAAGAGGCTGGAAGATGCTACCAGGAAGGTGCAGTTCTGGAGAAGGTGGCAACTTTCTCTCAGGGAGAGGGTTGACTTATGCAAAACCTATCTGATTCCGCTTTTTCTGTATGTCAGTTATGTGTGCTTCTTGCCACAGTCTTTGTGGACTAAGATGAATTCTTTATTCTTCCTGATGTTATGGGGGAATAGAATGAATCTGGTCAAGAGAGGGATCACCTACAGATCGAGGGAACAGGGGGGGCTGAGTATGGTCAACCCTGTGGTGTTTTTTGCTACAACGTTTTTAAAACTGAATCTAGGGAGTTTGTTTCTAAGAACTCCCCCTCGATGGGTAGAGAGTTTTAGGGCCTGGGTGTTTCCCTTCCTCAGGTTATGGATGGATGGTGGCCAAGTAAAAACCTTTCGAGTCCGGCATGGCTACCTCCCGATCTACGTTATACTGTGCTTGAAGATGACGAGGCTTTGGGGGCTGGAGGTGGGTGAAGTCAAAAACTTCTCTAGAAGGGAGTTGGAGAGAAGAATTTTGCGGACTCACTTTTATGCTCCGCTGTCATTGAGGGACTGCCCAGGCAGTGTCTGCTCAGATGGGTTGTCTTTGATTAATTCTCAAGGAATCCCACTGAAGTTCAGAGATATTGCCTGGCTTTCTTTCCAAGGGAGGCTTTATGTATGGGGTAACCTCAAGTGTCGAAGTGCCAATGATCGTGGCTGCCCACGTGAGGAATGTCTAGGGGAGGTGGAGACAATGGACCATTTCCTCCTTGAGTGTCCCTTCAATATAAAGGTTTACAGAGCGGTATCAAGGGCCTTACGCATCCCGTGCCTTTCGGGGCTTAGTTACCCTGAGTGGGTTTATAGGGCGTTCAAAGGGTATAGAAGGTTTGATTTAACCACAATTTTTATAGTTAGTTTAGCAGTTAGGTTTCACACATGGGGTGCACGGTGTCAGGTTTCCCTTAGAGCAAAGGTCCTCCCCTGTGAGGAGGTGGTGGGAAATATTCTGCACGAGGTTAAGAGGATGATGGATATGGATAGGAAGAGGTTGGATGCTGTCGGGTGGTCCAGGCTCTGGCGCAACCTGAAACCCCCTTGAGTGGGTAGCAGAAGTCCTTTTCTTGTTCATCTTATGGCTTCCTATCCTTCACCTTCCCGTAGATTTTCTTTTTTCTGTTTTTTTCATTAAAGCGGTTTGCATGTGACTAAAAGACTTCATTCATCTTTTCATTGCTTGTGGTTATGAGATGTGTTGTTCGAATACAGTAGGTTGTTTTTTGCTTAGATGTTAAGCAATTTTGACATTGCGTATAGTTATACAAGCTTTGTTGCTTTTTGGTTTGGATTATTGGGCAACAATTCAATGTATATTGTATGTCCTATTTTTATGAGTTTTACCATATTTATGTAATGTATGTTGCAATTTTTCTTAATAAAAGATAGCAGTATATACATGTGGGCATTATACACAGGTGCAGCGGTATATACATGTGGGCATTATACACAGGTGCAGCGGTATATACATGTGGGCATTATACACAGGTGCAGCGGTATATACATCTGGGCATTATACACAGGTGCAGCGGTATATACATGTGGGCATTATACACAGGTGCAGCGGTATATACATGTGGGCATTATACACAGGTGCAGCGGTATATACATCTGGGCATTATACACAGGTGCAGCGGTATATACATGTGGGCATTATACACAGGTGCAGCGGTATATTCACGTGGGCATTATACACAGTAAAAGCCCTGGATATTTGGTGCGCTTTGATCAGAGATGTGTGGAAAAGATAGGTAGCGAAGAGGGGGGGGGGGCACTGCCTCACCTGCCACAGACTTTTTACTCCAGAGTTTTGACTATAAAATCGATTAGAATAGTATAAAGAAGATATTTCTAACATATTCTCTGTATTTTTCATATACTTTATATAGTCAAAACTCTGGTATATAGTCACCACCTACAGCCAACATGAGAAGACCATTAGGAACTCACTTAGGAACCACTGGAATATTCTCCTCATGGACCCGGTACTCAAGGACATCCTACCGCCCGAACCTGTCCTTATTTTTAAGAAATCCAGAAACCTCAAGGACCATCTTGCTCCGAGTCTTTTGAAGGAGAATCAGACCAGGAACAACATGATGCCCAAATGTGTGGGGTCCTTTAAATGTGGAAAATGCAACATCTGCAAATACCTGCATCCTAACCGGAAAACATTCAGCGACACAGATGACAAGAAACAGTACACCATAAAAGACTTCATGAATTGCAACAGTATGTCCGTGATCTACTTACTTGAATGCCCCTGCAAAAAGAGATATGTGGGAAAGACTAAAAGATCACTTAAAACAAGGATCCAGGAACACATACGAAACATCAAGAACAAGGTGGAGGGCCACACTGTTTCAAGACATTTTACGGCACGGCACAACTCCAATCCTGAAGATCTCACATTCAAGGCCATCGAGCATGTTTGTCTTGGAGAAAGAGGAGGCGACCTTGCGAACAAACTCTCGAGAAGGGAGATGTATTGGATATTCCAGCTGCAGACCCTGCAACCGAGGGGTCTGAACGAGGGATATGAGATTGCACCCTTCCTATGAGGTGCCGTATCTTCTTTTCACAACTTTCCGTGTTCTTTTGTCTGTATCTGTGATCACAAATAAAGCTGTGTTTCAAGTATCATGCGATCATGTACTGGTGTTACGACGTCTACCGGTGTGTACAGTCAAACCACACTGGCACGCCCAATCTCGTCCGACCTTGGAAGCTAAGCAGTGTTTGGGCCCGACCAGTACCAGAGAGGGTGACTATCCGGGAAGATCGGGTACTGTAATGACTGACAAATGACGTCAAGCCAACCAGTAACCGGTCTGTCATCACTTGACACACATGAGGTCACATATTGCACATGCCACTTTACTATTAATTATGGAGTACACACTCTTTCCTAAAATTAAGTCAATTTATAACAAATATATATATATTTAAAATACCAGTTTATAAGACATAAGTATGTTTATTAATTACTATGCAATCTCACTTTGCACCTGGCTCACTTTCTGCACTAACTGTTCCCCTTATTTTACCCTGCACTTGGTATCATCTCCTCACAAACTTTTAAGAATATATCAAACATTGAAATATTGCATTATTATACATGTGTGGCCACTCAGATGTCTCAAACTAACAAGTTATATATCTAGGTAAAGACCACTACATAGGTTTCACCACGTTTTTCCTGTTTGTTCTATTTACATATGACTGTTGCCATGGATACCGCAAAATCGCTAGCACTGAGTCTCCTTAGACTCCGGAAAGATGGCCGTCGCAATCCATGTATTTCCTATGGAACACAGCCCCTGCAAAATGGCCGCCGTAATACCCGATGTGATGGACATACAGTTCCCCTGAGCCCAAGAAGCACGTCTGCTGCTAACCTGAACAGGACAATGGGCACATGCGCGGTGCACACGAATCGCCGCCGGCGCATGCGCACAAGCGAACCGGAAGTGGGGCGGAAGTATCGGAGGTCACGTGACGCGCTACCTCCGTCACCGGAAGTGTGGCAGAAGTGCCGCAATTTACTGTTTTAAGTCCCTCTGAACTATTATATTAACTGTGAATACTCGTTTTCTACAAGATATTGGCTACTGTGATCCATACTATCTGGGGCCATGCTCTGATGCCATGTCCTGACTGCTTATGTTAAATATCCTTGAATGTTGTTTACTGATCACATGATCAATGATGTCATCACACATCCATATCAGCCACCACTAGGGCTATAAATAGGCATGCCATCTCACTCTGTCCCTACCCTTTGAAGAAGTCTGATGTGACGAAACGCGTTGGGTTCCCTGCAGTGACCCCCTTGCCTATTTTAAAAGCTAAGTCCTTACCTTTTTATCTTTTTACCCTTTTTACGTGTTTTTGGATCTTTCATGACCTTTTATGTATCTTACCTATATCTGCTATTAAAACTGTTTGTTCGATTTTATATTTTTTGGCTCATGAATCATACGTTTTTAATAGTAACCTTTTGCGCGTTCACACAACAGTAGTCGCCGGTACCCTTATCCCCCCACTGTATATCTTTTTAGGCAGCATTGTACTAGTGTTGCAACCTTAAGGGGTGGCAGACACCTATAACAAGGCGGTTGTGTTTTAAATTTCTTCTTAACAATTTTTTTTTAATAAAAATTTTTACCACTGAGATCTTAATCCACAAGTGGCGCTGTATCATCCTTCGCATTACTATTATCTTTTGGTACATCGATATAGCAGCCTGGTGAGCATAACATCCAGTACTGAACAAATTAGATCAGAATGTTTAGAAACACTGATCGCGCGGGCAAAAGAAATGATTTATGCCAAAAAATATTTAATGAAAACAAGCAGGTGGACGCTCCAACACCCACACAAGACCTTGATGATCTATTCTGGGGCATGGAGAAACTTCTCATTAAAGAAGTAAAAGCCTGGTGGGATGTGAAAGGACTTGAGCACTATATTACAGTCAACCGAGTACCCAGGGGCCTAAGATTACTCAAACAACCCACCTCAGGTACGATGGACACAGACTTCATAGAAGAATGGGATTCCATCTTACACAGATGTTCAATAGACCTCATGAAACTCCTCATCCGCAAAAAGAAGGATGTTTTGGCAGAATTAGAGGTTGAAATAAAGGCAAAAGAATCTGAACTGATCGAATTCAAGGACAAAGAGGACTATATCATTAACGAAAAGGTTCTTAACAAAAAATTAGAGCATATAGAAGGGGAAGTCATCAAAGGGAAAGAAAAGAAGTTTCTTCGGGACAAAAACGACTACATTCAAGGACATATGAAAAACTGGAGCAGATTCAAGGCTCCAGGTCATTTACCCAATGGAACAGGGAAATACCAATGGAGAACGATACCGAACAAAGGGAAGAGAACCAGGATCAACAGTGAGGACTCCCCATGTAACCCACACCTAAAAACTACGAACAGATTCTCTACATTACAAAGAAGAGACTCCACGGGGGACCAGGATTTTTTATCAGTAAGGACAGGCGCAAGAGCCAAAGACATGATAAGAAACACAGTGAGGGAAGACAGCAGACAGGCTTCACCTTTGAAAAGAAGACTCGCAGAGGAAGAGGAAAACGGGGCGGTAGGAGGGAGAGACCAGAAAAGAAGAAACCTGCACTAGCCGAACCAAGGGAAAAAGGCATCTTCAACTTGTCCAAACACGTTCTAACAGCTCCAGAATTAACATTACTCAGCAGAGGTTTGTCTTTTGCACCCACGAGCGGTTTGAATAAATTTGAGACTTTCATCGACCTAAACAAGTTTGTGAGAAAACTTACACTAAAGAGACACTTCCTGCGCAAAGAAGATGCCATCATTAGCAACTATGAGGAACGTTCCAAGTCAGGCCTGAAACCAGTGTCAAAGTACTACCCCTTAGAATCCAAGGGATCAAATGTTAGTATCTTCTATGACATGGTGAAGAAGGACCTGTGTGAAACTGAACAGAAACCGGCTGAAGGAAAAAATTTGGGGAATCGCGAATGCGAAGCACTGAAAAAACTGCAGAGAAATAATAATATAGTCATAAAACCGGCTGACAAAGGGGGGGGATTGGTTATCATGGACCATGACCTCTACACCAAAGAGGCATTAAGACTGCTTGGAGATACAAACTCTTACACACCACTACAGGGTGACCCGAAGGAACCATTTGTGGAAGAGCTGAGGACCAAACTCTTGCATGGCCTTCGAAAGAATGTGATAACAAAGGAGGAATACCAGTATCTCATACAATCCAATCCCATTACCCCCATTTTTTACTTCTTACCGAAGGTCCACAAATCCACGACGAACCCGCCAGGGAGACCGATAGTGGCGGGCATAGGCTCTCTGACCTCCAATCTATCCGAATATGTGGATATTTTTTTGAAAAAGCACGTAACAGCATTGCCATCATATCTCAAGGACACGACATCGATACTCAACATACTCAGTGCGGTGGAATGGAAGGACACATATTTATGGGCGACCGTGGATGTCCAATCTTTATATACTTGCATCGAACACTCTAAGGGCATAGCTGCGTGCAGGGAATACTTGGACAACGATCTAGATTTAACCCCCATTCACCGAGATTTTATTTGCGATCTTATGCTTTTTATCCTCAGCCGCAATTATTTTAAGTTTCTTAACCAGTTTTATCTGCAACGATGTGGCACAGCTATGGGGACTATCTTTGCCCCGAGCTTTGCTAATTTATTCATGGGACGGTGGGAAGAGACACATGTCTATAACTCCAGTGCTTTTAAGAATGTGATACTGTACAAACGATACATCGATGACATTTTAATTATTTGGAACGGCTCTGCAGAATCTTTTAATGAATTTTTAAACACAATGGGAAGTAATGATCTCAACTTAACTTTCACCTCAAAACTTGATGCCAAATCTGTTGAGTATCTGGACCTGATTCTTACTGGTGAAGATGGAAGGATCACCACTAAGAACTTCATCAAGGAGGTGGATATGAACAGTTATTTGCACTACCAGAGCAACCACCTCCGGAAGTGGAAGGACAACATACCAGCATCACAATTTTCAAGGGTGAAAAGGAACTGCACGAATCCCAAGGATTGTGAGGACCAACTAGAGATCTACAGCAAAAGATTCAAGGACAAGGAATATCCAGGACCCATTCTGGAGGAAGCCCTAGCAAAAACAAGGAGAGTGGACAGAAGGGACCTCCTGAAGTATAAGCAAAGGGATACCAATATGAATTCTGTTGCCTTCATCACCACCTACAGCCAACATGAGAAGACCATTAGGAACTCACTTAGGAACCACTGGAATATTCTCCTCATGGACCCGGTACTCAAGGACATCCTACCGCCCGAACCTGTCCTTATTTTTAAGAAATCCAGAAACCTCAAGGACCATCTTGCTCCGAGTCTTTTGAAGGAGAATCAGACCAGGAACAACATGATGCCCAAATGTGTGGGGTCCTTTAAATGTGGAAAATGCAACATCTGCAAATACCTGCATCCTAACCGGAAAACATTCAGCGACACAGATGACAAGAAACAGTACACCATAAAAGACTTCATGAATTGCAACAGTATGTCCGTGATCTACTTACTTGAATGCCCCTGCAAAAAGAGATATGTGGGAAAGACTAAAAGATCACTTAAAACAAGGATCCAGGAACACATACGAAACATCAAGAACAAGGTGGAGGGCCACACTGTTTCAAGACATTTTACGGCACGGCACAACTCCAATCCTGAAGATCTCACATTCAAGGCCATCGAGCATGTTTGTCTTGGAGAAAGAGGAGGCGACCTTGCGAACAAACTCTCGAGAAGGGAGATGTATTGGATATTCCAGCTGCAGACCCTGCAACCGAGGGGTCTGAACGAGGGATATGAGATTGCACCCTTCCTATGAGGTGCCGTATCTTCTTTTCACAACTTTCCGTGTTCTTTTGTCTGTATCTGTGATCACAAATAAAGCTGTGTTTCAAGTATCATGCGATCATGTACTGGTGTTACGACGTCTACCGGTGTGTACAGTCAAACCACACTGGCACGCCCAATCTCGTCCGACCTTGGAAGCTAAGCAGTGTTTGGGCCCGACCAGTACCAGAGAGGGTGACTATCCGGGAAGATCGGGTACTGTAATGACTGACAAATGACGTCAAGCCAACCAGTAACCGGTCTGTCATCACTTGACACACATGAGGTCACATATTGCACATGCCACTTTACTATTAATTATGGAGTACACACTCTTTCCTAAAATTAAGTCAATTTATAACAAATATATATATATTTAAAATACCAGTTTATAAGACATAAGTATGTTTATTAATTACTATGCAATCTCACTTTGCACCTGGCTCACTTTCTGCACTAACTGTTCCCCTTATTTTACCCTGCACTTGGTATCATCTCTTCACAAACTTTTAAGAATATATCAAACATTGAAATATTGCATTATTATACATGTGTGGCCACTCAGATGTCTCAAACTAACAAGTTATATATCTAGGTAAAGACCACTACATAGGTTTCACCACGTTTTTCCTGTTTGTTCTATTTACATATGACTGTTGCCATGGATACCGCAAAATCGCTAGCACTGAGTCTCCTTAGACTCCGGAAAGATGGTCGTCGCAATCCATGTATTTCCTATGGAACACAGCCCCTGCAAAATGGCCGCCGTAATACCCGATGTGATGGACATACAGTTCCCCTGAGCCCAAGAAGCACGTCTGCTGCTAACCTGAACAGGACAATGGGCACATGCGCGGTGCACACGAATCGCCGCCGGCGCATGCGCACAAGCGAACCGGAAGTGGGGCGGAAGTATCGGAGGTCACGTGACGCGCTACCTCCGTCACCGGAAGGGTGGCGGAAGTGCCGCAATTTACTGTTTTAAGTCCCTCTGAACTATTATATTAACTGTGAATACTCGTTTTCTACAAGATATTGGCTACTGTGATCCATACTATCTGGGGCCATGCTCTGATGCCATGTCCTGACTGTGCTTATGTTAAATATCCTTGAATGTTGTTTACTGATCACATGATCAATGATGTCATCACACATCCATATCAGCCACCACTAGGGCTATAAATAGGCATGCCATCTCACTCTGTCCCTACCCTTTGAAGAAGTCTGATGTGACGAAACGCGTTGGGTTCCCTGCAGTGACCCCCTTGCCTATTTTAAAAGCTAAGTCCTTACCTTTTTATCTTTTTACCCTTTTTACGTGTTTTTGGATCTTTTATGACCTTTTATGTATCTTACCTATATCTGCTATTAAAACTGTTTGTTCGATTTTATATTTTTTGGCTCATGAATCATACGTTTTTAATAGTAACCTTTTGCGCGTTCACACAACAGTAGTCGCCGGTACCCTTATCCCCCCACTGTATATCTTTTTAGGCAGCATTGTACTAGTGTTGCAACCTTAAGGGGTGGCAGACACCTATAACAAGGCGGTTGTGTTTTAAATTTCTTCTTAACAATTTTTTTTTAATAAAATTTTTTACCACTGAGATCTTAATCCACAAGTGGCGCTGTATCATCCTTCGCATTAGCAGTATATACATGTGGGCATTATACACAGGTGCAGCGGTATATACATGTGGGCATTATACACAGGTGCAGCGGTATATACATGTGGGCATTATACACAGGTGCAGCGGTATATACATCTGGGCATTATACACAGGTGCAGCGGTATATACATGTGGGCATTATACACAGGTGCAGCGGTATATTCACGTGGGCATTATACACAGTAAAAGCCCTGGATATTTGGTGCGCTTTGATCAGAGATGTGTGGAAAAGATAGGTAGCGAAGAGGGGGGGGGCACTGCCTCACCTGCCACAGACTTTTTACTCCAGAGTTTTGACTATAAAGTCGATTAGAATAGTATAAAGAAGATATTTCTAACATATTCTCTGTATTTTTCATATACTTTATATAGTCAAAACTCTGGTGCAGACGTTAGTATGACAGGAAAGGCCTCACCCCGCCGCTGTGATAATGCAGCTCTGTGACATACATCTGTTGCTCTCTCCTCAGGGGACTGGTACCCGACCATCTTGTCAAATGGCCATTTAGAGAGATTCTTCTTCGTGTTGGCCTCCGCTATGCTCCTGAACTCACTGGCTTTCTGGCGAATCTCTCACAGGTAATCCCAGACCAGGGCTTCAAGTGGTCCAGGAGAGGTGGTGAAACGTATTTACCCTGCCACCACCCCAAACCACCCCCCACCACTCCCCATTAGACAGAGCCAGGGCCAGTGCTAGGGTGTTCAGCGTCCCCCTACAAACTATAGATTTGTGCTTTACCTCCCATACATTATAAAGAGACAAGGAAGGGTGTGGTCACACAATAGTACCCCCAATTCAAATGACACCACACAGTAGCATGATTCTATTCCCATTACACTGCATGTAGTGCCCCTGATTCACATTACACCACATGTAGTGCCCCTGATTCACATTACACCACATGTAGTGCCCCTGATTCACATTACACCACATGTAGTGCCCCTGATTAATATTACACCGCATGTAGTGCCCCTGATTCATATTACACCGCATGTAGTGCCCCTGATTCACATTACACCACATGTAGTGCCCCTGATTTATATTACACCGCATGTAGTGCCCCTGATTCATATTACACCGCATGTAGTGCCCCTGATTCATATTACACCGCATGTAGTGCCCCTGATTCATATTACACCGCATGTAGTGCCCCTGATTCATATTACACCACATGTAGTGCCCCTGATTCATATTACACCGCATGTAGTGCCCCTGATTCACATTACACCACATGTAGTGCCCCTGATTCATATTACACCGCATGTAGTGCCCCTGATTCACATTACACCACATGTAGTGCCCCTGATTCATATTACACCACATGTAGTGCCCCTGATTCATATTACACAGCATGTAGTGCCCCTGATTCACATTACACCGCATGTAGTGCCCCTGATTCATATTACACCGCATGTAGTGCCCCTGATTCACATTACACCGCATGTAGTGCCCCTGATTCATATTACACCGCATGTAGTGCCCCTGATTCATATTACACCGCATGTAGTGCCCCTGATTCACATTACACCGCATGTAGTGCCCCTGATTCATATTACACCGCATGTAGTGCCCCTGATTCATATTACACCGCATGTAGTGCCCCTGATTCACATTACACCGCATGTAGTGCCCCTGATTCATATTACACCGCATGTAGTGCCCCTGATTCATATTACACCGCATGTAGTGTCCCTGATTCATATTACACCACATGTAGTGCCCCTGATTAATATTACACCGCATGTAGTGCCCCTGATTCATATTACACCACATGTAGTGCCCCTGATTCACATTACACCACATGTAGTGCCCCTGATTTATATTACACCGCATGTAGTGCCCCTGATTCACATTACACCACATGTAGTACCCCTGATTAATATTACACCGCATGTAGTGCCCCTGATTCACATTACACCACATGCAGTGCCCCTGATTCATATTACACCACATGTAGTGCCCCTGATTTATATTACACCGCATGTAGTGCCCCTGATTCACATTACACCACATGTAGTGCCCCTGATTAATATTACACCGCATGTAGTGCCCCTGATTCATATTACACCGCATGTAGTGCCCCTGATTCACATTACACCGCACGTAGTGCCCCTGATTCACATTACACCGCACATAGTGCCCCTGATTCACATTACACCACACAGCAGTGTCCCTTATTTACATTATGCTACACAGTGGTACCGCTTATACTGTGCAAGGTCATGAGGGCACCTACCATTACAGGTACCATTACCAACTCAGTTTCACCTCAATCCCCCCACTTTAACCCCTGCCCCAGACCTTCATATCCGTGTCCTGTTTGTGGGAGTGAAAGGATCTGCTGGCCCTGAGAACCCACTATGGGCCGGGTGTGATGAAATTGGCTGGAGATGTAGCTACTCTGACTTTTTTAAAGCATAAATCATGTACAAGGTAAAACCATGCGTTGTAAGTGATTGCTGCTTTAAAAAAAAACCCGGGAACCCACACCTCTGGCCTACTCGGATTTCATTACATCCTACCCTATATGTGGTGCTATGAGGCCCCCTTCTGGAAAGCCCACCTCTCATGTCTGTGTGTTTTCACCCTTGGTCAGTATATGGGGGCCCTTAAAAAATCCTGCGATGGGCCCACAAATGTATAATTGCAGATGTTTCTTGGTACAGTCTTGATAAATGGTGAATAATAAAAGTTATGTCAGAGAAACATAAGAATATATAAGTACTGCAGAGTACACTGGTCTGTGACTGACAGGAGGAGTAATACAGAGACCGTGTCCTGTTCCACGTCCAGGCTGGCGGCTGCAGGGTGCAAAGTTCTACGTTTATGTAATAGAGCTGCAGATAAGCTCCAATAAACCTACAAATGAAGCAAAGTCCTGTAAGCAGGCGTCAGCGGGAGCATGTCACCCATCTATCCTGTAACCAGGCGTCAGCGGGAGCATGTCACCCATCTATCCTGTAACCAGGCGTCAGCGGGAGCATGTCACCCATCTATCCTGTAACCAGGCGTCAGCGGGAGCATGTCACCCATCTATCCTGTAACCAGGCGTCAGCGGGAGCATGTCACCCATCTATCCTGTAACCAGGCGTCAGCGGGAGCATGTCACCCATCTATCCTGTAACCAGGCGTCAGCGGGAGCATGTCACCCATCTATCCTGTAACCAGGCGTCAGCGGGAGCATGTCACCCATCTATCCTGTAACCAGTAGTTCCCCACTGACTGCCGCCTCTGTAACAGGTACCGGGATCTGGATGAACACAGCGACCAAGGATTCAGACAGAGTCTCTTAGAGGAGAACTTACTGCTCCATGAAAAGTCCCTGAAGTTTTATGACTCTGTCCTGGATTGGCCGTCACCTTATACCCCTATGGAGACCAGACTGTGATTGTAATCTGCCCCAGGTAATGCAGGCGTTACCTGCTCACAAGACGCTGATCTCATACACACACAGAGGCGGCCTGGGGCTGACTGCGCTATTCTGGTCTGCCACGCTATTGGACACAATGTCATATTATATAGAAATATATACAGCAATACAAATAATTCATGCATATTACAAGTGGGGTCATACACAGGGCGGGTGTACTAAAGGGAAAATGCAGTAAAACCCCCGTTTTCAGGGGTCTTACCTCATTTTCATATGTACTAAGACCCGGCCGCCGGGTTTTCGCAGCTGATGGCGATACCCTATAGAAGCCTATGGGCTTCTTTTCGCCGGCCGCTCATTCCGCCGCTCCCCGCTGCAGACCCTCCTCCTCCCTGGCATACCTGCCTCCAGGAAGCCTGGACCCAGAAGGTAAACTCCTTCTCTCCCTAGCAACGCAGCCGGAGGAGGCACCGGGAACAGTCTGCTGCCGTGTTCCCAGCAGCTGAGGAGAGGGAGAGTCCAGGGAGGTGACAGAGACAGGTAATGCGGGGGGCCTCCGTCACCGCATTTCCATGTTGATCGCATATGTTAGTACATATGCGATCAACATTGCTGCAAGGGGCGGCGATGTATGTTAATATATCCCGCCCACAGTCTCAAATAGTGGCTGTAATCACATACCATGGTCTTCAGGACCCCACACAGGGCATGTTTTCCAGATCTCCTCACTGAATCACCAGTGAAATAATCAGCTCCACCTGTGGATCTTTATAAATGTGTCATGGAGTAATGAATACACCTGTGCGCCTGCCGGGTGACATGGAAAACCTGACCTGTGTGGGGTCCTGAGGCCTGAGAACCACTGCCATAGTGTATGAGTCCACAGGCAAACACAATGTGATCCAGTACAGGAAATGTGGTGTCTCTCGTACCTGATAAAGGGCCTATTCATAACCCCCGGGATATACCATGGAGGGACAGCCGAGATATCTCCAATATCTTCTACGGGCCGTCCATTTCCATCCGCAAACAGTTCCCATAGGTTTCTACCAAGCTGGCGATGGCATTAGCCTACTATAGTGCGGATCCTGGGGGTCCCCTTCCCTCATCCCCCGAGACACGTGCTGGCAGACAGACGCACAGTACCCGCAGGGGATTGCGCAAGCTGCTCTTCACCAGGACGGATTCCAATCAGTGCACCTCTCCCAGTGAGGGCATTGTCACCTTGTGATTTTAGGTGACATGGCATCAATAATGCAGCTTGCGATAAATCTGGCCCTAAACAGACTCATCAGGGTCAGGTCTGTAGACGGGTGTGAAGGTCAGGTCTGTAGATGGGTGTGAAGGTCAGGTCTGTATATGGGTGTGAAGGTCAGGTCTGTAGACAGGTGTGAAGGTCAGGTCTGTAGACGAGCGTGAAGGTCAGACGGGTGTGAAGGTCAGACGGGTGTGAAGGTCAGGTCTGTAGATGGGTGTGAAGGTCAGGTCTGTAGATGGGTGTGAAGGTCAGGTCTGTAGATGGGTGTGAAGGTCAGGTCTGTAGATGGGTGTGAAGGTCAGGTCTGTAGACGGGTGTGAAGGTCAGGCCTGTAGACGGGCGTGAAGGTCAGGCCTGTAGACGGGTGTTTGGAGCTCACCGGTCCCTGGGTGCAGGTGTTTTCTATGCAGTGATCAGCCTGTGGTCTCTCATATGGCTGATCACAGAAGGGGAAAAGCTGAGCTAGAGTAGGGGAACCGGAGGGAAGACCTAATAACACCATCTGAAGAGAGCGTTATTATCACAGGGCTCCCTTTTTCACAGCTGGACTTTTATAAATCTGAACCAGATCACCTTCCCCATTACAAGCATGGGAAATACGATCTGCTTACTGACACAATGCAGCATTAAGGGCTTGGAGAATAACGTGACTGTTTATTACATGTGGAAAATAGTGAGAAATATTCTGTTAGTGTAACAGTATAGAACAGGAATACATAAATACCAATCGCAGGGGTAAATGGGGATGATATACCGGCTGACGTATACCGACAGTGCACCCCGTCATCCGGTATACCGCCAGCGAGTCCCCTCCCGGGCTCGCTGCACTCACCATGCTTCGGGCTTGGTGGCGAGCGTTCTTACTCGGTTGGTGGCGTGGACCCACCAACCGAGTGAGAACTAGGGGGGGTTGTCGGCACTTCGACAGCCTGTAAAATATTGGGTGTCGGGACTCCAGTGTCGGGATCCTGCCAGCTGGCATTATAATGACATTGGGGGGAAGGGGGTATCTATATACTGTATAACACTCATGGGATGGACACAGACGGGATAAACAGACATACATGAGATGTGTGTCGGCATCACACGCAGGGGGAGGGGTACCTAGAAACAGTGTGGAGTGTAGGGGTAGGTAGTGAGTGGTAGAATAGTAGGGGCAGCACAGAGGGGAGACAGTATGGGGGGGTAAGAATAGAAAGGCGGAGGATTAGTGACATCCCATCCATCATGTCTATGTCATGTACAGTAATGGTTACATGTATGTGGTATTCATGTCTATGTCATGTACAGTAATGGTTACATGTATGTGGTATTCATGTCTATGTCATGTACAGTAATGGTTACATGTATGTGGTATTCGTGTGTATGTCATGTACAGTAATGGTTACATGTATGTGGTATTCATGTCTATGTCATGTACAGTAATGGTTACATGTATGTGGTATTCGTGTGTATGTCATGTACAGTAATGGTTACATGTATGTGGTATTCGTGTGTATGTCATGTACAGTAATGGTTACATGTATGTGGTATTCGTGTGTATGTCATGTACAGTAATGGTTACATGTATGTGGTATTCATGTCTATGTCATGTACAGTAATGGTTACATGTATGTGGTATTCATGTCTATGTCATGTACAGTAATGGTTACATGTATGTGGCATTCATGTGTTTGTCATGTACAGTAATGGTTACATGTATGTGGTATTCATGTGTATGTCATGTACAGTAATGGTTACATGTATGTGGTATTCATGTGTATGTCATGTACAGTAATGGTTACATGTATGTGGTATTCATGTGTATGTCATGTACAGTAATGGTTACATGTATGTGGTATTCATGTGTATGTCATGTACAGTAATGGTTACATGTATGTGGTATGTATATATGTGTGCATGATATTGTGACGTGTGCGTTTGTTATTGTATATCACGGGTTTGTGTATTATATCTTCTGTTAGCGCCAATAAAACACATATGATACAATGTACAGTCTGCAGCGTCACTTCTTACTGACATCACAATTCTCAGGCTGTTCTATTAGTGATGTCATTACGTTCTGTTTTCTCCCTATCTGTGCGCTGCAGACGCTGGGTCTGATTCAGTCTGTACGCAGCGCGCACCGGCAGCCTGTCATGTCGCATCCCGGAACATGTGATCGCATCATGATTGACAGTTCCAGGCAACGGGGGAGGCGGCGCCACGGCATTTCGTTAGCGCGGCCAAACAATGGAGGCATGTTCGGACCGTTTCCAGGGGCAACTGCGTGACGTCACATGCAACCGCTCTGAGGAAAAAGATGGCGCTGGACTGCCTGTCTGAGCAGGTAGGGGTCGTCCACAAATCGATACGCTCGCAATTAATTTTTGAATACATCACGAGGTGGGGCAAACACATGCTGGTCGTCCATCTCTGAATAATCCCTACTGTGCGATGCTCTGCAGAACTCTGACTACCTCCATGTCAATGTAGTAACTGATATTGTGCGATGCTCTGCAGAACTCTGACTACCTCCCTATCAATGTAGTAACTGATATTGTGCGATGCTCTGCAGAACTCTGACTACCTCCATGTCAATGTAGTAACTGATATTGTGCGATGCTCTGCAGAACTCTGACAACCTCCCTATCAATGTAGTAACTGATATTGTGCGATGCTCTGCAGAACTCTGACTACCTCCCTATCAATGTAGTAACTGATATTGTGCGATGCTCTGCAGAACTCTGACTACCTCCCTATCAATGTAGTAACTGATATTGTGCGATGCTCTGCAGAACTCTGACTATCTCCCTATCAATGTAGTAACTGATATTGTGCGATGCTCTGCAGAACTCTGACTACCTCCCTATCAATGTAGTAACTGATATTGTGCGATGCTCTGCAGAACTCTGACTATCTCCCTATCAATGAGGCACAGGGCCCGATTCAGACCTGATTGCTGCTGGGCGATTATCGATAGACTGCGCATACAGCGCCAACAGTAGCGGATCTTGTTACGGGCAAGCAGGATTTTTGCCAGGGGCGCCGCCTTCCGGAGGGCGCTGCCACCGTCCGGAGGGCGCCACCGCCATGGCAAGATCCGCTACTGGTGCCACCCGGTGCTGTGTAGATGCGGTGCTGTGCGGTGCGCGATGAAGTCATCGCGCACCGCACGGCATTGTGGGAGCAGCACATAGACACTAGTGTCTATGCGGTGCTGTGGGAGAGATGTCATGACGTCTCTCCCATAGATCAGAGGAGCGGCGCCGGCGGCCGGAGACGGAGGACAGCAGCGGTCAGGAAGCAGGAGAGGAGATGGTGAGTATTTATTTATTTATTGTAAGCGGCGCAACTAGGGGGCACAACTCTACAGGGGGCACACTACTGGGGCAATACTACTGTGGGCACAACTCTACAGGGGGCACACTACTGAGGGCAATACTACTGTGGGCACAACTCTACAGGGGGCACACTACTGGGGCAATACTACTGTGGGCACAACTCTACAGGGGGCACACTACTGGGGCAATACTACTGTGGGCACAACTCTACAGGGGGCACACTACTGGGGCAATACTACTGTGGGCACAACTCTACAGGGGGCAATACTACTGGGGCAATACTACTGTGGGCACAACTCTACAGGGGGCACACTACTGGGGGCAATACTACTGTGGGCACAACTCTACAGGGGGCACACTACTGGGGGCAATACTACTGTGGGCACAACTCTACAGGGGGCAATACTACTGTGGGCACAACTCTACAGGGGGCACACTACTGGGGCAATACTACTGTGGGCACAACTCTACAGGGGGCACACTACTGGGGCAATACTACTGTGGGCACAACTCTACAGGGGGCACACTACTGGGGGCAATACTACTGTGGGCACAACTCTACCGGGGGCACACTACTGGGGCAATACTACTGTGGGCACAACTCTACAGGGGGCACACTACTGGGGGCAATACTACTGTGGGCACAACTCTACAGGGGGCACACTACTGGGGCAATACTACTGTGGGCACAACTCTACAGGGGGCACACTACTGGGGGCAATACTACTGTGGGCACAACTCTACAGGGGCACACTACTGGGGCAATACTACTGTGGGCACAACTCTACAGGGGGCACACTACTGGGGCAATACTACTGTGGGCACAACTCTACAGGGGGCACACTACTGGGGCAATACTACTGTGGGCACAACTCTACAGGGGGCACACTACTGGGGCAATACTACTGTGGGCACAACTCTACAGGGGGCACACTACTGGGGCAATACTACTGTGGGCACAACTCTACCGGGGGCACACTACTGGGGCAATACTACTGTGGGCACAACTCTACAGGGGGCACACTACTGGGGCAATACTACTGTGGGCACAACTCTACAGGGGGCACACTACGGGGGGCAATACTACTGTGGGCACAACTCTACCGGGGGCACACTACTGGGGCAGTACTACTGTGGGCACAACTCTACAGGGGGCACACTACTGGGGCAATACTACTGTGGGCACAACTCTACAGGGGGCACACTACTGGGGCAATACTACTGTGGGCACAACTCTACAGGGGGCACACTACTGGGGCAATACTACTGTGGGCACAACTCTACCGGGGGCACACTACTGGGGCAATACTACTGTGGGCACAACTCTACAGGGGGCACACTACTGGGGCAATACTACTGTGGGCACAACTCTACAGGGGCACACTACTGGGGGCAATACTACTGTGGGCACAACTCTACAGGGGGCACACTACTGGGGGCAATACTACTGTGGGCACAACTCTACAGGGGGCAATGCTACTGTGGGCACAACTCTACAGGGGGCACACTACTGGGGCAATACTACTGTGGGCACAACTCTACAGGGGGCACACTACTGGGGCAATACTACTGTGGGCACAACTCTACAGGGGGCACACTACTGGGGCAATACTACTGTGGGCACAACTCTACAGGGGGCACACTACTGGGGGCAATACTACTGTGGGCACAACTCTACAGGGGGCACACTACTGGGGGCAATACTACTGTGGGCACAACTCTACAGGGGGCACACTACTGGGGCAATACTACTGTGGGCACAACTCTACAGGGGGCACACTACTGGGGCAATACTACTGTGGGCACAACTCTACAGGGGGCACACTACTGGGGCAATACTACTGTGAGCACAACTCTACAAGGGGCACACTACTGGGGCAATACTACTGTGAGCACAACTCTACAGGGGGCACACTACTGGGGCAATACTACTGTGGGCACAACTACAGGGGGCACACTACTGGGGCAATACTACTGTGGGCACAACTCTACAGGGGGCACACTACTGGGGCAATACTACTGTGGGCACAACTCTACAGGGGGCACACTACTGGGGCAATACTACTGTGGGCACAACTCTACAGGGGGCACACTACTGGGGCAATACTACTGTGGGCACAACTCTACAGGGGCACACTACTGGGGCAATACTACTGTGGGCACAACTCTACCGGGGGCACACTACTGGGGCAATACTACTGTGGGCACAACTCTACAGGGGCACACTACTGGGGCAATACTACTGTGGGCACAACTCTACAGGGGGCACACTACTGGGGCAATACTACTGTGAGCACAACTCTACAGGGGGCACACTACTGGGGCAATACTACTGTGAGCACAACTCTACAGGGGGCACACTACTGGTGGCAATACTACTGTGGGCACAACTCTACTGGGGGCACACTACTGGGGCAATACTACTGTGGGCACAACTCTACAGGGGGCACACTACTGGGGCAATACTACTGTGGGCACAACTTTACAGGGGGCACACTACTGGGGCAATACTACTGTGGGCACAACTCTACAGGGGGCACACTACTGGGGGCAATACTACTGTGGGCACAACTCTACAGGGGGCACACTACTGGGGGCAATACTACTGTGGGCACAACTCTACAGGGGGCAATACTACTGTGGGCACAACTCTACAGGGGGCACACTACTGGGGCAATACTACTGTGGGCACAACTCTACAGGGGGCACACTACTGGGGCAATACTACTGTGGGCACAACTCTACAGGGGGCACACTACTGGGGCAATACTACTGTGGGCACAACTCTACAGGGGGCACACTACTGGGGCAATACTACTGTGGGCACAACTCTACCGGGGGCACACTACTGGGGCAATACTACTGTGGGCACAACTCTACAGGGGGCACACTACTGGGGCAATACTACTGTGGGCACAACTCTACAGGGGGCACACTACTGGGGGCAATACTACTGTGGGCACAACTCTACAGGGGGCAATACTACTGTGGGCACAACTCTACAGGGGGCACACTACTGGGGCAATACTACTGTGGGCACAACTCTACAGGGGGCACACTACTGGGGCAATACTACTGTGGGCACAACTCTACAGGGGGCACACTACTGGGGCAATACTACTGTGGGCACAACTCTACAGGGGGCACACTACTGGGGCAATACTACTGTGGGCACAACTCTACCGGGGGCACACTACTGGGGCAATACTACTGTGGGCACAACTCTACAGGGGGCACACTACTGGGGCAATACTACTGTGGGCACAACTCTACCGGGGGCACACTACGGGGGGGCAATAGTACTGTGGGCACAACTCTACCGGGGGCACACTACTGGGGCAGTACTACTGGGGGCACAACTCTACAGGGGGCACACTACTGGGGCAATACTACTGTGGGCACAACTCTACAGGGGGCACACTACTGGGGGCAATACTACTGTGGGCACAACTCTACAGGGGGCACACTACTGGGGCAATACTACTGTGGGCACAACTCTACCGGGGGCACACTACTGGGGCAATACTACTGTGGGCACAACTCTACAGGGGGCACACTACTGGGGCAATACTACTGTGGGCACAGCTCTACAGGGGCACACTACTGGGGGCAATACTCTGTGGGCACAACTCTACAGGGGGCACACTACTGGGGGCAATACTACTGTGGGCACAACTCTACAGGGGGCAATGCTACTGTGGGCACAACTCTACAGGGGGCACAGTACTGGGGTAATACTACTGTGGGCACAACTCTACAGGGGGCACACTACTGGGGCAATACTACTGTGGGCACAACTCTACAGGGGGCACACTACTGGGGCAATACTACTGTGGGCACAACTCTACAGGGGGCACACTACTGGGGCAATACTACTGTGGGCACAACTCTACAGGGGGCACACTACTGGGGGCAATACTACTGTGGGCACAACTCTACAGGGGGCACACTACTGGGGGCAATACTACTGTGGGCACAACTCTACAGGGGGCACACTACTGGGGCAATACTACTGTGGGCACAACTCTACAGGGGGCACACTACTGGGGCAATACTACTGTGGGCACAACTCTACAGGGGGCACACTACTGGGGCAATACTACTGTGAGCACAACTCTACAGGGGGCACACTACTGGGGCAATACTACTGTGAGCACAACTCTACAGGGGGCACACTACTGGGGCAATACTACTGTGGGCACAACTACAGGGGGCACACTACTGGGGCAATACTACTGTGGGCACAACTCTACAGGGGGCACACTACTGGGGCAATACTACTGTGGGCACAACTCTACAGGGGCACACTACTGGGGCAATACTACTGTGGGCACAACTCTACCGGGGGCACACTACTGGGGCAATACTACTGTGGGCACAACTCTACAGGGGCACACTACTGGGGCAATACTACTGTGGGCACAACTCTACAGGGGGCACACTACTGGGGCAATACTACTGTGGGCACAACTCTACAGGGGGCACACTACTGGGGGGAATACTACTGTGGGCACAACTCTACCGGGGGCACACTACTGGGGCAATACTACTGTGGGCACAACTCTACAGGGGGCACACTACTGGGGCAATACTACTGTGGGCACAACTCTACAGGGGGCACACTACTGGGGCAATACTACTGTGAGCACAACTCTACAGGGGGCACACTACTGGGGCAATACTACTGTGAGCACAACTCTACAGGGGGCACACTACTGGTGGCAATACTACTGTGGGCACAACTCTACCGGGGGCACACTACTGGGGCAATACTACTGTGGGCACAACTCTACAGGGGGCACACTACTGGGGCAATACTACTGTGGGCACAACTTTACAGGGGGCACACTACTGGGGGCAATACTACTGTGGGCACAACTCTACCGGGGGCACACTACTGGGGGCAATACTACTGTGGGCACAACTCTACCGGGGGCACACTACTGGGGCAATACTACTGTGGGCACAACTCTACAGGGGGCACAGTACTGGGGGCAATACTACTGTGGGCACAACTCTACAGGGGGCACACTACTGGGGCAATACTACTGTGGGCACAACTCTACAGGGGGCACACTACTGGGGCAATACTACTGTGGGCACAACTCTACAGGGGCACACTACTGGGGCAATACTACTGTGGGCACAACTCTACAGGGGGCACACTACTGGGGGCAATACTACTGTGGGCACAACTCTACAGGAGGCACACTACTGGGGCAATACTACTGTGGGCACAACTCTACAGGGGCACACTACTGGGGCAATACTACTGTGGGCACAACTCTACAGGGGGCACAGTACTGGGGCAATACTACTGGGGGCACAACTCTACAGGGGGCACACTACTGGGGCAATACTACTGTGGGCTCAACTCTACAGGGGGCACAGTACATGGGACACAACCCTACAGGGGGCAATACTACTGTGGGCACAACTCTACAGGGGGCACAGTACTGGGGCAATACTACTGGAGGCAATACTACAGGGGGCGTAACTCTACAGGGGGCAATACTACTGTGGGCACAACTCTACAGGGGGCACAGTACATGGGACACAACTCTACAGGGGGCAATACTACTCGGGGCACAACTCTACAGGGGGCAATACTACTGGGGGCACAACTCTACAGGGGGCACAGTATATGGGACACAACTCTACAGGGGGCACAGTACTGAGGGCACAACTATACAGGGGGCACAGTACATGGGACACAACTCTACAGGGGGCACAGTACATGGGACACAACTCTACAGGGGGCAATACTACAGGGGGCACAACTCTACAGGGGGGCACAGTACTGGGGCAGTACTACTGGGGGCACAACTCTACAGGGGGCACAGTACTGGGGCAGTACTACAGGGGGCACAACTCTACAGGGGGGCACAGTACTGGGGCAGTACTACTGCGGGCACAACTCTACAGGGGGGCACAGTACTGGGGCAGTACTACTAGGGGCACAACTCTACAGGGGGCACAGTACTGGGGCAGTACTACAGGGGGCACAACTCTACAGGGGGCACAGTACTGGGGCAGTACTACTGGGGGCACAACTCTACAGGGGGCACAGTACTAGGGCAGTATTACTGGGGGCACAACTCTACAGGGGGCACACTACTGGGGCAATACTACTGGGGGCACAACTCTACAGGGGGCACAGCTACAGGGGGCATAACTGACCACGCCCCTTCTCCATGAAGCCACGCCCCTATTTTTCACCCTGGGCGCCACAAGGTCTAGATCCGCCCCTGAGCGCCAAATAACATCAGGCATCGCCGAACAGCGACAAGCTGGTGCGAAAATTTCAGTCAGTCATTTTCAAGGTGATTGACAGGAAGAGGACGTTTGTGGGTGGTAACCGGCCGTTTTCAGGGAGTGTCCGGAAATACGCAGGCGTTCCCAAGCGTTGTCATGGCGGGTGTCTGACATCATCTCCGGCCCCGATCAGCCTGTTCTCATCACACTGGAGCAGTATGTCCTGGGCTGCGCGCACTGGAAAACCATTCACTGGTGAGTGTGATGTGAACGGATTTGCAGATGTCCGCTGACTGAGGGACATTTTTAGCACAGCGTACATATCGAATCGCACACTTGCACGGATAATTTTACACTCTCCTTGGGCGTCGGCTATCTGAACGCAGGACAGCAAAATTACTAGAGATGTGCGGCGGGCACTTTTCGTGTTTTGGTTCTAATTCCCTGCTCATGTTTTGGTTTTGGATCTGGATGATTTTTTAAAAAGACAAAAACAGCTAAAATCACAGAATTTTGGGGTAATTTTGCTCCTACGGTATTATTAACCTCAATAACCACAATTTCCACTCATTTCCAGTCTATTCTGAACACCTCACACCTCACAATATTATTTTTAGTCCTAAAATTTGCACCGAGGTCGCTGTGTGACTAAGCTAAGCGACACAAGTGGCCGACACAAACACCTGGCCCATCTAGGAGTGGCACTGCAGTGGCTGAATGTCGAGAGTGGGCCGCAATTGTTCGGTCCACTGACAGCACCTCCAGCACGCTTCAGTCACTTTTGAAAAAATCTGCAATTGGTGGACTCATACAGCAGTACCCCAGGACTAATACAGCAGTACCCCAGGACTAATACAGCAGTACCCCAGGATTCATACGGCAGTGTCACACAGGATGGCACTTTTCAAAAACTAGGCCCCAAACAGCACCCCATGCAAAGATGTCGAAGAGGTGCAATGAGGTAGCTGTATGACTATGCCAAGCGACCAGTGTTGGACTGGGGTATGAAGGGCCCACCGGGGGAATGCTGCTGTAGGGACCCATGCTTAGAGGTGTAGCCAGGTTCCAGTGGGGGCGTGGCCAGCCATTAACCATTACATGTTCTGTGCCCCTTGGTAAATATATAATAAACCGTATTCTTGTGAAGTATAATGTAACATATGTATAATGCATAAATCCAGTGCACTAGGACAGTCTAGAACATGATCCCTAGAGGAGGAGGGCCCCCAGGCAGTACGGCCCACCGGTGGTTTCCCGTTCCCCTGTGGGCCAGTCCGACCCTGCAAGCGACACAAACAATTCCCACTGGAATTATACGTCCAAATCACTGGAATTATACGTCCAAATCACTGGAATTATACGTCCAAATCACTGAAATTAAATGGCAAAATCACTGAAATTAAATGGCAAAATCACTGGAATTATGGGGGTCATTCCGAGTTGTTCGCTCGGTAAATTTTTTCGCATCGCAGCGATTTTCCGCTTAGTGCGCATGCGCAATGTCCGCTGTGCGACTGCGCAAAGTAAATTTGCTATGCAGTTAGGTTTTTTACTCACGGTTTTTTCTTCGTTCTGGTGATCGTAATGTGATTGACAGGAAGTGGGTGTTTCTGGGCGGAAACTGGCCGTTTTATGGGTGTGTGCGAAAAAATGCTACCGTTTCTGGGAAAAACGCGGGAGTGGCTGGAGAAACGGAGGAGTGTCTGGGCGAACGCTGGGTGTGTTTATGACGTCAAACCAGGAACGACAAGCACTGAACTGATCGCAGATGCCGAGTAAGTCTCGAGCTACTCAGAAACTGCACAGAGATGTCTTTTCGCTATATTGCGAATCTTTCGTTTGCAATTTTAAGAAGCTAAGATTCACTCCCAGTAGGCGGCGGCTTAGCGTGTGTAAAGCTGCTAAAAGCAGCTTGCGAGCGAACAACTCGGAATGAGGGCCCATATGTCCAAATCACTGAAATTAAATGGCAAAATCACTGAAATTAAATGGCAAAATCACTGGAATTATACGTCCAAATCACTGGAATTAAATGGCAAAATCACTGGAATTATACGTCCAAATCATTGGAATTAAATGGCAAAATCACTGGAATTATACGTCCAAATCACTGGAATTAAATGGCAGTACCACTGGACATATACGGAAGTGTCACACAGGATGGCACTTTAAAAAACTAATCCCCAAACAGCACATGGGGCCTAATTCTGAGTTGATCGCAGCAGCAAATTTGTTAGGCACTTGGGCAAAAACATGTGCACTGCAGCGGAGGACAGATATAACATGTGCAGAGAGAGTTAGATTTGGGTGGGGTGTATTTAAACTGAATCTAAATTGCAGTGTAAAAATAAAGCAGCCAGTATTTACCCTGCACAGAAACAAAATAGCCCACCCAAATCTAACTCTCTCTGCACATGTTATATCTGCCCGCCCTCCCCCTGCAGTGCACATGGTTTTGCCCAACTGCTAAAAAATTTCCTGCTGCGATCAACTCAGAATTACCCCCATGATGCACACAAGAAAAAGAGGTGCAAGATGGAATTGTCCTTGGGCCCTCCCACCCACCCTTATGTTGTATAAACAGGACATGCACACTTTAACGAACCCATCATTTCAGCGACAGGGTCTGCCACACGACTGAGACTGAAATGACTGGTTGGTTTGGGCCCCCACCAAAAAAGAAGCAATTAATCTCTCCTTGCACAAACTGGCTCTACAGAGGCAAGATGTCCACCTCATCCTCATCCTCCGATTCATCACCCCTTTCACTGTGTACATCCCCCTCCTCACAAATTATTAATTCGTCCTCACTGGAATCCACCATCTCAGGTCCCTGTGTACTTTCTGGAGGCAATTGCTGCTGGTGAATGTCTCCACGGAGGAATTGATTATAATTCATTTTGATGAACATCATCTTCTCCACATTTTGTGGAAGTAACCTCGTACGCCGATCGCTGACAAGGTTACCGGCTGCACTAAACACTCTTTCGGAGTACACACTGGAGGGAGGGCAACTTAGGTAGAATAAAGCCAGTTTGTGCAAGGGCCTCCAAATTGCCTCTTTTTCCTGCCAGTATACGTACGGACTGTCTGACGTGCCTACTTGGATGCGGTCACTCATATAATCCTCCACCATTCTTTCAATGGTGACAGAATCATATGCAGTGACAGTAGACATGTCAGTAATCATTGGCAGGTCCTTCAGTCCGGACCAGATATCAGCTTTTGCTCCTGACTGCCCTGTATCACCGCCAGCGGGTGGGCTAGGAAATCTTATCCTTTTCCTTGCAGCCCCAGTGGCGGGAGAAATTGAAGGAGGAGCTGTTGACGGGTCACATTCCGCTTCAGTTGACAATTTACTCACCAGCAGGTCTTTGCACCTCTGCCGACTTGTCTGCCAGAAAGAGAGATACAACATAGGCTTTAAACCTAGGATCGAGCACGGTGGCCAAAATGTAGTGCTCTGATTTCATCAGATTGACCACCCTTGAATCCTGGCAAAACAAATGAAGGGCTCCATCCACAAGTCCCACATACTTTACGGAATCGCTCCGTATTAGCTCATCCTTCAATTTCTCCAGCTGCTTCTGCAAAAGCCTGATGAGGGGAATGATCTGACTCAAGCTGGCAGTGTCTGAACTGACTTCACGTGTGGCAAGTTCGAAGAGTTGGAGAACCTTGCACAAGACGGAAATCATTCTCCACTGCGCATGAGTCAGGTGCATTCCCCCTCTTTTGCCTATATCGAAGGCAGATGTATAGGCTTGAATGGCCTAGTGCTGCTCCTCCATCCTCTGAAGAATATATAGGGTTGAATTCCACCTTATTACTACCTGTTGCTTCAGTTGATGGCAGGGCAGGTTCAGGAGTGTTTGCTGGTGCTCCAGTCTTCGGCACGCGATGGCTGAATGTCGAAACTGACCCGCAATTTTTCGGGCCACTGACAGCATCTCCTGTACACCCCTGTCAAAAATTCTGCACAACCAAATGAATTGTATGTGCAAAAACATGGGACGTGCTGGAATTTGGCCAGATGTAATGCACGCACAATATTGGTGGCGTTGTCCAATGTCACAAATCCCCAGGAGAGTCCAATTGGGGTAAGCCATTCTGCAATGATGTTCCTCAGTTTCCGTAAGAGGTTTTCAGCTGTGTGCGTATTCTGGAAACCGGTGATACAAAGCATAGCCTGCCTAGGAACGAGTTGGCGTTTGCGAGATGCTGTTACTGGTGCCGCCGCTGCTGTTCTTGCAGCGGGAGGCAATACATCTACCCAGTGGGCTGTCACAGTCATATAGTCCTGAGTCTGCCCTGCTCCACTTGTCCACATGTCCGTGGTTAAGTGGACATTGGGTACAGCTGCATTTTTTAGGACACTGGTGAGTCTTTTTCTGATGTCTTGTACATTCTCGGTATCGCCTGCCTAGAGAAGTGGAATCTATATGGGATTTGATACCGGGGACACAATACCTCCATCAATTGTCTAAATCTCACTGCACTAACGGCGGAAACCGGACATACGTCTAACAACAACATAGTTGTCAAGGCCTCAGTTATCCGCTTTGCAGCAGGATGACTGCTGTGATATTTCATCTTCCTCGCAAAGGACTGTTGAACAGTCAATTGCTTACTGGAAGTAGTACAAGTGGGCTTACGACTTCCCCTCTGGGATGACCATCGACTCCCAGCGGCAACAACAGCAGCGCCAGCAGCAGTAGGCGTTACACGCAAGGATGCATCGGAGGAATCCCAGGCAGGAGAGGACTCGTCAGAATTGCCAGTGACATGGCCTGCAGGACTACTGACGTTCCTGGCTGAGGAGGAAAGTGACGTTGAGGGAGTTGGTGGTGTGGGTTGCAGGGGTGGTCTTCAGTATGCCGACTGTCGGGATCCCGGCACACAGTATACCGGTGCCGGAATCCCGATAGCCGACATACCGACACTTTTTCTCCCTCGTGGGGGTCCACGACCCCCCTGGAGGTATTATAAAATAGCGCTCGCCACGCTGTCGGTATGCCGGCGGTCGGGCTCCCGGCGCCGGTATGCTGGTAGCCGGGAGACCGGCCGCCGGCATACCATACTACACCTGGTTGCAGGAGCTTGGGTACAGGAGGAAGAAGGGATTTAGGTGTCAGTGGACTGGTTACGCTCTTACCCAAAGTTTCACAACTTGACAATGACTTCTGATGAATGCGCTGCAGGTGACGTATAAGGGAGGATGTTCCTAGATGGTTAACGTCCTTACCGCTACTTATTACAGATGGACAAAGGCAACACACGGCTTGACACCTGTTGTCCGGATTTGTGGAGAAATAATTCCACACCGGAGAGGTGTCTTTTTTGGTATTTTGCCCAGGCATCACAATGGGCTTCTTCATCCCACGGACAACAGGTGTATCCCCCGGGGCCTGACTTAAACAAACCACATCACCATCAGAATCCTCCTGGTCAATTTCCTCCCCAGCGCCAGCAACACCCATATCCTCCTCATCCTGGTGTACTTCAACACTGACATCTTCAATCTGACTATCAGGAACTGGACTGCGGGTGCTCCTTCCAGCACTTGCAGGGGGCGTGCAAATGGTGGAAGGCGCATGCTCTTCACGTCCAGTGTTGGGAAGGTCAGGCATCGCAACCGACACAATTGGACTCTCCTTGTGGATTTGTGATTTCGAAGAACGCACAGTTCTTTGCTGTGCTGCTTTTGCCAGCTTGAGTCTTTTCTTTTTTCTAGCGAGAGGATGAGTGCTTCCATCGTCATATGAAGCTGAACCACTAGCCATGAACATAGGCCAGGGCCTCAGCCGTTCCTTGCCACTCCGTGTGGTAAATGGCATATTGGCAAGTTTACGCTTCTCCTCAGACGATTTAAATTTCTTTTTTTGGGGTCATTTTACTGATATTTGGTGTTTTGGATTTGACATGCTCTGTACTATGACATTGGGCATCGGCCTTGGCAGACGACGTTGCTGGCATTTCATCGTCTCGGCCATGACTAGTGGCAGCAGCTTCAGCACGAGGTGGAAGTGGATCTTGATCTTTTCCTAGTTTATCCTCCAAATTTTTGTTCTCCATTATTTTTCTGGAGTTATATGACACAATGGGGGTCATTCCGTGTTGATCGCTAGCTGCCGTTGTTCGCTGCGTAGTAATCAGTGAAAAAAATGGCTAATCTGCCCATGCGTATGCACTGCAATGCGCACGTGCGTCGTACGGGTACAAAGTCCATTGTGGTTTTGCACTGGTTCTAGCGACGATTCCAATCGCACAGCCGAACGCAAGGAGATTGACAGGAAGAGGGCGTTTATGGGTGTTAACTGACCGTTTTCTGGGAGTGTTTGTAAAAACGTAGGCGTGGCCAGGCGTTTGCTGGGCGGGTATCTGACGTCATTACCATGTTACTCGTCACAGCAATCATCGCACAGGAAAAGTAACTACAGGGCTGGTCTTGTTCTGCAGAAAATGTGTTTACAGGCGCTCTGCCGCTCAGGCGTTCACACTCCTACAAAGCGAAAATACACTCCCCGTGGCCGGCGGCATAGCGTTTGCATGGCTGCTAAAAACTGCTAACGAGCGAACAACTTGGAATGACCCCCAATATGCGGTATAGGAATGACTGATGGCTGATGCAGCACAACACAGCAGCACTGCAAGGAACTTTTATTATTATTATTATTATTATTATTATTATTATAATACTGTAGCAGTGGACATATAGCAGCAGCGTATACCACTGTGACTGCCTGGTCACTGGAATGACTGATGGCCAGGACACTACCACTGGTCTGATGCAGCACAATACAGCAGCACTGGACATATGGCAGCAGAGGACACAACCACTGTGACTGGACAAAGACAGCACAAGACACGGACACTGAGAACGGAGACACGTCCTCTCTCTACACTCTCCAATGCCGGAGTGAATATGGCGGGGACGCACGGCTCCTTATATGGAATCCAAACCCCGCAAGAATCCGACAGCGATATGATGGCGTTTTGCCTCGTTCTGGTTTCTGAGTCAGGCAGGAAAACCCGAGCTGGGCTCGGATCCGGGTTCGAATGGTAAAGTCCGGTAGGGTTCGGTTCTCAGAGAACCAAACCCGCTCATCCCTAAAAATTAGCAGCCCAGTGATCAGGTCTGAATTAGGCCCACTGTGCGATGCTCTGCAGAACTCTGACTACCTCCTTATCAATGAGGTAACTGATACTGTGCGATGCTCTGCAAAAATCTGAATACCTCCCTCTCAATGAGGTAACTTACACTGTGCGATGCTCTGCAGAAATCTGACTACCTCCCTCTCAATGAGGTAACTTACACTGTGCGATGCTCTGCAGAAATCTGACTACCTCCTTATCAATGAGGTAACTTACACTGTGCGATGCTCTGCAGAAATCTGACTACCTCCTTATCAATGAGGTAACTTACACTGTGCGATGCTCTGCAGAAATCTGAATACTTCCCTCTCAATGAGGTAACTGATACTGTGCGATGCTCTGCAGAACTCTGTCATTCCTCCTGCTGCATCACTGACCTGAGCTGCATCCCAGGATGCAGTATTTGATTTTCCCCGTCACCATCGGCTGGCTGCGTGATCCGTGGTGTCGCACAAGCCGGTCGCCGCAAGTCCTACACAGTGTCCAGGAAAACTACATCCTCTTCCCTCCTCAGTAACAGCCGCCCCCAATCACTGACAATCTAATGCCAATCAGCGTCCGTCGTCATGGGATCCGGGATATCGGTACTTTGCTGCATGTAAAGCAACACCAGCCACATCTGAGATACCCCCACTGTGCAGTGCTCTGCAGAACTCCTTATATCTTCCTATTACTGAGGTATGTGACACTGTGCAGTGCTCTGCAGAACTCCTTATATCTTCCTATTACTGAGGTATGTGACACTATGCAGTGCTCTGCAGAACTCCTTATATCTTCCTATTACTGAGGTATGTGACACTGTGCAGTGCTCTGCAGTACTCCTTATATCTTCCTATCAATGAGGTATGTGACACTGTGCAGTGCTCTGCAGAACTCCATACATCTTCCTATTACTGAGGTATGTGACACTGTGCAGTGCTCTGCAGAACGCCTTATATCTTCCTATTGCTGAGGTACGGGATACTGTGCAGTGCTCTGTAGAACTCCGTATATCTTCCTATTACTGAGGTATGTGACACTGTGCAATGCTCTGCAGAACTCCATATATCTTCCTATTACTGAGGTATGTGACACTGTGCAGTGCTCTGCAGAACTCCATATATCTTCCTATTACTTAGGTATGTGACACTGTGCAGTGCTCTGCAGAACTCCTTATATCTTCCTATTGCTGAGGTACGGGATACTGTGCAGTGCTCTGCAGAACTCCGTATATCTTCCTATTACTGAGGTATGTGACACTGTGCAGTGCTCTGCAGAACTCCATATATCTTCCTATTACTGAGGTATGTGACACTGTGCAGTGCTCTGCAGAACTCCGTATATCTTCCTATTGCTGAGGTATGTGACACTGTGCAGTGCTCTGCAGAACTCCATATATCTTCCTATTACTGAGGTATGTGACACTGTGCAGTGCTCTGCAGAACTCCGTATATCTTCCTATTGCTGAGGTATGTGACACTGTGCAGTGCTCTGCAGAACTCCATATATCTTCCTATTACTGAGGTATGTGACACTGTGCAGTGCTCTGCAGAACTCCATATATCTTCCTATTACTGAGGTATGTGACACTGTGCAGTGCTCTGCAGAACTCCATATATCTTCCTATTACTGAGGTATGTGACACTGTGCAGTGCTCTGCAGAACTCCGTATATCTTCCTATTGCTGAGGTATGTGACACTGTGCAGTGCTCTGCAGAACTCCATATATCTTCCTATTACTGAGGTATGTGACACTGTGCAGTGCTCTGCAGAACTCCATATATCTTCCTATTACTGAGGTATGTGACACTGTGCAGTGCTCTGCAGAACTCCGTATATCTTCCTATTGCTGAGGTATGTGACACTGTGCAGTGCTCTGCAGAACTCCATATATCTTCCTATTACTGAGGTATGTGACACTGTGCAGTGCTCTGCAGAACTCCATATATCTTCCTATTACTGAGGTATATGACACTGTGCAGTGCTCTGCAGAACTCCATATATCTTCCTATTACTTAGGTATGTGACACTGTGCAGTGCTCTGCAGAACTCCTTATATCTTCCTATTACTGAGGAATGTGACACTGTGCAGTGCTCTGCAGAACTCCTTATATCTTCCTATTACTGAGGTATGTGATACTGTGCAGTGCTCTGCAAAACTCCTTATATCTTCCTATTGCTGAGGTATGGGATACTGTGCAGTGCTCTGCAGAACTCCGTATATCTTCCTATTACTGAGGTATGTGACATTGTGCAGTGCTCTGCAGAACTCCGTATATCTTCCTATGACTGAGGTATGTGACACTCTGCAGTGCTCTGCAGAAATCCGTTCATCTTCCTATTACTGGAGTATGTGACACTGTGCAGTGCTCTGCAGAAATCTGTATATCTTCCTATTACTGAGGTATAAGACACTGTGCAGTGCTCTGCAGAACTCCGTACATCTTCCTATTACTGGGGTATGGGATACTGTGCAGTGCTCTGCAGAAATCCGTTCATCTTCCTATTACTGGAGTATGTGACACTGTGCAGTGCTCTGCAGAACTCCATACATCTTCCTATTACTGGGGTATGGGATACTGTGCAGTGCTCTGCAGAACTCCGTACATCTTCCTAGTACTGAGGTATGGGATACTGTACAGTGCTCTGCAGAACTCCGTATATCTTCCTATTACTGAAGTATGTGACACTGTGCAGTGCTCTGCAGAACTCCGTATATCTTCCTATTACTGAGGTATAAGACACTGTGCAGTGCTCTGCAGAACTCCGTACATCTTCCTATTACTGAGGTATGGGATACTGTGCAGTGCTCTGCAGAACTCCGTATATCTTCCTATTACTGAGGTATAAGACACTGTGCAGTGCTCTGCAGAACTCTGTACATCTTCCTATTACTGGAGTATGGCATACTGAGTGTGCAGTGCTCTGCAGAACTCTGTACATCTTCCTATTACTGGAGTATGGCATACTGTGTAGTGCTCTACAGAACTCCGTATATCTTCCTATTACTGAGGTATGTGACACTGTGCAGTGCTCTGCAGAACTCCTTATATCTTCCTATTACTGAGTTATGTGACACTGTGCAGTGCTCTGCAGAACTCCGTACATCTTCCTATTACTGAGGTATGTGATACTGTGCAGTGCTTTGCAGAACTCCTTATATCTTCCTATTACTGAGTTATGTGACACTGTGCAGTGCTCTGCAGAACTCCGTATATCTTCCTATTACTGAGGTATGTGATACTGTGCAGTGCTTTGCAGAACTCCTTATATCTTCCTATTGCTGAGATATGGGATACTGTGTAGTGTTCTGCAGAACTCCGTATATCTTCCTATTACTGAGGTATGTGACATTGTGCAGTGCTCTGCAGAACTCCGTATATCTTCCTATTACTGAGGTATGTGACACTGTGCAGTGCCCTGCAGAACTCCCTACATCCTCCTATTACTGGAGTATGTGACACTGTGCAGTGCTCTGCAGAACTCTGTATATCTTCCTATTACTGAGGTATAAGACACTATGCAGTGCTCTGCAGAACTCCGTACATCTTCCTATTACTGGAGTATGGCATACTGTGCAGTTCTCTGCAGAACTCCGTACATTTTCCTATTACTGAGGTAAGGCATATTGTGCAGTGCTCTGCAGATCTCCGTACATCTTCCTATTTCTGAGGTATAAGACACTGTGCAGTGCTCTGCAGAACTCCATACATCTTCCTATTACTGAGGTATGGGATACTGTGCAGTGCTCTGCAGAACTCCATATATCTTCCTATTACTGAGGTATAAAACACTGTGCAATGCTCTGCAGAACTCCGTACATCTTCCTAATACTGGAGTATGGCATACTGTGCAGTGCTCTGCAGAACTCCGTACATCTTCCTATTACTGGAGTATGGGATACTGTGCAGTGCTCTGCAGAACTCCGTATATCTTCCTATTACTGAGGTATATGACACTGTGCAGTGCTCTGCAGAACTCCGGTCATCTTCCTATTACTGAGGTATGTGATACTGTGCAGTGCTCTGCATAACTCCGTATATCTTCCTATTACTGAGGTATAAGACACTGTGCAGTGCTCTGCAGAACTCCGTACATCTTCCTATTACTGAGGTATGGGATACTGTGCAGTGCTCTGCAGAACTCCGTATATCTTCCTATTACTGAGGTATAAGACACTGTGCAGTGCTCTGCAGAACTCTGTACATCTTCCTATTACTGGAGTATGGCATACTGTGCAGTGCTCTGCAGAACTCTGTACATCTTCCTATTACTGGAGTATGGCATACTGTGCAGTGCTCTGTAGAACTCCGTATATCTTCCTATGACTGAGGTATGTGACACTGTGCAGTGCTCTGCAGAACTCCATATATGTTCCTATTACTGAGGTATGTGACACTGTGCAGTGCTCTGCAGAACTCCGTATATCTTCCTATTACTGAGGTATGTGACACTGTGCAGTGCTCTGCAGAACTCTGTGTATCTTCCTATTACTGAGGTATGTGACACTGTGCAGTACTCTGCAGAACTCCGTATATCTTCCTATTACTGAGGTAAGGAAACTGTGCAGTGCTCTGCAGAACTCCGTACATCTTCCTATTACTGAGGTATGGGATACTGTGCAGTGCTCTGCAGAACTCCTTATATCTTCCTATTACTGAGTTATGTGACACTGTGCAGTGATCTGCAGAACTCCGTACATCTTCCTATTACTGAGGTATACTGTGCAGTGCTCTGCAGAACTCCGTATATCTTCCTATTACTGAGGTATGTAATACTGTGCAGTGCTTTGCAGAACTCCTTATATCTTCCTATTGCTGAGATATGGGATACTGTGTAGTGCTCTGCAGAACTCCGTATATCTTCCTATTACTGAGGTATGTGACATTGTGCAGTGCTCTGCAGAACTCCGTATATCTTCCTATTACTGAGGTATGTGACACTGTGCAGTGCCCTGCAGAACTCCCTACATCTTCCTATTACTGGAGTATGTGACACTGTGCAGTGCTCTGCAGAACTCGGTATATCTTCCTATTACTGAGGTATAAGACACTGTGCAGTGCTCTGCAGAACTCCGTACATCTTCCTATTACTGGAGTATGGCATACTGTGCAGTTCTCTGCAGAACTCCGTACATTTTCCTATTACTGAGGTAAGGCATTTTGTGCAGTGCTCTGCAGATCTCCGTACATCATCCTATTACTGAGGTATAAGACACTGTGCAGTGCTCTGCAGAACTCCGTACATCTTCCTATTGCTGAGGTATGGGATACTGTGCAGTGCTCTGCAGAACTCCGTACATCTTCCTATTACTGAGGTATGGGATACTGTGCAGTGCTCTGCAGAACTCCATATATCTTCCTATTACTGAGGTATGTGACACTGTGCAGTGCTCTGCAGAACTCTGTATATCTTCCTATTACTGAGGTATAAGACACTGTGCAGTGCTCTGCAGAACTCCGTACATCTTCCTATTACTGGAGTATGGCATAATGTGCAGTGCTCTACAGAACTCCATTCATCTTCCTATTACTGGAGTATGTGACACTTTGCAGTGCTCTGCAGAACTCTGTATATCTTCCTATTACTGAGGTATAAGACACTGTGCAGTGCTCTGCAGAACTCCATATATCTTCTTATTACTGGAGTATGGGATACTGTGCAGTGCTCTGCAGAACTCTGTACATCTTCCTATTACTGAGGTATAAGACACTGTGCAGTGCTCTGCAGAACTCCGTTCATCTTCCTAATACTGGAGTATGGCATACTGTGCAGTGCTCTGCAGAACTCCGTACATCTTAATATTACTGGAGTATGGGATACTGTGCAGTGCTCTGCAGAACTCCGTACATCTTCCTATTACTGGAGTATGTGACACTTTGCAGTACTCTGCAGAACTCTGTATATCTTCCTATTACTAAGGTATGTGACACTGTGCAGTGCTCTGCAGAACTCCTTATATCTTCCTATTACTGAGGTATGTGACACTGTGCAGTGCTCTGCAGAACTCCATATATCTTCCTATTACTGAGGTATGTGACACTGTGCAGTGCTCTGCAGAACTCTGTATATCTTCCTATTACTGAGGTATAAGACACTGTGCAGTGCTCTGCAGAACTCCGTACATCTTCCTATTACTGGAGTATGGCATAATGTGCAGTGCTCTACAGAACTCCATTCATCTTCCTATTACTGGAGTATGTGACACTTTGCAGTGCTCTGCAGAACTCTGTATATCTTCCTATTACTGAGGTATAAGACACTGTGCAGTGCTCTGCAGAACTCCATATATCTTCTTATTACTGGAGTATGGGATACTGTGCAGTGCTCTGCAGAACTCTGTACATCTTCCTATTACTGAGGTATAAGACACTGTGCAGTGCTCTGCAGAACTCCGTACATCTTCCTATTACTGAGGTATGGGATACTGTGCAGTGCTCTGCAGAACTCCGTATATCTTCCTATTACTGAGGTATAAGTCACTTTGCAGTGCTCTGCAGAACTCCGGTCATCTTCCTATTACTGAGGTATGGGATACTGTGCAGTGCTCTGCATAACTCCGTATATCTTCCTATTACTGAGGTATTTGACACTGTGCAGTACTCTGCAGAACTCAGTACATCTTCCTATTACTGAGATATGGGATACTGTGCAGTGCTCTGCAGAACTCCGTATATCTTCCTATTACTGAGGTATAAGACACTGTGCAGTGCTCTGCAGAACTCTGTACATCATCCTATTACTGGAGTATGGCATACTGTGCAGTGCTCTGCAGAACTCTGTAAATCTTCCTATTACTGGAGTATGGCATACTGTGCAGTGCTCTGTAGAACTCCGTATATCTTCCTATTACTGAGGTATGTGACACTGTGCAGTGCTCTGCAGAACTCCGTATATCTTCCTATTACTGAGGTATGTGACACTGTGCAGTGCTCTGCAGAACTCCGTATATCTTCCTATTACTGAGGTATGTGACACTGTGCAGTGCTCTGCAGAACTCTGTATATCTTCCTATTACTGAGGTATGTGACACTGTGCAGTGCTCTGCAGAACTCCGTATATCTTCCTATTACTGAGGTATACTGTGCAGTGCTCTGCAGAACTCCGTATATCTTCCTATTACTGAGGTATGTGATACTGTGCAGTGCTCTGCAGAACTCCTTATATCTTCCTATTGCTGAGATATGGGATACTGTGCAGTGCTCTGCAGAACTCCCTACATCTTCCTATTACTGAGGTATGTGACATTGTGCAGTGCTCTGCAGAACTCCATATATCTTCCTATTACTGAGGTATACTGTGCAGTGCTCTGCAGAACTCCGTACATCTTTCTATTACTGAGGTATACTGTGCAGTGCTCTGCAGAACTCCGTATATCTTCCTATTACTGAGGTATGTGATACTGTGCAGTGCTCTGCAGAACTCCTTATATCTTCCTATTGCTGAGATATGGGATACTGTGCAGTGCTCTGCAGAACTCCGTATATCTTCCTATTACTGAGGTATGTGACATTGTGCAGTGCTCTGCAGAACTCCGTATATCTTCCTATTACTGGAGTATGTGACACTGTGCAGTGCTCTGCAGAACTCCGTACATCTTCCTATTACTGGAGTATGGCATACTGTGCAGTACTCTGCAGAACTCCATACATCTTCCTATTACTGAGGTAAGGCATACTGTGCAGTGCTCTGCAGAACTCCGTACATCTTCCTATTACTGAGGTATAAGAAACTGTGCAGTGCTCTGCAGAACTCCGTACATCTTCCTATTACTGAGGTATGGGATACTGTGCAGTGCTCTGCAGAACTCCATTTATCTTCCTATTACTAAGGTATAAGACACTGTGCAGTGCTCTGCAGAACTCCGTACATCTTCCTATTACTGGAGTATGTGACACTGTGCAGTGCTCTGCAGAACTCCGTACATCTTCCTATTACTGGAGTATGTGACACTGTGCAGTGCTCTGCAGAACTCCGTATATCTTCCTATTACTGAGGTATAAGACACTGTGCAGTGCTCTGCAGAACTCCGTACATCTTCCTATTGCTGAGGTATGGGATACTGTGCAGTGCTCTGCAGAACTCCATTTATCTTCCTATTACTAAGGTATAAGACACTGTGCAGTGCTCTGCAGAACTCCGTACATCTTCCTATTACTGGAGTATGTGACACTGTGCAGTGCTCTGCAGAACTCCGTACATCTTCCTATTACTGTAGTATGTGACACTGTGCAGTGCTCTGCAGAACTCCGTATATCTTCCTATTACTGAGGTATAAGACACTGTGCAGTGCTCTGCAGAACTCTGTACATCTTCCTATTACTGGAGTATGGCATACTGTGCAGTTCTCTGCAGAACTCCGTACATCTTCCTATTACTGAGCTATGGGATACTGTGCAGTGCTCTGCAGAACTCCATATATCTTCCTATTACTGAGGTATGTGACACTGTGCAGTGCTCTGCAGAACTCTGTATATCTTACTATTACTGAGGTATAAGACACTGTGCAGTGCTCTGCAGAACTCCGTACATCTTCCTAATACTTACTGGAGTATGGCATACTGTGCAGTGCTCTGCAGAACTCCGTACATCTTCCTATTACTGGAGTATGGGATACTGTGCAGTGCTCTGCATAACTCCGTACATCTTCCTATTACTGGAGTATGTGACACTTTGCAGTACTATGCAGAACTCTGTATATCTTCCTATTACTGAGGTATAAGACACTGTGCAGTGCTCTGCAGAACTCCGTACATCTTCCTTTTACTGAGGTATAAGACACTGTGCAGTGCTCTGCAGAACTCCGTACATCTTCCTAATACTGGAGTATGGCATACTGTGCAGTGCTCTGCAGAACTCCGTACATCTTCCTATTACTGGAGTATGGGACACTGTGCAGTGCTCTGCAGAACTCCGTACATCTTCCTATTACTGGAGTATGTGACACTGTGCAGTGCTCTGCAGAACTCCGTACATCTTCCTATTACTGGAGTATGTGACACTGTGCAGTGCTCTGCAGAACTCCGTATATCTTCCTATTACTGAGGTATAAGACACTGTGCAGTGCTCTGCAGAACTCTGTACATCTTCCTATTACTGGAGTATGGCATACTGTGCAGTGCTCTGCAGAACTCCGTACAACTTCTTATTACTGGAGTATGGGATACTGTGCAGTGCTCTGCAGAACTCTGTACAGCTTCCTATTACTGAGGTATAAGACACTGTGCAGTACTCTGCAGAACTCCGTACATCTTCCTAATACTGGAGTATGGCATACTGTGCAGTGCTCTGCAGAACTCCGTACATCTTCCTATTACTGGAGTATGGGACACTGTGCAGTGCTCTGCAGAACTCCATACATCTTCCTATTACTGGAGTATGTGACACTGTGCAGTGCTCTGCAGAACTCCGTACATCTTCTTATTACTGGAGTATGTGATACTGTGCAGTACTCTGCAGAACTCCGTATATCTTCCTATTACTGAGGTATAAGACTGTGCAGTGCTCTGCAGAACTCTGTACATCTTCCTATTACTGGAGTATGGCATACTGTGCAGTGCTCTGCAGAACTCAGTACATCTTCCTATTACTGAGGTATGGGATACTGTGCAGTGCTCTGCAGAACTCCATATATCTTCCTATTACTGAGGTATGTAACACTGTGCAGTGCTCTGCAGAACTCCGTACATCTTCCTATTACTGAGGTATACTGTGCAGTGCTCTGCAGAACTCCGTATATCTTCCTATTACTGAGGTATGTGATACTGTGCAGTGCTCTGCAGAACTCCTTATATCTTCCTATTGCTGAGATATGGGATACTGTGCAGTGCTCTGCAGAACTCCGTATATCTTCCTATTACTGAGGTATGTGACACTGCAGTACCCTGCAGAACTCCCTACATCTTCCTATTACTGGAGTATGTGACACTGTGCAGTGCTCTGCAGAACTCCGTACATCTTCCTATTACTGGAGTATGGCATACTGTGCAGTACTCTGCAGAACTCCGTACATCTTCCTATTACTGAGGTATGTGACACTGTGCAGTGCTCTGCAGAACTCCGTATATCTTCCTATTACTGAGGTATAAGACACTGTGCAGTGCTCTGCAGAACTCTGTACATCTTCCTATTACTGGAGTATGGCATACTGTGCAGTTCTCTGCAGAACTCCGTACATCTTCCTATTACTGAGCTATGGGATACTGTGCAGTGCTCTGCAGAACTCCATATATCTTCCTATTACTGAGGTATGTGACACTGTGCAGTGCTCTGCAGAACTCTGTATATCTTACTATTACTGAGGTATAAGACACTGTGCAGTGCTCTGCAGAACTCCGTACATCTTCCTAATACTTACTGGAGTATGGCATACTGTGCAGTGCTCTGCAGAACTCCGTACATCTTCCTATTACTGGAGTATGGGATACTGTGCAGTGCTCTGCATAACTCCGTACATCTTCCTATTACTGGAGTATGTGACACTTTGCAGTACTATGCAGAACTCTGTATATCTTCCTATTACTGAGGTATAAGACACTGTGCAGTGCTCTGCAGAACTCCGTACATCTTCCTATTACTGAGGTATAAGACACTGTGCAGTGCTCTGCAGAACTCCGTACATCTTCCTAATACTGGAGTATGGCATACTGTGCAGTGCTCTGCAGAACTCCGTACATCTTCCTATTACTGGAGTATGGGACACTGTGCAGTGCTCTGCAGAACTCCGTACATCTTCCTATTACTGGAGTATGTGACACTGTGCAGTGCTCTGCAGAACTCCGTACATCTTCCTATTACTGGAGTATGTGACACTGTGCAGTGCTCTGCAGAACTCCGTATATCTTCCTATTACTGAGGTATAAGACACTGTGCAGTGCTCTGCAGAACTCTGTACATCTTCCTATTACTGGAGTATGGCATACTGTGCAGTGCTCTGCAGAACTCCGTACAACTTCTTATTACTGGAGTATGGGATACTGTGCAGTGCTCTGCAGAACTCTGTACAGCTTCCTATTACTGAGGTATAAGATACTGTGCAGTACTCTGCAGAACTCCGTACATCTTCCTAATACTGGAGTATGGCATACTGTGCAGTGCTCTGCAGAACTCCGTACATCTTCCTATTACTGGAGTATGGGACACTGTGCAGTGCTCTGCAGAACTCCATACATCTTCCTATTACTGGAGTATGTGACACTGTGCAGTGCTCTGCAGAACTCCGTACATCTTCTTATTACTGGAGTATGTGATACTGTGCAGTGCTCTGCAGAACTCCGTATATCTTCCTATTACTGAGGTATAAGACTGTGCAGTGCTCTGCAGAACTCTGTACATCTTCCTATTACTGGAGTATGGCATACTGTGCAGTGCTCTGCAGAACTCAGTACATCTTCCTATTACTGAGGTATGGGATACTGTGCAGTGCTCTGCAGAACTCCATATATCTTCCTATTACTGAGGTATGTAACACTGTGCAGTGCTCTGCAGAACTCCGTACATCTTCCTATTACTGAGGTATACTGTGCAGTGCTCTGCAGAACTCCGTATATCTTCCTATTACTGAGGTATGTGATACTGTGCAGTGCTCTGCAGAACTCCTTATATCTTCCTATTGCTGAGATATGGGATACTGTGCAGTGCTCTGCAGAACTCCGTATATCTTCCTATTACTGAGGTATGTGACACTGCAGTACCCTGCAGAACTCCCTACATCTTCCTATTACTGGAGTATGTGACACTGTGCAGTGCTCTGCAGAACTCCGTACATCTTCCTATTACTGGAGTATGGCATACTGTGCAGTACTCTGCAGAACTCCGTACATCTTCCTATTACTGAGGTAAGGCATACTGTGCAGTGCTCTGCAGAACTCCGTACATCTTCCTATTACTGAGGTATAAGAAACTGTGCAGTGCTCTGCAGAACTCCGTACATCTTCCTATTACTGGAGTATGTGACACTGTGCAGTGCTCTGCAGAACTCCGTATATCTTCCTATTACTGAGGTATAAGACACTGTGCAGTGCTCTGCAGAACTCTGTACATCTTCCTATTACTGGAGTATGGCATACTGTGCAGTGCTCTGCAGAACTCCGTACAACTTCTTATTACTGGAGTATGGGATACTGTGCAGTGCTCTGCAGAACTCTGTACAGCTTCCTATTACTGAGGTATAAGACACTGTGCAGTACTCTGCAGATCTCCGTACATCTTCCTAATACTGGAGTATGACATACTGTGCAGTGCTCTGCAGAACTCCGTACATCTTCCTATTACTGGAGTATGGGACACTGTGCAGTGCTCTGCAGAACTCCATACATCTTCCTATTACTGGAGTATGTGACACTGTGCAGTGCTCTGCAGAACTCCGTACATCTTCTTATTACTGGAGTATGTGATACTGTGCAGTGCTCTGCAGAACTCCGTATATCTTCCTATTACTGAGGTATAAGACTGTGCAGTGCTCTGCAGAACTCTGTACATCTTCCTATTACTGGAGTATGGCATACTGTGCAGTGCTCTGCAGAACTCAGTACATCTTCCTATTACTGAGGTATGGGATACTGTGCAGTGCTCTGCAGAACTCCATATATCTTCCTATTACTGAGGTATGTAACACTGTGCAGTGCTCTGCAGAACTCCGTACATCTTCCTATTACTGAGGTATACTGTGCAGTGCTCTGCAGAACTCCGTATATCTTCCTATTACTGAGGTATGTGATACTGTGCAGTGCTCTGCAGAACTCCTTATATCTTCCTATTGCTGAGATATGGGATACTGTGCAGTGCTCTGCAGAACTCCGTATATCTTCCTATTACTGAGGTATGTGACATTGTGCAGTGCTCTGCAGAACTCCGTATATCTTCCTATTACTGAGGTATGTGACACTGCAGTACCCTGCAGAACTCCCTACATCTTCCTATTACTGGAGTATGTGACACTGTGCAGTGCTCTGCAGAACTCCGTACATCTTCCTATTACTGGAGTATGGCATACTGTGCAGTACTCTGCAGAACTCCGTACATCTTCCTATTACTGAGGTATAAGAAACTGTGCAGTGCTCTGCAGAACTCCGTACATCTTCCTATTACTGAGGTATGGGATACTGTGCAGTGCTCTGCAGAACTCCATTTATCTTCCTATTACTAAGGTATAAGACACTGTGCAGTGCTCTGCAGAACTCCGTACATCTTCCTATTACTGGAGTATGTGACACTGTGCAGTGCTCTGCAGAACTCCGTACATCTTCCTATTACTGTAGTATGTGACACTGTGCAGTGCTCTGCAGAACTCTGTATATCTTCCTATTACTGAGGTATAAGACACTGTGCAGTGCTCTGCAGAACTCTGTACATCTTCCTATTACTGGAGTATGGCATACTGTGCAGTTCTCTGCAGAACTCCGTACATCTTCCTATTACTGAGCTATGGGATACTGTGCAGTGCTCTGCAGAACTCCATATATCTTCCTATTACTGAGGTATGTGACACTGTGCAGTGCTCTGCAGAACTCTGTATATCTTACTATTACTGAGGTATAAGACACTGTGCAGTGCTCTGCAGAACTCCGTACATCTTCCTAATACTTACTGGAGTATGGCATACTGTGCAGTGCTCTGCAGAACTCCGTACATCTTCCTATTACTGGAGTATGGGATACTGTGCAGTGCTCTGCATAACTCCGTACATCTTCCTATTACTGGAGTATGTGACACTTTGCAGTACTATGCAGAACTCTGTATATCTTCCTATTACTGAGGTATAAGACACTGTGCAGTGCTCTGCAGAACTCCGTACATCTTCCTATTACTGAGGTATAAGACACTGTGCAGTGCTCTGCAGAACTCCGTACATCTTCCTAATACTGGAGTATGGCATACTGTGCAGTGCTCTGCAGAACTCCGTACATCTTCCTATTACTGGAGTATGGGACACTGTGCAGTGCTCTGCAGAACTCCGTACATCTTCCTATTACTGGAGTATGTGACACTGTGCAGTGCTCTGCAGAACTCCGTACATCTTCCTATTACTGGAGTATGTGACACTGTGCAGTGCTCTGCAGAACTCCGTATATCTTCCTATTACTGAGGTATAAGACACTGTGCAGTGCTCTGCAGAACTCTGTACATCTTCCTATTACTGGAGTATGGCATACTGTGCAGTGCTCTGCAGAACTCCGTACATCTTCTTATTACTGGAGTATGGGATACTGTGCAGTGCTCTGCAGAACTCTGTACAGCTTCCTATTACTGAGGTATAAGACACTGTGCAGTACTCTGCAGAACTCTGTACATCTTCCTAATACTGGAGTATGGCATACTGTGCAGTGCTCTGCAGAACTCCGTACATCTTCCTATTACTGGAGTATGGGACACTGTGCAGTGCTCTGCAGAACTCCATACATCTTCCTATTACTGGAGTATGTGACACTGTGCAGTGCTCTGCAGAACTCCGTACATCTTCCTATTACTGGAGTATGTGATACTGTGCAGTGCTCTGCAGAAATCCGTATATCTTCCTATTACTGAGGTATAAGACTGTGCAGTGCTCTGCAGAACTCTGTACATCTTCCTATTACTGGAGTATGGCATACTGTGCAGTGCTCTGCAGAACTCAGTACATCTTCCTATTACTGAGGTATGGGATACTGTGCAGTGCTCTGCAGAACTCCATATATCTTCCTATTACTGAGGTATGTGACACTGTGCAGTGCTCTGCAGAACTCTGTATATCTTCCTATTACTGAGGTATAAGACACTGTGCAGTGCTCTGCAGAACTCTGTATATCTTCCTATTACTGAGGTATAAGACACTGTGCAGTGCTCTGCAGAACTCCGTACATCTTCCTAATACTGGAGTATGGCATACTGTGCAGTGCTCTGCAGAACTCCGTACATCTTCCTATTACTGGAGTATGGGACACTGTGCAGTGCTCTGCAGAACTCCGTACATCTTCCTATTACTGGAGTATGTGACACTGTGCAGTGCTCTGCAGAACTCCGTACATCTTCCTATTACTGGAGTATGTGACACTGTGCAGTGCTCTGCAGAACTCCGTATATCTTCCTATTACTGAGGTATAAGACACTGTGCAGTGCTCTGCAGAACTCTGTACATCTTCCTATTACTGGAGTATGGCATACTGTGCAGTGCTCTGCAGAACTCCGTACATCTTCTTATTACTGGAGTATGGGATACTGTGCAGTGCTCTGCAGAACTCTGTACATCTTCCTATTACTGAGGTATAAGACACTGTGCAGTACTCTGCAGAACTCCGTACATCTTCCTAATACTGGAGTATGGCATGCTGTGCAGTGCTCTGCAGAACTCCGTACATCTTCCTATTACTGGAGTATGGGACACTGTGCAGTGCTCTGCAGAACTCCATACATCTTCCTATTACTGGAGTATGTGACACTGTGCAGTGCTCTGCAGAACTCCGTACATCTTCCTATTACTGGAGTATGTGATACTGTGCAGTGCTCTGCAGAACTCCGTATATCTTCCTATTACTGAGGTATAAGACTGGGCAGTGCTCTGCAGAACTCTGTACATCTTCCTATTACTGGAGTATGGCATACTGTGCAGTGCTCTGCAGAACTCCGTACATCTTCCTATTACTGAGGTATGGGATACTGTGCAGTGCTCTGCAGAACTCCATATATTTTCCTATTACTGAGGTATGTGACACTGTGCAGTGCTCTGCAGAACTCTGTATATCTTCCTATTACTGAGGTATAAGACACTGTGCAGTGCTCTGCAGAACTCCGTACATCTTCCTAATACTGGAGTATGGCATACTGTGCAGTGCTCTGCAGAACTCCGTACATCTTAATATTACTGGAGTATGGGATACTGTGCAGTGCTCTGCAGAACTCTGTATATCTTCCTATTACTGAGGTATAAGATACTGTGCAGTGCTCTGCAGAACTCCATATATCTTCTTATTACTGGAGTATGGGATACTGTGCAGTGCTCTGCAGAACTCCGTACATCTTCCTAATACTGGAGTATGGCATACCGTGCAGTGCTCTGCAGAACTTTGTACATCTTAATATTACTGGAGTATGGTATACTGTGCAGTGCTCTGCAGAACTCCGTACATCTTCCTATTACTGGAGTATGTGACACTTTGCAGTACTCTGCAGAACTCTGTATATCTTCCTATTACTGAGGTATAAGACACTGTGCAGTGCTCTGCAGAACTCCGTACATCTTCCTATTACTGAGGTATGGGATACTGTGCAGTGCTCTACAGAACTCCGTATATCTTCCTATTACTGAGGTATAAGACACTGTGCAGTGCTCTGCAAAACTCCGTACATCTTCCTATTACTGAGGTATGGGATACTGTGCAGTGCTCTGCAGAACTCCGTATATCTTCCTATTACTGAGGTATAAGACACTGTGCAGTGCTCTGCAGAACTCTGTACATCTTCCTATTACTGGAGTATGGCATACTGTGCAGTTCTCTGCAGAACTCCGTACATTTTCCTATTACTGTGGTAAGGCATTTTGTGCAGTGCTCTGCAGATCTCCATACATCATCCTATTACTGAGGTATAAGACACTGTGCAGTGCTCTGCAGAACTCCGTACATCTTCCTATTGCTGAGGTATGGGATACTGTGCAGTGCTCTGCAGAACTCCATACATCTTCCTATTACTGATGTATGGGATACTGTGCAGTGCTCTGCAGAACTCCATATATCTTCCTATTACTGAGGTATGTGACACTGTGCAGTGCTCTGCAGAACTCTGTATATCTTCCTATTACTGAGGTATAAGACACTGTGCAGTGCTCTGCAGAACTCCGTACATCTTCCTATTACTGGAGTATGGCATAATGTGCAGTGCTCTACAGAACTCCATTCATCTTCCTATTACTGGAGTATGTGACACTTTGCAGTGCTCTGCAGAACTCTGTATATCTTCCTATTACTGAGGTATAAGACACTGTGCAGTGCTCTGCAGAACTCTGTATATCTTCCTATTACTGAGGTATAAGACACTGTGCAGTGCTCTGCAGAACTCCATATATCTTCTTATTACTGGAGTATGGAATACTGTGCAGTGCTCTGCAGAACTCTGTACATCTTCCTATTACTGAGATATAAGACACTGTGCAGTGCTCTGCAGAACTCCGTACATCTTCCTAATACTGGAGTACGGCATACTGTGCAGTGCTCTGCAGAACTCCGTACATCTTAATATTACTGGAGTATGGGATACTGTGCAGTGCTCTGCAGAACTCTGTATATCTTCCTATTACTGAGGTATAAGATACTGTGCAGTGCTCTGCAGAACTCCATATATCTTCTTATTACTGGAGTATGGGATACTGTGCAGTGCTCTGCAGAACTCTGTACATCTTCCTATTACTGAGGTATAAGACACTGGGGGTAATTCCAAGTTGATCGCAGCAGGATTTTTGATAGCAATTGGGCAAAACCATGTGCACTGCAGGGGAGGCAGATATAACATGTGCAGATAGAGTTAGATTTGGGTGGGTTATTTTATTTCTGTGCAGGGTAAATACTGTATGCTTTATCTTTACACTGCAAATTAGATTGCAGATTGAACACACCACACCCAAATCTAACTTTCTCTGCACATGTTATATCTGCCTCCCCTGCAGTGCACATGGTTTTGCCCAACTGCTATCAAAAATCCTGCTGCGATCAACTTGGAATTACCCCCACTGTGCAGTGCTCTGCAGAACTCCGTACATCTTCCTAATACTGGAGTATGGCATACCGTGCAGTGCTCTGCAGAACTCCGTCATCTTAATATTACTGGAGTATGGTATACTGTGCAGTGCTCTGCAGAACTCCGTACATCTTCCTATTACTGGAGTATGTGACACTTTGCAGTACTCTGCAGAACTCTGTATATCTTCCTATTACTGAGGTATAAGACACTGTGCAGTGCTCTGCAGAACTCCGTACATCTTCCTATTACTGGAGTATGGCATACTGTGCAGTGCTCTGCAGAACTCTGTAAATCTTCCTATTACTGGAGTATGGCATACTGTGCAGTGCTCTGTAGAACTCCGTATATCTTCCTATTACTGAGGTATGTGACACTGTGCAGTGCTCTGCAGAACTCCGTATATCTTCCTATTACTGAGGTATGTGACACTGTGCAGTGCTCTGCAGAACTCCGTATATCTTCCTATTACTGAGGTATGTGACACTGTGCAGTGCTCTGCAGAACTCCGTATATCTTCCTATTACTGAGGTATGTGACACTGTGCAGTGCTCTGCAGAACTCCGTATATCTTCCTATTACTGAGGTATACTGTGCAGTGCTCTGCAGAACTCTGTATATCTTCCTATTACTGAGGTATGTGATACTGTGCAGTGCTCTGCAGAACTCCTTATATCTTCCTATTGCTGAGATATGGGATACTGTGCAGTGCTCTGCAGAACTCCGTACATCTTCCTATTACTGAGGTATGTGACATTGTGCAGTGCTCTGCAGAACTCCATATATCTTCCTATTACTGAGGTATGTAACACTGTGCAGTGCTCTGCAGAACTCCGTACATCTTCCTATTACTGAGGTATACTGTGCAGTGCTCTGCAGAACTCCGTATATCTTCCTATTACTGAGGTATGTGACACTGTGCAGTGCTCTGCAGAACTCCGTATATCTTCCTATTACTGAGGTATGTGACACTGTGCAGTGCTCTGCAGAACTCCGTACATCTTCCTATTACTGAGGTATACTGTGCAGTGCTCTGCAGAACTCTGTATATCTTCCTATTACTGAGGTATGTGATACTGTGCAGTGCTCTGCAGAACTCCTTATATCTTCCTATTGCTGAGATATGGGATACTGTGCAGTGCTCTGCAGAACTCCGTATATCTTCCTATTACTGAGGTATGTGACATTGTGCAGTGCTCTGCAGAACTCCGTATATCTTCCTATTACTGAGGTATGTGACACTGCAGTACCCTGCAGAACTCCCTATATTTCCTATTACTGGAGTATGTGACACTGTGCAGTGCTCTGCAGAACTCCGTACATCTTCCTATTACTGGAGTATGGCATACTGTGCAGTACTCTGCAGAACTCCGTACATCTTCCTATTACTGAGGTAAGGCATACTGTGCAGTGCTCTGCAGAACTCCGTACATCTTCCTATTAATGAGGTATAAGAAACTGTGCAGTGCTCTGCAGAACTCCGTACATCTTCCTAATACTGGAGTATGGCATACCGTGCAGTGCTCTGCAGAACTTTGTACATCTTAATATTACTGGAGTATGGTATACTGTGCAGTGCTCTGCAGAACTCCGTACATCTTCCTATTACTGGAGTATGTGACACTTTGCAGTACTCTGCAGAACTCTGTATATCTTCCTATTACTGAGGTATAAGACACTGTGCAGTGCTCTGCAGAACTCCGTACATCTTCCTATTACTGAGGTATGGGATACTGTGCAGTGCTCTACAGAACTCCGTATATCTTCCTATTACTGAGGTATAAGACACTGTGCAGTGCTCTGCAAAACTCCGTACATCTTCCTATTACTGAGGTATGGGATACTGTGCAGTGCTCTGCAGAACTCCGTATATCTTCCTATTACTGAGGTATAAGACACTGTGCAGTGCTCTGCAGAACTCTGTACATCTTCCTATTACTGGAGTATGGCATACTGTGCAGTTCTCTGCAGAACTCCGTACATTTTCCTATTACTGTGGTAAGGCATTTTGTGCAGTGCTCTGCAGATCTCCATACATCATCCTATTACTGAGGTATAAGACACTGTGCAGTGCTCTGCAGAACTCCGTACATCTTCCTATTGCTGAGGTATGGGATACTGTGCAGTGCTCTGCAGAACTCCATACATCTTCCTATTACTGATGTATGGGATACTGTGCAGTGCTCTGCAGAACTCCATATATCTTCCTATTACTGAGGTATGTGACACTGTGCAGTGCTCTGCAGAACTCTGTATATCTTCCTATTACTGAGGTATAAGACACTGTGCAGTGCTCTGCAGAACTCCGTACATCTTCCTATTACTGGAGTATGGCATAATGTGCAGTGCTCTACAGAACTCCATTCATCTTCCTATTACTGGAGTATGTGACACTTTGCAGTGCTCTGCAGAACTCTGTATATCTTCCTATTACTGAGGTATAAGACACTGTGCAGTGCTCTGCAGAACTCTGTATATCTTCCTATTACTGAGGTATAAGACACTGTGCAGTGCTCTGCAGAACTCCATATATCTTCTTATTACTGGAGTATGGAATACTGTGCAGTGCTCTGCAGAACTCTGTACATCTTCCTATTACTGAGGTATAAGACACTGTGCAGTGCTCTGCAGAACTCCGTACATCTTCCTAATACTGGAGTACGGCATACTGTGCAGTGCTCTGCAGAACTCCGTACATCTTAATATTACTGGAGTATGGGATACTGTGCAGTGCTCTGCAGAACTCTGTATATCTTCCTATTACTGAGGTATAAGATACTGTGCAGTGCTCTGCAGAACTCCATATATCTTCTTATTACTGGAGTATGGGATACTGTGCAGTGCTCTGCAGAACTCTGTACATCTTCCTATTACTGAGGTATAAGACACTGGGGGTAATTCCAAGTTGATCGCAGCAGGATTTTTGATAGCAATTGGGCAAAACCATGTGCACTGCAGGGGAGGCAGATATAACATGTGCAGATAGAGTTAGATTTGGGTGGGTTATTTTATTTCTGTGCAGGGTAAATACTGTATGCTTTATCTTTACACTGCAAATTAGATTGCAGATTGAACACACCACACCCAAATCTAACTTTCTCTGCACATGTTATATCTGCCTCCCCTGCAGTGCACATGGTTTTGCCCAACTGCTATCAAAAATCCTGCTGCGATCAACTTGGAATTACCCCCACTGTGCAGTGCTCTGCAGAACTCCGTACATCTTCCTAATACTGGAGTATGGCATACCGTGCAGTGCTCTGCAGAACTCCGTCATCTTAATATTACTGGAGTATGGTATACTGTGCAGTGCTCTGCAGAACTCCGTACATCTTCCTATTACTGGAGTATGTGACACTTTGCAGTACTCTGCAGAACTCTGTATATCTTCCTATTACTGAGGTATAAGACACTGTGCAGTGCTCTGCAGAACTCCGTACATCTTCCTATTACTGGAGTATGGCATACTGTGCAGTGCTCTGCAGAACTCTGTAAATCTTCCTATTACTGGAGTATGGCATACTGTGCAGTGCTCTGTAGAACTCCGTATATCTTCCTATTACTGAGGTATGTGACACTGTGCAGTGCTCTGCAGAACTCCGTATATCTTCCTATTACTGAGGTATGTGACACTGTGCAGTGCTCTGCAGAACTCCGTATATCTTCCTATTACTGAGGTATGTGACACTGTGCAGTGCTCTGCAGAACTCCGTATATCTTCCTATTACTGAGGTATGTGACACTGTGCAGTGCTCTGCAGAACTCCGTATATCTTCCTATTACTGAGGTATACTGTGCAGTGCTCTGCAGAACTCTGTATATCTTCCTATTACTGAGGTATGTGATACTGTGCAGTGCTCTGCAGAACTCCTTATATCTTCCTATTGCTGAGATATGGGATACTGTGCAGTGCTCTGCAGAACTCCGTACATCTTCCTATTACTGAGGTATGTGACATTGTGCAGTGCTCTGCAGAACTCCATATATCTTCCTATTACTGAGGTATGTAACACTGTGCAGTGCTCTGCAGAACTCCGTACATCTTCCTATTACTGAGGTATACTGTGCAGTGCTCTGCAGAACTCCGTATATCTTCCTATTACTGAGGTATGTGACACTGTGCAGTGCTCTGCAGAACTCCGTATATCTTCCTATTACTGAGGTATGTGACACTGTGCAGTGCTCTGCAGAACTCCGTACATCTTCCTATTACTGAGGTATACTGTGCAGTGCTCTGCAGAACTCTGTATATCTTCCTATTACTGAGGTATGTGATACTGTGCAGTGCTCTGCAGAACTCCTTATATCTTCCTATTGCTGAGATATGGGATACTGTGCAGTGCTCTGCAGAACTCCGTATATCTTCCTATTACTGAGGTATGTGACATTGTGCAGTGCTCTGCAGAACTCCGTATATCTTCCTATTACTGAGGTATGTGACACTGCAGTACCCTGCAGAACTCCCTATATTTCCTATTACTGGAGTATGTGACACTGTGCAGTGCTCTGCAGAACTCCGTACATCTTCCTATTACTGGAGTATGGCATACTGTGCAGTACTCTGCAGAACTCCGTACATCTTCCTATTACTGAGGTAAGGCATACTGTGCAGTGCTCTGCAGAACTCCGTACATCTTCCTATTAATGAGGTATAAGAAACTGTGCAGTGCTCTGCAGAACTCCGTACATCTTCCTATTACTGAGGTATGGGATACTGTGCAGTGCTCTGCAGAACTCCATTTATCTTCCTATTACTAAGGTATAAGACACTGTGCAGTGCTCTGCAGAACTCCGTACATCTTCCTATTACTGGAGTATGTGACACTGTGCAGTGCTCTGCAGAACTCCGTACATCTTCCTATTACTGGAGTATGTGACACTGTGCAGTGCTCTGCAGAACTCCGTATATCTTCCTATTACTGAGGTATAAGACACTGTGCAGTGCTCTGCAGAACTCTGTACATCTTCCTATTACTGGAGTATGGCATACTGTGCAGTTCTCTGCAGAACTCCGTACATCTTCCTATTACTGAGATATGGGATACTGTGCAGTGCTCTGCAGAACTCCATATATCTTCCTATTACTGAGGTATGTGACACTGTGCAGTGCTCTGCAGAACTCTGTATATCTTCCTATTACTGAGGTATAAGACACTGTGCAGTGCTCTGCAGAACTCCGTACATCTTCCTAATACTGGAGTATGGCATACTGTGCAGTGCTCTGCAGAACTCCGTACATCTTCCTATTACTGGAGTATGGGATACTGTGCAGTGCTCTGCATAACTCCGTACATCTTCCTATTACTGGAGTATGTGACACTTTGCAGTACTCTGCAGAACTCTGTATATCTTCCTATTACTGAGGTATAAGACACTGTGCAGTGCTCTGCAGAACTCCGTATATCTTCTTATTACTGGAGTATGGGATACTGTGCAGTGCTCTGCAGAACTCTGTACATCTTCCTATTACTGAGGTATACGACACTGTGCAGTGCTCTGCAGAACTCCGTATATCTTCTTATTACTGGAGAATGGGATACTGTGCAGTGCTCTGCAGAACTCTGTACATCTTCCTATTACTGAGGTATAAGACACTGTGCAGTGCTCTGCAGAACTCTGTACATCTTCCTATGACTGGAGTATGGAATACTGTGCAGTGCTCTGCAGAACTCCGTACATCTTCTTATTACTGGAGTATGGGATACTGTGCAGTGCTCTGCAGAACTCTGTACATCTTCCTATTACTGAGGTATAAGACACTGTGCAGTGCTCTGCAGAACTCCGTACATCTTCCTAATACTGGAGTATGGCATACTGTGCAGTGCTCTGCAGAACTCCGTACATCTTCCTATTACTGGAGTATGGGACACTGTGCTGTGCTCTGCAGAACTCCGTACATCTTCCTATTACTGGAGTATGTGACACTGTGCAGTGCTCTGCAGAACTCCGTACATCTTCCTATTACTGGAGTATGTGACACTGTGCAGTGCTCTGCAGAACTCCGTATATCATCCTATTACTGAGGTATAAGACACTGTGCAGTGCTCTGCAGAACTCTGTACATCTTCCTATTACTGGAGTATGGCATACTGTGCAGTGCTCTGCAGAACTCCGTACATCTTCCTATTACTGAGGTATGGGATACTGTGCAGTGCTCTGCAGAACTCCATATATCTTCCTATTACTGAGGTATGTGACACTGTGCAGTGCTCTGCAGAACTCTGTATATCTTCCTATTACTGAGGTATACGACACTGTGCAGTGCTCTGCAGAACTCCATATATCTTCTTATTACTGGAGTATGGGATACTGTGCAGTGCTCTTCAGAACTCTGTACATCTTCCTATTACTGAGGTATGTGACACTGTGCAGTGCTCTGCAGAACTCTGTATATCTTCCTTTTACTGAGATATAAGACACTGTGCAGTGCTCTGCAGAACTCCGTACATCTTCCTATTACTGAGGTATACTGTGCAGTGCTCTGCAGAACTCCGTATATCTTCCTATTACTGAGGTATGTGATACTGTGCAGTGCTCTGCAGAACTCCTTATATCTTCCTATTGCTGAGATATGGGATACTGTGCAGTGCTCTGCAGAACTCCGTATATCTTCCTATTACTGAGGTATGTGACATTGTGCAGTGCTCTGCAGAACTCCGTATATCTTCCTATTGCTGAGGTATGTGACACTGCAGTACCCTGCAGAACTCCCTACATCTTCCTATTACTGGAGTATGTGACACTGTGCAGTGCTCTGCAGAACTCCGTACATCTTCCTATTACTGGAGTATGGCATACTGTGCAGTACTCTGCAGAACTCCGTACATCTTCCTATTACTGAGGTAAGGCATACTGTGCAGTGCTCTGCAGAACTCCGTACATCTTCCTATTACTGAGGTATGGGATACTGTGCAGTGCTCTGCAGAACTCCATTTATCTTCCTATTACTAAGGTATAAGACACTGTGCAGTGCTCTGCAGAACTCCGTACATCTTCCTATTACTGGAGTATGTGACACTGTGCAGTGCTCTGCAGAACTCCGTACATCTTCCTATTACTGGAGTATGTGACACTGTGCAGTGCTCTGCAGAACTCCGTATATCTTCCTATTACTGAGGTATAAGACACTGTGCAGTGCTCTGCAGAACTCTGTAAATCTTCCTATTACTGGAGTATGGCATACTGTGCAGTTCTCTGCAGAACTCCGTACATCTTCCTATTACTGAGATATGGGATACTGTGCAGTGCTCTGCAGAACTCCATATATCTTCCTATTACTGAGGTATGTGACACTGTGCAGTGCTCTGCAGAACTCTGTATATCTTCCTATTACTGAGGTATAAGACACTGTGCAGTGCTCTGCAGAACTCCGTACATCTTCCTAATACTGGAGTATGGCATACTGTGCAGTGCTCTGCAGAACTCCGTACATCTTCCTATTACTGGAGTATGGGATACTGTGCAGTGCTCTGCATAACTCCGTACATCTTCCTATTACTGGAGTATGTGACACTTTGCAGTACTCTGCAGAACTCTGTATATCTTCCTATTACTGAGGTATAAGACACTGTGCAGTGCTCTGCAGAACTCCGTATATCTTCTTATTACTGGAGTATGGGATACTGTGCAGTGCTCTGCAGAACTCTGTACATCTTCCTATTACTGAGGTATACGACACTGTGCAGTGCTCTGCAGAACTCCGTATATCTTCTTATTACTGGAGAATGGGATACTGTGCAGTCCTCTGCAGAACTCTGTACATCTTCCTATTACTGAGGTATAAGACACTGTGCAGTGCTCTGCAGAACTCTGTACATCTTCCTATTACTGGAGTATGGAATACTGTGCAGTGCTCTGCAGAACTCCGTACATCTTCTTATTACTGGAGTATGGGATACTGTGCAGTGCTCTGCAGAACTCTGTACATCTTCCTATTACTGAGGTATAAGACACTGTGCAGTGCTCTGCAGAACTCCGTACATCTTCCTAATACTGGAGTATGGCATACTGTGCAGTGCTCTGCAGAACTCCGTACATCTTCCTATTACTGGAGTATGGGACACTGTGCTGTGCTCTGCAGAACTCCGTACATCTTCCTATTACTGGAGTATGTGACACTGTGCAGTGCTCTGCAGAACTCCGTACATCTTCCTATTACTGGAGTATGTGACACTGTGCAGTGCTCTGCAGAACTCCGTATATCATCCTATTACTGAGGTATAAGACACTGTGCAGTGCTCTGCAGAACTCTGTACATCTTCCTATTACTGGAGTATGGCATACTGTGCAGTGCTCTGCAGAACTCCGTACATCTTCCTATTACTGAGGTATGGGATACTGTGCAGTGCTCTGCAGAACTCCATATATCTTCCTATTACTGAGGTATGTGACACTGTGCAGTGCTCTGCAGAACTCTGTATATCTTCCTATTACTGAGGTATACGACACTGTGCAGTGCTCTGCAGAACTCCGTATATCTTCTTATTACTGGAGAATGGGATACTGTGCAGTGCTCTGCAGAACTCTGTACATCTTCCTATTACTGAGGTATAAGACACTGTGCAGTGCTCTGCAGAACTCCGTACATCTTCCTAATACTGGAGTATGGCATACTGTGCAGTGCTCTGCAGAACTCCGTACATCTTCCTATTACTTGAGTATGGGATACTGTGCAGTGCTCTGCAGAACTACGTACATCTTCCTATTACTGGAGTATGTGACACTTTGCAGTACTCTGCAGAACTCTGTATATCTTCCTATTACTGAGGTATAAGACACTGTGCAGTGCTCTGCAGAACTCCGTATATCTTCTTATTACTGGAGTATGGGATACTGTGCAGTGCTCTTCAGAACTCTGTACATCTTCCTATTACTGAGGTATGTGACACTGTGCAGTGCTCTGCAGAACTCTGTATATCTTCCTTTTACTGAGGTATAAGACACTGTGCAGTGCTCTGCAGAACTCCGTACATCTTCCTATTACTGAGGTATACTGTGCAGTGCTCTGCAGAACTCTGTATATCTTCCTATTACTGAGGTATGTGATACTGTGCAGTGCTCTGCAGAACTCCTTATATCTTCCTATTGCTGAGATATGGGATACTGTGCAGTGCTCTGCAGAACTCCGTATATCTTCCTATTACTGAGGTATGTGACATTGTGCAGTGCTCTGCAGAACTCCGTATATCTTCCTATTACTGAGGTATGTGACACTGCAGTACCCTGCAGAACTCCCTACATCTTCCTATTACTGGAGTATGTGACACTGTGCAGTGCTCTGCAGAACTCCGTACATCTTCCTATTACTGGAGTATGGCATACTGTGCAGTACTCTGCAGAACTCCGTACATCTTCCTATTACTGAGGTAAGGCATACTGTGCAGTGCTCTGCAGAACTCCGTACATCTTCCTATTACTGAGGTATAAGAAACTGTGCAGTGCTCTGCAGAACTCCGTACATCTTCTTATTACTGAGGTATGGGATACTGTGCAGTGCTCTGCAGAACTCCATTTATCTTCCTATTACTAAGGTATAAGACACTGTGCAGTGCTCTGCAGAACTCCGTACATCTTCCTATTACTGGAGTATGTGACACTGTGCAGGGCTCTGCAGAACTCCGTACATCTTCCTATTACTGGAGTATGTGACACTGTGCAGTGCTCTGCAGAACTCCGTATATCTTCTTATTACTGAGGTATAAGACACTGTGCAGTGCTCTGCAGAACTCTGTACATCTTCCTATTACTGGAGTATGGCATACTGTGCAGTTCTCTGCAGAACTCCGTACATCTTCCTATTACTGGAGTATGGTATACTGTGCAGTGCTCTGCATAACTCCGTACATCTTCCTATTACTGGAGTATGTGACACTTTGCAGTACTATGCAGAACTCTGTATATCTTCCTATTACTGAGGTATAAGACACTGTGCAGTGCTCTGCAGAACTCCGTACATCTTCCTATTACTGAGGTATGGGATACTGTGCAGTGCTCTGCAGAACTCCGTATATCTTCCTATTACTGAGGTATAAGACACTGTGCAGTGCTCTGCAGAACTCTGTACATCTTCCTATTACTGGAGTATGGCATACTGTGCAGTTCTCTGCAGAACTCCGTACATTTTCCTATTACTGAGGTAAGGCATTTTGTGCAGTGCTCTGCAGATCTCCATACATCATCCTATTACTGAGGTATAAGACACTGTGCAGTGCTCTGCAGAACTCCGTACATCTTCCTATTGCTGAGGTATGGGATACTGTGCAGTGCTCTGCAGAACTCCGTACATCTTCCTATTACTGATGTATGGGATACTGTGCAGTGCTCTGCAGAACTCCATATATCTTCCTATTACTGAGGTATGTGACACTGTGCAGTGCTCTGCAGAACTCTGTATATCTTCCTATTACTGAGGTATAAGACACTGTGCAGTGCTCTGCAGAGCTCCGTACATCTTCCTATTACTGGAGTATGGCATAATGTGCAGTGCTCTACAGAACTCCATTCATCTTCCTATTACTGGAGTATGTGACACTTTGCAGTGCTCTGCAGAACTCTGTATATCTTCCTATTACTGAGATATAAGACACTGTGCAGTGCTCTGCAGAACTCCATATATCTTCTTATTACTGGAGTATGGAATACTGTGTAGTGCTCTGCATAACTCTGTACATCTTCCTATTACTGAGGTATAAGACACTGTGCAGTGCTCTGCAGAACTCTGTACATCTTCCTAATACTGGAGTACGGCATACTGTGCAGTGCTCTGCAGAACTCCGTACATCTTAATATTACTGGAGTATGGGATACTGTGCAGTGCTCTGCAGAACTCTGTATATCTTCCTATTACTGAGGTATAAGATACTGTGCAGTGCTCTGCAGAACTCCATATATCTTCTTATTACTGGAGTATGGGATACTGTGCAGTGCTCTGCAGAACTCTGTACATCTTCCTATTACTGAGGTATAAGACACTGGGGGTAATTCCAAGTTGATCGCAGCAGGATTTTTGATAGCAATTGGGCAAAACCATGTGCACTGCAGGGGAGGCAGATATAACATGTGCAGATAGAGTTAGATTTGGGTGGGTTATTTTATTTCTGTGCAGGGTAAATACTGGCTGCTTTATTTTTACACTGCAAATTAGATTGCAGATTGAACACACCACACCCAAATCTAACTTTCTCTGCACATGTTATATCTGCCTCCCCTGCAGTGCACATGGTTTTGCCCAACTGCTATCAAAAATCCTGCTGCGATCAACTTGGAATTACCCCCACTGTGCAGTGCTCTGCAGAACTCCGTACATCTTCCTAACACTGGAGTATGGCATACCGTGCAGTGCTCTGCAGAACTCCGTCATCTTAATATTACTGGAGTATGGTATACTGTGCAGTGCTCTGCAGAACTCCGTACATCTTCCTATTACTGGAGTATGTGACACTTTGCAGTACTCTGCAGAACTCTGTATATCTTCCTATTACTGAGGTATAAGACACTGTGCAGTGCTCTGCAGAACTCCGTACATCTTCCTATTACTGGAGTATGGCATACTGTGCAGTGCTCTGCAGAACTCTGTAAATCTTCCTATTACTGGAGTATGGCATACTGTGCAGTGCTCTGTAGAACTCCGTATATCTTCCTATTACTGAGGTATGTGACACTGTGCAGTGCTCTGCAGAACTCCGTATATCTTCCTATTACTGAGGTATGTGACACTGTGCAGTGCTCTGCAGAACTCCGTATATCTTCCTATTACTGAGGTATGTGACACTGTGCAGTGCTCTGCAGAACTCCGTATATCTTCCTATTACTGAGGTATGTGACACTGTGCAGTGCTCTGCAGAACTCCGTATATCTTCCTATTACTGAGGTATACTGTGCAGTGCTCTGCAGAACTCCGTATATCTTCCTATTGCTGAGGTATGTGATACTGTGCAGTGCTCTGCAGAACTCCTTATATCTTCCTATTGCTGAGATATGGGATACTGTGCAGTGCTCTGCAGAACTCCGTACATCTTCCTATTACTGAGGTATGTGACATTGTGCAGTGCTCTGCAGAACTCCGTATATCTTCCTATTACTGAGGTATGTAACACTGTGCAGTGCTCTGCAGAACTCCGTACATCTTCCTATTACTGAGGTATACTGTGCAGTGCTCTGCAGAACTCCGTATATCTTCCTATTACTGAGGTATGTGATACTGTGCAGTGCTCTGCAGAACTCCTTATATCTTCCTATTGCTGAGATATGGGATACTGTGCAGTGCTCTGCAGAACTCCGTATATCTTCCTATTACTGAGGTATGTGACATTGTGCAGTGCTCTGCAGAACTCCGTATATCTTCCTATTACTGGAGTATGGCATACTGTGCAGTACTCTGCAGAACTCTGTACATCTTCCTATTACTGAGGTAAGGCATACTGTGCAGTGCTCTGCAGAACTCCGTACTTCTTCCTTTTACTGAGGTATAAAAAACTGTGCAGTGCTCTGCAGAACTCCGTACATCTTCCTATTACTGAGGTATGGGATACAGTGCAGTGCTCTGCAGAACTCCATTTATCTTCCTATTACTAAGGTATAAGACACTGTGCAGTGCTCTGCAGAACTCCGTACATCTTCCTATTACTGGAGTATGTGACACTGTGCAGTGCTCTGCAGAACTCCGTACATCTTCCTATTACTGTAGTATGTGACACTGTGCAGTGCTCTGCAGAACTCCGTATATCTTCCTATTACTGAGGTATAAGACACTGTGCAGTGCTCTGCAGAACTCTGTACATCTTCCTATTACTGGAGTATGGCATACTGTGCAGTTCTCTGCAGAACTCCGTACATCTTCCTATTACTGAGATATGGGATACTGTGCAGTGCTCTGCAGAACTCCATATATCTTCCTATTACTGAGGTATGTGACACTGTGCAGTGCTCTGCAGAACTCTGTATATCTTCCTATTACTGAGGTATAAGACACTGTGCAGTGCTCTGCAGAACTCCGTACATCTTCCTAATACTGGAGTATGGCATACTGTGCAGTGCTCTGCAGAACTCCGTACATCTTCCTATTACTGGAGTATGGGACACTGTGCTGTGCTCTGCAGAACTCCGTACATCTTCCTATTACTGGAGTATGTGACACTGTGCAGTGCTCTGCAGAACTCCGTACATCTTCCTATTACTGGAGTATGTGACACTGTGCAGTGCTCTGCAGAACTCCGTATATCATCCTATTACTGAGGTATAAGACACTGTGCAGTGCTCTGCAGAACTCTGTACATCTTCCTATTACTGGAGTATGGCATACTGTGCAGTGCTCTGCAGAACTCCGTACATCTTCCTATTACTGAGGTATGGGATACTGTGCAGTGCTCTGCAGAACTCCACATATCTTCCTATTACTGAGGTATGTGACACTGTGCAGTGCTCTGCAGAACTCCGTACATCTTCCTATTACTGGAGTATGGGATACTGTGCAGTGCTCTGCAGAACACCGTACATCTTCCTATTACTGGAGTATGTGACACTTTGCAGTGCTCTGCAGAACTCTGTATATCTTCCTATTACTGAGGTATAAGACACTGTGCAGTGCTCTGCAGAACTCCGTACATCTTCCTAATACTGGAGTATGGCATACGGTGCAGTGCTCTGCAGAACTCCGTACATCTTCCTATTACTGGAGTATGGGATACTGTGCAGTGCTCTGCATAACTCCGTACATCTTCCTATTACTGGAGTATGTGACACTTTGCAGTACTCTGCAGAACTCTGTATATCTTCCTATTACTGAGGTATAAGACACTGTGCAGTGCTCTGCAGAACTCCGTATATCTTCTTATTACTGGAGTATGGGATACTGTGCAGTGCTCTGCAGAACTCTGTACATCTACCTATTACTGAGGTATATGACACTGTGCAGTGCTCTGCAGAACTCCGTATATCTTCTTATTACTGGAGAATGGGATACTGTGCAGTGCTCTGCAGAACTCTGTACATCTTCCTATTACTGAGGTATAAGACACTGTGCAGTGCTCTGCAGAACTCTGTACATCTTCCTATTACTGGAGTATGGGATACTGTGCAGTGCTCTGCATAACTCCGTACATCTTCCTATTACTGGAGTATGTGACACTTTGCAGTACTCTGCAGAACTCTGTATATCTTCCTATTACTGAGGTATAAGACACTGTGCAGTGCTCTGCAGAACTCCGTATATCTTCTTATTACTGGAGTATGGGATACTGTGCAGTGCTCTGCAGAACTCTGTACATCTACCTATTACTGAGGTATATGACACTGTGCAGTGCTCTGCAGAACTCCGTATATCTTCTTATTACTGGAGAATGGGATACTGTGCAGTGCTCTGCAGAACTCTGTACATCTTCCTATTACTGAGGTATAAGACACTGTGCAGTGCTCTGCAGAACTCTGTACATCTTCCTATTACTGGAGTATGGAATACTGTGCAGTGCTCTGCAGAACTCCGTACATCTTCTTATTACTGGAGTATGGTATACTGTGCAGTGCTCTGCAGAACTCTGTACATCTTCCTATTACTGAGGTATAAGACACTGTGCAGTGCTCTGCAGAACTCCGTACATCTTCCTAATACTGGAGTATGGCATACTGTGCAGTGCTCTGCAGAACTCCGTACATCTTCCTATTACTGGAGTATGGGACACTGTGCTGTGCTCTGCAGAACTCCGTACATCTTCCTATTACTGGAGTATGTGACACTGTGCAGTGCTCTGCAGAACTCCGTACATCTTCCTATTACTGGAGTATGTGACACTGTGCAGTGCTCTGCAGAACTCCGTATATCATCCTATTACTGAGGTATAAGACACTGTGCAGTGCTCTGCAGAACTCTGTACATCTTCCTATTACTGGAGTATGGCATACTGTGCAGTGCTCTGCAGAACTCCATATATCTTCCTATTACTGAGGTATGTGACACTGTGCAGTGCTCTGCAGAACTCTGTATATCTTCCTATTACTGAGGTATACGACACTGTGCAGTGCTCTGCAGAACTCCGTATATCTTCTTATTACTGGAGAATGGGATACTGTGCAGTGCTCTGCAGAACTCCGTACATCTTCCTAATACTGGAGTATGGCATACTGTGCAGTGCTCTGCAGAACTCCGTACATCTTCCTATTACTTGAGTATGGGATACTGTGCAGTGCTCTGCAGAACTACGTACATCTTCCTATTACTGGAGTATGTGACACTTTGCAGTACTCTGCAGAACTCTGTATATCTTCCTATTACTGAGGTATAAGACACTGTGCAGTGCTCTGCAGAACTCCGTATATCTTCTTATTACTGGAGTATGGGATACTGTGCAGTGCTCTTCAGAACTCTGTACATCTTCCTATTACTGAGGTATGTGACACTTTGCAGTGCTCTGCAGAACTCTGTATATCTTCCTATTACTGAGGTATAAGACACTGTGCAGTGCTCTGCAGAACTCCGTACATCTTCCTAATACTGGAGTATGGCATACTGTGCAGTGCTCTGCAGAACTCCGTACATCTTCCTATTACTGGAGTATGGGATACTGTGCAGTGCTCTGCAGAACACCGTACATCTTCCTATTACTGGAGTATGTGACACTTTGCAGTACTCTGCAGAACTCTGTATATCTTCCTATTACTGAGGTATAAGGCACTGTGCAGTGCTCTGCAGAACTCCGTATATCTTCTTATTACTGGAGTATGGGATACTGTGCAGTGCTCTGCAGAACTCCGTACATCTTCCTATTACTTGAGTATGGCATAATGTGCAGTGCTCTACAGAACTCCATACATCTTCCTATTACTGGAGTATGTGACACTTTGCAGTGCTCTGCAGAACTCTGTATATCTTCCTATTACTGAGGTATAAGACACTGTGCAGTGCTCTGCAGAACTCCGTACATCTTCCTAATACTGGAGTATGGCATACTGTGCAGTGCTCTGCAGAACTCCATACATCTTCCTATTACTGGAGTATGGGATACTGTGCAGTGCTCTGCAGAACTCCGTACATCTTCCTATTACTGGAGTATGTGACACTGTGTAGTGCTCTGCAGAACTCCGTATATCTTCCTATAACTGAGGTATAAGACACTGTGCAGTGCTCTGCAGAACTCTGTACATCTTCCTAATACTGGAGTATGGCATACTGTGCAGTGCTCTGCAGAACTCCGTACATCTTCCTATTACTGGAGTATGGCATACTGTGCAGTGCTCTGCAGAACACCGTACATCTTCCTATTACTGGAGTATGTGACACTTTGCAGTACTCTGCAGAACTCTGTATATCTTCCTATTACTGAGGTATAAGACACTGTGCAGTGCTCTGCAGAACTCCGTACATCTTCCTATTACTGGAGTATGGCATAATGTGCAGTGCTCTACAGAACTCCATACATCTTCCTATTACTGGAGTATGTGACACTTTGCAGTGCTCTGCAGAACTCTGTATATCTTCCTATTACTGAGGTATAAGACACTGTGCAGTGCTCTGCAGAACTCTGTACATCTTCCTAATACTGGAGTATTGCATACTGTGCAGTGCTCTGCAGAACTCCGTACATCTTCCTATTACTGGAGTATGTGACACTTTGCAGTACTCTGCAGAACTCTGTATATCTTCCTATTACTGAGGTATAAGACACTGTGCAGTGCTCTGCAGAACTCTGTATATCTTCTTATTACTGGAGTATGGGATACTGTGCAGTGCTCTACAGAACTCCATACATCTTCCTATTACTGGAGTATGGGATACTGTGCAGTGCTCTGCAGAACACCGTACATCTTCCTATTACTGGAGTATGTGACACTTTGCAGTGCTCTGCAGAACTCTGTATATCTTCCTATTACTGAGGTATAAGACACTGTGCAGTGCTCTGCAGAACTCCGTATATCTTCTTATTACTGGAGTATGGGATACTGTGCAGTGCTCTACAGAACTCTGTATATCTTCCTAATACTGGAGTATGGCATACTGTGCAGTGCTCTACAGAACTCCATACATCTTCCTATTACTGGAGTATGGGATACTGTGCAGTGCTCTGCAGAACGCCGTACATCTTCCTATTACTAGAGTATGGCATACTGTGCAGTGCTCTACAGAACTCCATACATCTTCCTATTACTGGAGTATGGGATACTGTGCAGTGCTCTGCAGAACGCCGTACATCTTCCTATTACTGGAGTATGGGATACTGTGCAGTGCTCTGCAGAACTCCGTACATCTTCCTATTACTGGAGTATGGAATACTGTGCAGTGCTCTGCAGAATTGCCCTATTCCAGCTTCAGTGCCACCTGGTATACCTGTTCAAGCTTTACAGAGACTTCAGCCTTTGCCTCCTCACCCCTGACACTGTCCTCAGCCGACACGGGCGGCTCTTTCCTCGTCTCTATTATTTCTATTCAGCAATGTACCATATTATCACAACGGGGCTTTTCATAACTGCATGATTGTACCACACACAGTGGTTCCTTTTTCTATTTCTTGTACAATACGTCTTTATTATGTCCCGGATGGGCCATTTATTGCCATATGCATGTTGTGCTGGTTTTGACTTCAATAAATCAGATTGTACATAAAAATAAAAAAAAGACAAAACGACCAATCAGATTTTTATTTGTGTAAGATCGCAGAACGCACACGAGGACTGAGCTCTCACCACTTTGGGACAGTTCCCACAATGATAGGGGGCAGTTTTCATAGTACTGGTTCACGCAGTGGTAGGAGACAGTGGGGTCTGTGCGGAAAACGTCTCTGCTTCATGCTATTCACGGCACAGGTTACCGCAGAAAAGTTCCTGACTTCCCCAGCACCCCCCCCCCCCCCCTTCCCCCCCGGGGCCGGGCCTGGATCGCATCACCATTACTTTATTTGAGTGCGATTCATGAAGGAACGGGAAGCCCTGCTTTCTGCTTCTCCATGGAGTTCAGGTTCTCCATCTCAGGATGGCGCAACCTGAACTGTGGTGCGGTAACTGCAGGTAATCTCAATGCTTCCCTGTTCTCTGTCCCGTGCTGGCTCTGCCCCCTGACCTCCCATCACCCGCTGCGGCCTCCTGAGAGGTTACCCATAGGCGCATGCGCTGAGGGGCATTGCTGGAGAAGACAGCATCGCTGGATCCTAGGATACAGTACAGGGTGAGAATACATGAAAGACTGTGTAGGGCATCCTGTGTGCCAGAACAGCATAAACTCACCGGACTGGGCATTTTAGCATGTCAGCCAAAGCATCACTGCGGCTTGTCAGGGGTTAAGGCTTTTGGGGGTGGAACATTGTGTATGTGCTGTTTGGATTTGATTGGTGGTGATAGAGTCAGGGGTGGTGCTGCTAGGGATGTAGGAATTCAGCCTAGAAGTTTCTGCCTCTTTCCAGTTTTATCGTTGCCCACCCTCCCGCCCTGTGGGAGGCATGTTTTACAGTTTTAATACGATTTGTTTGTGTCTGCTATTCGGTGGCCGGTTCAGAACGGTTATTTAATTTTGATTTATTAGGTTTAATTTGCTTAAGTTTTGGAATTGAGTTTTGGTTAATTTTATAATTTACTATGGGCATCACCGTACCAGGTGAGCCCATATGCTATTAGTTGGGGAGCAGCATATGTGGATCTTGGGGCTGGTGGCACAATTTCTTATTCCGTAGGGGCGGAATTTAGCTCTGTCCTTACGAGTTGTGTTGTGGCAGGGGTAGTGGCAAGAGGTCGACCCCTGGCCATGGAGGAAAAGGCAGATGGCCCATAGTTGCATTGGATTCGGGATGTCAGGGATGGTGGCAGAAGGCCGATCCCTGAACATCTGGGCAGAAGGCCCTCAGGGATGGTGGCAAAAGGCCGATCCCGGAACATCTGGGCAGAAGGCCCTCCAACATTTAGGATATTATTTCAATGGTAATTTTGAGATATTTTATTTTCGTGTGCTGTCTGCTTTATGCTATATGTGATAAATATTTTAACCGTTCTTCTTCCCACCACCTTAGTTAGAGAGGGAGTTTTTCATCCAAGTTTAGATTTAATAGGCCTTCCTCTCAGTCAATAACAGCCGACCCCTTTCACGCCACATTTGGTTGTCAGTGTCTTTATTTATTTAGATAAGTGGGCTTGAAGGATGTGCGGATGCATCTGGACGTGTGAAGTTTATTGCTATATCTCGTATCTGACTGATGTGATGTATAGTGATAAGTATCAGCTCGGGTTTCGTTTCTTACATGAATATACCCCAGATTTAGTTTTGGTGGAGGACAGTTCTCTCAGCGGTGGGGGACAGTTCTCTCAGTGATGAAGGACAGTTCACCAGTGGTAGGGGACAGCTCTCTTAGTGGTACGGGATAGTTCTCTCAGTGGTGGAAGACAGTTCTCTCAGTGGTGGGGAACAGTTCTCTCAGCGGTGGGGGACAGTTCTCTCAGTGGTGGATGACAGTTCTCTCAGTGGTGGGGGACAGTTCTCTCAGTGGTGGGGGACAGTTCTCTCAGCGGTGGGGAACAGTTCTCTCAGCGGTGGGGGACAGCTCTCTCAGCGGTGGGGGACAGTTCTCTCAGTGATGGAGGACAGTTCACCAGTGGTAGGGGATAGCTCTTTCAGTGATGGGGGACAGTTCTCTCAGTGGTGGGGGACAGTTATCTCAGCGGTGGGGGACAGTTCTCTCAGCGGTGGGGGACAGTTCTCTCAGTGGTAGGGGACAGTTCTCTTAGTGGTACGGGATAGTTCTCTCAGTGGTGGAGGACAGTTCTCTCAGTGGTGGGGGACAGTTCTCTCAGTGGTGGAGAACAGTTCTCTCAGCGGTGGGGGACAGTTCTCTCAGTGGTGGAAGACAGTTCTCTCAGTGGTGGGGGACAGTTCTCTCAGTGGTGGGGGACAGTTCTCTCAGTGGTGGGGAACAGTTCTCTCAGTGGTGGGGAACAGTTCTCTCAGCGGTGGAGGACAGTTCTCTCAGTGGTGGAAGACAGTTCTATCAGTGGTGGGGGACAGTTCTATCAGTGGTGGGGGACAGTTCTCTCAGTGGTGGGGAACAGTTCTCTCAGCGGTGGGGGACAGTTCTCTCAGCGGTGGAAGACAGTTCTCTCAGCGGTGGGGGACAGTTCTCTCAGTGGTGGGGAACAGTTCTCTCAGCGGTGGGGGACAGTTCTCTCAGCGGTGGAAGACAGTTCTCTCAGCGGTGGGGGACAGTTATCTCAGCGGTGGGGCACAGTTCTCTCAGCGGTGGGGGACAGTTCTCTCAGTGGTAGGGGACAGCTCTCTTAGTGGTACGGAATAGTTCTCTCAGTGGTGGAGGACAGTTCTCTCAGTGGTGGGGGACAGCTCTCTCAGTGATGGAGGACAGTTCTCTCAGTGGTGGGGGACAGTTCTCTCAGTGGTAGGGGACAGCTCTCTTAGTGGTACGGGATAGTTCTCTCAGCGGTGGAGGACAGTTCTCTCAGTGGTGGAGGACAGTTCTCTCAGTGGTGGGGGACAGCTCTCTCAGCGGTGGGGGACAGTTCACCAGTGGTAGGGGACAGTTCTCTCAGTGGTGGGGGATAGTTCTCTCAGTGGTGGGGACAGTTCTCTCAGTGGTGGGGCACAGTTCTCTCAGTGGTGGGGCACAGTTCTCTCAGTGGTGGGGGACAGTTCTCTCAGTGGTGGGGCACAGTTTCCGCAGTTTTGGGGGACAGTTCACCAGTGGTAGGGGACAGTTCTCTCAGTGGTACGGGATAGTTCTCTCAGTGGTGGTGGACAGTTCTCTCAGTGGTGAGTGACAGTTTCCGCACTGGTGGGAAACAGTTCCTCGTCAATCATTACTCAACTGCTTTCGGCTGGGGAGCTTTCTCCATGCATTCTTCAGTTTTGTCAGACAACTATAAATATTGAGCAAATATACAGAATAAGCCAGAAATGTTGTGTTCCCGCTACTGTGCAGCTTTATTCACCTTTGGGAAGGTTGGGACAGCAATTGATAGTTGCGTCTCCTCTGATGGTGATTGGGATGAAGGCCATGGTTCAGGGGACATGATAGTGATGTTGGGTGAGTCCCTGACTCCAGCACAGTTTCTTTCTTTGACAGACATCTGTACTTTAGTAATTCTTGTTTCTGGGTCTGATTGGGCCCCAGGAACGGAAAGTAAGTGTTTGCCGGGATTCAGAGTATTTGGATGGTGGCTCATTGGTTTGTTTCCCTGATTTTCTACTTTTAGAGAAACGTGTCTTAGAGCCTGATGGTCGGAGATTATTAATTCTTCTCCATCAGGAGAGTCTTGTGGTTGGTGGGTCTGAGTGGCTGCATCTATCGTTAAAGGTTTTGTTTTGGCTCTCAGCTGGTGTTTGGTGGGTTTATTATAAGTCTGCTGTCTCCGGTGAAAATTGCTGTGGCTTGCAGATGTATAATTAATAATGTGATAAGATGGATCTCTTAGTCTTGTTGGATTTCTGGATAAAATTGTGTACGTAGCACATCGATAGCTCCACCAAGACTGTGTCTCTGCTGGGGGCAGCGTCCTTCCGAACTGCTGGACAAATCTTTCTGTCTGTGGGTTGGAGGCATTGAGTGGATGACTATTGACATTTATTTGTAGTGGTCTACAGTATGAGTGGACCATGGGAAGGTTTTTTAATGGCAGGCATTTTAGTCTCCATCCGCTGGTCTGTGCATTACGGCTACTGGTATCTTGTGCCCCAGAAATTCTCTTCCTACCACCGTTTTCTAGAGCTCTGACCCCGAGTTTAGTGACAGACGTCCCAGTGATGTAGAGGTCTTGTTTGTCCTCATGGGTCATGCTCTTCGGCAGTGTTGCTTTTCTGGTTTCAGGATGTATTTGTACTTTAGGAAGTTTTACTGTAAGAAGACTGGTTGGTTTCCATGAGTTTATTATACAATTGTATTTTCTGTCCATCTGAAGACATGGTCCTTCCATTTCTACATGGAAACACAAAGTATGAATGTCAGGAGAGTACACGAATGTCTGCTGAACTCTATAACCCCTATAATACTGACATTTATCAGACTGTACACATGGGTGTCCAAGATGTTAACCCTTTGGTATATGCCTCGTAAATTCAATCTTTCTTCTTTAGAGTCCATGGTCTCCACAGGGTTAACCTTGGGTATGGCTGGTGGAGACCAGGACTGGCACCGAACAGCAAAGCTTGTGAGCCTCCCGGGATGCACTGGGCTCCTCTCCCCTCATACCCCACCTCCATGCTCAGGCACTTCAGAGGTTTTGTTGGTACCAGCAGGAGCTGATCACCATTGATCAGGGGCCGCAGTAATGGAGCCCAAGCTTTAGATTTTTTATTTTATTTTTAATTTCTTTTTTTAACATTCAGCATCTGTCAGTCCAATGGCCACCAGCACTGATGCTCCCACACCCCCTCCGGGCCGCGGCACCACGAGGGGGTCTGTGATTTTGGCGGGACACCCTGGCAAATTTCTCCTAGCACAGGTAAGTGGGAACCCGCACACTGCGCGGTCCTTGTGCCGCCTGTCCCAGGAGACAGACCAGCAGTGCCGATGTGCTCCCGGAAGATGGCCGCACTAGACCACCAGGGCAATATATATACCAGCACTAGGGACCCTTTACAGGTCAGGAGTAGCGGTGGTTCATGTCAGCACAGGGGAGGTCAGTGTTTCCCCAGCGTCCCTACCCCAGCCCAAGGCACCATTCCACAGTGGTCTTCCCTCCCTGGCCAACTCCTCCCTCATAGAGACACTGGGCAGCCATTCTCTGAGCTCTGCAGGGCTCCAGGAGTGTAGGGCTGAGTCTCCCTGTATACCTCTCCTAACTGCAGGGTGTATACAGCGCTGCATCCTACCCGCCTTCTCCACGTGGCTGAGTCTCCCTGTATACCTCTCCTCACTGCAGGGTGTATACAGCGCTGCATCCTACCCGCCTTCTCCACGTGGCTGAGTCTCCCTGTATACCTCTCCTCACAGCAGGGTGTATACAGCGTATATATACCCTGAGTACTGGTGTGCTGTGTGTGTACTCTGCTAAGTGACCTCTGCTAAGTGACCCCTGAGTACTGGTGTGCTGTGTGTACTCTGCTAAGTGACCCCCGAGTACTGGTGTGCTGTGTGTACTCTGCTAAGTGACCCCCGAGTACTGGTGTGCTGTGTGTACTCTGCTAAGTGACCCCCGAGTATTGGTGTGCTGTGCGTGTACTCTGCTAAGTGACCCCCGAGTATTGGTGTGCTGTGTGTACTCTGCTAAGTGACCCCTGAGTACTGGTGTGCTGTGTGTACTCTGCTAAGTGACCCCCGAGTACTGGTGTGCTGTGCGTGTACTCTGCTAAGTGACCCCTGAGTACTGGTGTGCTGTGTGTACTCTGCTAAGTGACCCCTGAGTACTGGTGTGCTGTGTGTACTCTGCTAAGTGACCCCCGAGTATTGGTGTGCTGTGCGTGTACTCTGCTAAGTGACCCCTGAGTACTGGTGTGCTGTGCGTGTACTCTGCTAAGTGACCCCCGAGTACTGGTGTGCTGTGCGTGTACTCTGCTAAGGGACCCCCGAGTACTGGTGTGCTGTGTGTGTACTCTGCTAAGTGACCCCCGAGTACTGGTGTGCTGTGTGTGTACTCTGCTAAGTGACCCCCGAGTACTGGTGTGCTGTGTGTACTCTGCTAAGTGACCCCTGAGTACTGGTGTGCTGTGTGTACTCTGCTAAGTGACCCCCGAGTACTGGTGTGCTGTGTGTGTACTCTGCTAAGTGACCCCTGAGTACTGGTGTGCTGTGTGTACTCTGCTAAGTGACCCCCGAGTACTGGTGTGCTGTGTGTGTACTCTGCTAAGTGACCCCCGAGTACTGGTGTGCTGTGTGTGTACTCTGCTAAGTGACCCCCGAGTACTGGTGTGCTGTGTGTACTCTGCTAAGTGACCCCTGAGTACTGGTGTGCTGTGTGTGTACTCTGCTAAGTGACCCCCGAGTACTGGTGTGCTGTGTGTGTACTCTGCTAAGTGACCCCCGAGTACTGGTGTGCTGTGTGTACTCTGCTAAGTGACCCCTGAGTACTGGTGTGCTGTGTGTGTACTCTGCTAAGTGACCCCCGAGTACTGGTGTGCTGTGTGTGTACTCTGCTAAGTGACCCCCGAGTACTGGTGTGCTGTGTGTGTACTCTGCTAAGTGACCCCCGAGTACTGGTGTGCTGTGTGTGTACTCTGCTAAATGACCCCCGAGTATTGGTGTGCTGTGTGTGTACTCTGCTAAGTGACCCCCGAGTACTGGTGTGCTGTGTGTGTACTCTGCTAAGTGACCCCCGAGTACTGGTGTGCTGTGTGTGTACTCTGCTAAGTGACCCCCGAGTACTGGTGTGCTGTGTGTACTCTGCTAAGTGACCCCCGAGTACTGGTGTGCTGTGCGTGTACTCTGCTAAGGGACCCCCGAGTACTGGTGTGCTGTGTGTACTCTGCTAAGTGACCCCCGAGTACTGGTGTGCTGTGTGTGTACTCTGCTAAGTGACCCCCGAGTACTGGTGTGCTGTGTGTGTACTCTGCTAAGTGACCCCCGAGTACTGGTGTGCTGTGTGTACTCTGCTAAGTGACCCCTGAGTACTGGTGTGCTGTGTGTACTCTGCTAAGTGACCCCCGAGTACTGGTGTGCTGTGTGTGTACTCTGCTAAGTGACCCCTGAGTACTGGTGTGCTGTGTGTACTCTGCTAAGTGACCCCCGAGTACTGGTGTGCTGTGTGTGTACTCTGCTAAGTGACCCCCGAGTACTGGTGTGCTGTGTGTGTACTCTGCTAAGTGACCCCCGAGTACTGGTGTGCTGTGTGTACTCTGCTAAGTGACCCCTGAGTACTGGTGTGCTGTGTGTGTACTCTGCTAAGTGACCCCCGAGTACTGGTGTGCTGTGTGTGTACTCTGCTAAGTGACCCCCGAGTACTGGTGTGCTGTGTGTACTCTGCTAAGTGACCCCTGAGTACTGGTGTGCTGTGTGTGTACTCTGCTAAGTGACCCCTGAGTACTGGTGTGCTGTGTGTGTACTCTGCTAAGTGACCCCTGAGTACTGGTGTGCTGTGTGTACTCTGCTAAGTGACCCCCGAGTACTGGTGTGCTGTGTGTGTCCTCTGCTAAGTGACCCCCGAGTACTGGTGTGCTGTGCGTGTTCTCTGCTAAGTGACCCCCGAGTACTGGTGTGCTGTGCGTGTTCTCTGCTAAGTGACCCCTGAGTACTGGTGTGCTGTGTGTGTACTCTGCTAAGTGACCCCCGAGTACTGGTGTGCTGTGTGTGTACTCTGCTAAGTGACCCCCGAGTACTGGTGTGCTGTGCGTGTACTCTGCTAAGTGACCCCCGAGTACTGGTGTGCTGTGCGTGTACTCTGCTAAGTGACCCCCGAGTACTGGTGTGCTGTGCGTGTACTCTGCTAAGTGACCCCCGAGTACTGGTGTGCTGTGTGTGTACTCTGCTAAGTGACCCCCGAGTACTGGTGTGCTGTGTGTACTCTGCTAAGTGACCCCCGAGTACTGGTGTGCTGTGTGTGTCCTCTGCTAAGTGACCCCTGAGTACTGGTGTGCTGTGCGTGTACTCTGCTAAGTGACCCCCGAGTACTGGTGTGCTGTGCGTGTTCTCTGCTAAGTGACCCCCGAGTACTGGTGTGCTGTGCGTGTTCTCTGCTAAGTGACCCCTGAGTACTGGTGTGCTGTGTGTGTACTCTGCTAAGTGACCCCCGAGTACTGGTGTGCTGTGTGTGTACTCTGCTAAGTGACCCCCGAGTACTGGTGTGCTGTGCGTGTACTCTGCTAAGTGACCCCCGAGTACTGGTGTGCTGTGCGTGTACTCTGCTAAGTGACCCCCGAGTACTGGTGTGCTGTGCGTGTACTCTGCTAAGTGACCCCCGAGTACTGGTGTGCTGTGTGTGTACTCTGCTAAGTGACCCCCGAGTACTGGTGTGCTGTGTGTACTCTGCTAAGTGACCCCCGAGTACTGGTGTGCTGTGTGTGTCCTCTGCTAAGTGACCCCTGAGTACTGGTGTGCTGTGCGTGTACTCTGCTAAGTGACCCCCGAGTACTGGTGTGCTGTGCGTGTACTCTGCTAAGTGACCCCCGAGTACTGGTGTGCTGTGCGTGTACTCTGCTAAGTGACCCCCGAGTACTGGTGTGCTGTGTGTACTCTGCTAAGTGACCCCCGAGTACTGGTGTGCTGTGCGTGTACTCTGCTAAGTGACCCCCGAGTACTGGTGTGCTGTGCGTGTACTCTGCTAAGTGACCCCCGAGTACTGGTGTGCTGTGTGTACTCTGCTAAGTGACCCCCGAGTACTGGTGTGCTGTGTGTGTACTCTGCTAAGTGACCCCCGAGTACTGGTGTGCTGTGTGTACTCTGCTAAGTGACCCCCGAGTACTGGTGTGCTGTGTGTGTCCTCTGCTAAGTGACCCCCGAGTACTGGTGTGCTGTGTGTGTACTCTGCTAAGTGACCCCCGAGTACTGGTGTGCTGTGTGTGTCCTCTGCTAAGTGACCCCTGAGTACTGGTGTGCTGTGTGTGTACTCTGCTAAGTGACCCCCGAGTACTGGTGTGCTGTGTGTGTACTCTGCTAAGTGACCCCCGAGTACTGGTGTGCTGTGTGTACTCTGCTAAGTGACCCCCGAGTACTGGTGTGCTGTGTGTGTCCTCTGCTAAGTGACCCCTGAGTACTGGTGTGCTGTGCGTGTACTCTGCTAAGTGACCCCCGAGTACTGGTGTGCTGTGCGTGTACTCTGCTAAGTGACCCCCGAGTACTGGTGTGCTGTGCGTGTACTCTGCTAAGTGACCCCCGAGTACTGGTGTGCTGTGCGTGTACTCTGCTAAGTGACCCCCGAGTACTGGTGTGCTGTGCGTGTCCTCTGCTAAGTGACCCCCGAGTACTGGTGTGCTGTGCGTGTACTCTGCTAAGTGACCCCCGAGTACTGGTGTGCTGTGCGTGTACTCTGCTAAGTGACCCCCGAGTACTGGTGTGCTGTGCGTGTACTCTGCTAAGTGACCCCCGAGTACTGGTGTGCTGTGCGTGTACTCTGCTAAGTGACCCCCGAGTACTGGTGTGCTGTGCGTGTACTCTGCTAAGTGACCCCCGAGTACTGGTGTGCTGTGCGTGTACTCTGCTAAGTGACCCCCGAGTACTGGTGTGCTGTGCGTGTACTCTGCTAAGTGACCCCCGAGTACTGGTGTGCTGTGTGTACTCTGCTAAGTGACCCCCGAGTACTGGTGTGCTGTGTGTGTACTCTGCTAAGTGACCCCTGAGTACTGGTGTGCTGTGTGTGTACTCTGCTAAGTGACCCCTGAGTACTGGTGTGCTGTGTGTACTCTGCTAAGTGACCCCTGAGTACTGGTGTGCTGTGTGTGTACTCTGCTAAATGACCCCTGAGTACTGGTGTGCTGTGTGTACTCTGCTAAGTGACCCCCGAGTATTGGTGTGCTGTGCGTGTACTCTGCTAAGTGACCCCCGAGTATTGGTGTGCTGTGCGTGTACTCTGCTAAGTGACCCCTGAGTACTGGTGTGCTGTGCGTGTACTCTGCTAAGTGACCCCCGAGTACTGGTGTGCTGTGTGTTCTCTGCTAAGTGACCCCTGAGTACTGGTGTGCTGTGTGTGTACTCTGCTAAGTGACCCCCGAGTACTGGTGTGCTGTGTGTGTACTCTGCTAAATGACCCCCGAGTATTGGTGTGCTGTGTGTGTACTCTGCTAAATGACCCCCGAGTATTGGTGTGCTGTGTGTGTACTCTGCTAAGTGACCCCCGAGTACTGGTGTGCTGTGTGTGTACTCTGCTAAGTGACCCCTGAGTACTGGTGTGCTGTGTGTGTACTCTGCTAAGTGACCCCAGAGTACTGGTGTGCTGTGTGTGTACTCTGCTAAGTGACCCCCGAGTACTGGTGTGCTGTGTGTACTCTGCTAAGTGACCCCCGAGTACTGGTGTGCTGTGCGTGTACTCTGCTAAGTGACCCCTGAGTACTGGTGTGCTGTGTGTACTCTGCTAAGTGACCCCTGAGTACTGGTGTGCTGTGTGTGTACTCTGCTAAGTGACCCCCGAGTACTGGTGTGCTGTGTGTGTACTCTGCTAAGTGACCCCCGAGTACTGGTGTGCTGTGCGTGTACTCTGCTAAGTGACCCCTGAGTACTGGTGTGCTGTGTGTACTCTGCTAAGTGACCCCTGAGTACTGGTGTGCTGTGTGTGTACTCTGCTAAATGACCCCTGAGTACTGGTGTGCTGTGTGTACTCTGCTAAGTGACCCCCGAGTATTGGTGTGCTGTGCGTGTACTCTGCTAAGTGACCCCCGAGTATTGGTGTGCTGTGCGTGTACTCTGCTAAGTGACCCCTGAGTACTGGTGTGCTGTGTGTGTACTCTGCTACGTGACCCCCGAGTACTGGTGTGCTGTGTGTGTACTCTGCTAAATGACCCCCGAGTATTGGTGTGCTGTGTGTGTACTCTGCTAAATGACCCCCGAGTATTGGTGTGCTGTGTGTGTACTCTGCTAAGTGACCCCCGAGTACTGGTGTGCTGTGTGTGTACTCTGCTAAGTGACCCCTGAGTACTGGTGTGCTGTGTGTGTACTCTGCTAAGTGACCCCCGAGTACTGGTGTGCTGTGTGTGTACTCTGCTAAGTGACCCCCGAGTACTGGTGTGCTGTGTGTACTCTGCTAAGTGACCCCCGAGTACTGGTGTGCTGTGCGTGTACTCTGCTAAGTGACCCCTGAGTACTGGTGTGCTGTGTGTACTCTGCTAAGTGACCCCTGAGTACTGGTGTGCTGTGTGTGTACTCTGCTAAGTGACCCCCGAGTACTGGTGTGCTGTGTGTGTACTCTGCTAAATGACCCCCGAGTACTGGTGTGCTGTGTGTGTACTCTGCTAAGTGACCCCCGAGTACTGGTGTGCTGTGTGTGTACTCTGCTAAATGACCCCCGAGTATTGGTGTGCTGTGTGTGTACTCTGCTAAGTGACCCCCGAGTACTGGTGTGCTGTGTGTGTACTCTGCTAAGTGACCCCTGAGTACTGGTGTGCTGTGTGTGTACTCTGCTAAGTGACCCCCGAGTACTGGTGTGCTGTGTGTGTACTCTGCTAAGTGACCCCCGAGTACTGGTGTGCTGTGTGTACTCTGCTAAGTGACCCCCGAGTACTGGTGTGCTGTGTGTGTCCTCTGCTAAGTGACCCCTGAGTACTGGTGTGCTGTGTGTGTACTCTGCTAAGTGACCCCCGAGTACTGGTGTGCTGTGTGTGTACTCTGCTAAGTGACCCCTGAGTACTGGTGTGCTGTGTGTGTACTCTGCTAAGTGACCCCCGAGTACTGGTGTGCTGTGTGTGTACTCTGCTAAGTGACCCCCGAGTACTGGTGTGCTGTGTGTACTCTGCTAAGTGACCCCCGAGTACTGGTGTGCTGTGTGTGTCCTCTGCTAAGTGACCCCTGAGTACTGGTGTGCTGTGTGTGTACTCTGCTAAGTGACCCCCGAGTACTGGTGTGCTGTGTGTGTACTCTGCTAAGTGACCCCTGAGTACTGGTGTGCTGTGTGTGTACTCTGCTAAGTGACCCCCGAGTACTGGTGTGCTGTGTGTGTACTCTGCTAAGTGACCCCCGAGTACTGGTGTGCTGTGTGTGTACTCTGCTAAGTGACCCCCGAGTACTGGTGTGCTGTGTGTACTCTGCTAAGTGACCCCCGAGTACTGGTGTGCTGTGTGTGTCCTCTGCTAAGTGACCCCTGAGTACTGGTGTGCTGTGTGTGTACTCTGCTAAGTGACCCCCGAGTACTGGTGTGTTGTGTGTGTCCTCTGCTAAGTGACCCCTGAGTACTGGTGTGCTGTGTGTGTACTCTGCTAAGTGACCCCCGAGTACTGGTGTGCTGTGTGTGTACTCTGCTAAGTGACCCCTGAGTACTGGTGTGCTGTGTGTGTACTCTGCTAAGTGACCCCCGAGTACTGGTGTGCTGTGTGTGTACTCTGCTAAGTGACCCCCGAGTACTGGTGTGCTGTGTGTACTCTGCTAAGTGACCCCCGAGTACTGGTGTGCTGTGTGTGTCCTCTGCTAAGTGACCCCTGAGTACTGGTGTGCTGTGTGTGTACTCTGCTAAGTGACCCCCGAGTACTGGTGTGCTGTGTGTGTACTCTGTGTGTACTCTGCTAAGTGACCCCTGAGTACTGGTGTGCTGTGCGTGTACTCTGCTAAGTGACCCCCGAGTACTGGTGTGCTGTGTGTGTACTCTGCTAAGGGACCCCCGAGTACTGGTGTGCTGTGTGTGTCCTCTGCTAAGTGACCCCCAAGTACTGGTGTGCTGTGCGTGTTCTCTGCTAAGTGACCCCTGAGTACTGGTGTGCTGTGTGTGTACTCTGCTAAGTGACCCCCGAGTACTGGTGTGCTGTGTGTGTACTCTGCTAAGTGACCCCCGAGTACTGGTGTGCTGTGCGTGTACTCTGCTAAGTGACCCCCGAGTACTGGTGTGCTGTGCGTGTACTCTGCTAAGTGACCCCCGAGTACTGGTGTGCTGTGCGTGTACTCTGCTAAGTGACCCCCGAGTACTGGTGTGCTGTGCGTGTACTCTGCTAAGTGACCCCCGAGTACTGGTGTGCTGTGTGTGTACTCTGCTAAGTGACCCCTGAGTACTGGTGTGCTGTGTGTGTACTCTGCTAAGTGACCCCCGAGTACTGGTGTGCTGTGTGTGTACTCTGCTAAGTGACCCCCGAGTACTGGTGTGCTGTGTGTACTCTGCTAAGTGACCCCCGAGTACTGGTGTGCTGTGTGTGTCCTCTGCTAAGTGACCCCCGAGTACTGGTGTGCTGTGTGTGTACTCTGCTAAGTGACCCCCGAGTACTGGTGTGCTGTGCGTGTACTCTGCTAAGTGACCCCCGAGTACTGGTGTGCTGTGTGTGTACTCTGCTAAGTGACCCCCGAGTACTGGTGTGCTGTGTGTACTCTGCTAAGTGACCCCCGAGTACTGGTGTGCTGTGTGTGTCCTCTGCTAAGTGACCCCTGAGTACTGGTGTGCTGTGCGTGTACTCTGCTAAGTGACCCCCGAGTACTGGTGTGCTGTGCGTGTACTCTGCTAAGTGACCCCCGAGTACTGGTGTGCTGTGCGTGTACTCTGCTAAGTGACCCCCGAGTACTGGTGTGCTGTGCGTGCACTCTGCTAAGTGACCCCCGAGTACTGGTGTGCTGTGTGTACTCTGCTAAGTGACCCCCGAGTACTGGTGTGCTGTGCGTGTACTCTGCTAAGTGACCCCCGAGTACTGGTGTGCTGTGCGTGTACTCTGCTAAGTGACCCCCGAGTACTGGTGTGCTGTGTGTACTCTGCTAAGTGACCCCCGAGTACTGGTGTGCTGTGTGTGTACTCTGCTAAGTGACCCCCGAGTACTGGTGTGCTGTGTGTACTCTGCTAAGTGACCCCCGAGTATTGGTGTGCTGTGCGTGTACTCTGCTAAGTGACCCCTGAGTACTGGTGTGCTGTGTGTACTCTGCTAAGTGACCCCCCGAGTATTGGTGTGCTGTGCGTGTACTCTGCTAAGTGACCCCCGAGTACTGGTGTGCTGTGTGTACTCTGCTAAGTGACCCCCGAGTACTGGTGTGCTGTGCGTGTACTCTGCTAAGTGACCCCCGAGTACTGGTGTGCTGTGCGTGTACTCTGCTAAGTGACCCCCGAGTACTGGTGCGCTGTGTGTACTCTGCTAAGTGACCCCCGAGTACTGGTGTGCTGTGTGTACTCTGCTAAGTGACCCCCGAGTACTGGTGTGCTGTGTGTGTACTCTGCTAAGTGACCCCTGAGTACTGGTGTGCTGTGTGTGTACTCTGCTAAGTGACCCCCGAGTACTGGTGTGCTGTGTGTGTACTCTGCTAAGTGACCCCTGAGTACTGGTGTGCTGTGTGTGTACTCTGCTAAGTGACCCCTGAGTACTGGTGTGCTGTGCGTGTACTCTGCTAAGTGACCCCCGAGTACTGGTGTGCTGTGCGTGTACTCTGCTAAGTGACCCCCGAGTACTGGTGTGCTGTGCGTGTACTCTGCTAAGTGACCCCTGAGTACTGGTGTGCTGTGCGTGTACTCTGCTACGTGACCCCCGAGTACTGGTGTGCTGTGTGTGTACTCTGCTAAGTGACCCCCGAGTACTGGTGTGCTGTGTGTGTACTCTGCTAAGTGACCCCCGAGTACTGGTGTGCTGTGTGTGTACTCTGCTAAGTGACCCCCGAGTACTGGTGTGCTGTGTGTGTACTCTGCTAAGTGACCCCCGAGTACTGGTGTGCTGTGTGTGTACTCTGCTAAGTGACCCCCGAGTACTGGTGTGCTGTGTGTGTACTCTGCTAAGTGATTCCTGAGTACTGGTGTGCTGTGCGTGTACTCTGCTAAGTGACCCCCGAGTACTGGTGTGCTGTGCGTGTACTCTGCTAAGTGACCCCCGAGTACTGGTGTGCTGTGCGTGTACTCTGCTAAGTGACCCCCGAGTACTGGTGTGCTGTGAGTGTACTCTGCTAAGTGACCCCCGAGTACTGGTGTGCTGTGCGTGTACTCTGCTAAGTGACCCCCGAGTACTGGTGTGCTGTGCGTGTACTCTGCTAAGTGACCCCTGAGTACTGGTGTGCTGTGTGTGTACTCTGCTAAGTGACCCCCGAGTACTGGTGTGCTGTGTGTGTACTCTGCTAAGTGACCCCCGAGTACTGGTGTGCTGTGTGTGTACTCTGCTAAGTGACCCCCGAGTACTGGTGTGCTGTGTGTACTCTGCTAAGTGACCCCTGAGTACTGGTGTGCTGAGTGTGTACTCTGCTAAGTGACCCCTGAGTACTGGTGTGCTGTGTGTGTACTCTGCTAAGTGACCCCTGAGTACTGGTGTGCTGTGTGTACTCTGCTAAGTGACCCCTGAGTACTGGTGTGCTGTGTGTACTCTGCTAAGTGACCTCTGAGTACTGGTGTGCTGTGTGTGTACTCTGCTAAGTGACCCCTGAGTACTGGTGTGCTGTGTGTATACTCTGCGCACATGACATTGTATTTGTCTGTCACACACGGCTCCAGTTACACTCTGCACATTCTGGAGGAGACTGCACTCGGCTCAGACTCACCGTCAGCCAGTTCGCATGTGTCCTCTGCCCCCGGAACTTCCGCCCCTCAGCATAAAGCTAGAATCACTTTTCCTGTTTTATAGTTGCCATAATCTGCGTAGGGATGGACATCGGAAGCCGATGGTTGCCAAACATCGATGTTTCTGGCTTCATGGAAATAGTTTTCCATTCAATTCTGATATTGTGATGATTGAAATATAATTGCATGCCTCCTTCCGATGGCCATCCGATGGTGCGTATGTAGATGTATGCTGTATGTGGGTGACGGAAACGGCATCACTGACATTTATGTTGTCCTAAAGGAAGCGCCTCCACAGGCCATTATTCACCAGGACTGCAGGGAGTAAAGACACACTTCTGCAGCTCACCAGAGTCCTGTGGGGATGTACACAGCCCACACACAGCGCATCTTCCCCCAGTAGCGGTGCTTGCCTTTTGTACATGCGTAAAATCCCAGCATGGAATCAGCACCAAATAACCATCGATGGTTACCTTGTGGTGACTACATGCTATCACAAGGGATGTAGCGATGGCAGCATCACCTCCACTATTCACTGGCATCCCTAATGTGAGGTACCGACACCTCTCGCACCCTCTCCTGCTCGCCTCACTTTTGTGAATTAATATTTTTAGGCTTCCCCCTTTTTAACCAAATCATACCCCAACTATTGTACTGGTAGTGACCGGGTCCTCATAGGAGAAGCAGGAACCTTCCCCAGTCATCACTGGTACATACCTACAAGCAGGGCCGGAGCCTGGGTAACACAGCACCGATCTGCGGGGTCAGCACATAGTTGTGTAGTCTCAAGCGGAGTAAATGCACCAATATAGATCTCAGCGTGTGAACATGGCCTTAGCAGCAGGTACTCTTGTCTGTGGTGTGGAGACCTCACTCTACGTACCAGCACCTCAATCCAGGGACGTGCCGTGAGGTAAATGGCTCAGGAGGCACTGGCTAGCACCAGAGTGCAGCAGTATATACATGTGGGCATTACACACTAGTTCAGCAGTATATACATGTGGGCATTACACACTAGTTCAGCAGTATATACATGTGGGCATTACACACTAGTTCAGCAGTATATACATGTGGGCATTATACACAGGTGCAGCAGCGGTATATACATGTGAACATTATACACAGGTGCAGCGGTATATACATGTGGGCATTACACACTAGTTCAGCAGTATATACATGTGGGCATTATACACAGGTGCAGCAGCGGTATATACATGTGGGCATTATACACAGGGGCAGCGGTATATACATGTGGCCATTATACACAGATGCAGCGGTATATACATGTGGCCATTATACACAGGTGCAGCGGTATATACATGTGGGCATTATACACAGGTGCAGCGGTATATACATGTGGGCATTATACACAGGTGCAGCGGTATATACATGTGGGCATTAGACAAAGGCGCAGCGGTATATACATGTGGACATTATACACAGGTGCAGCGGTATATACATGTGGGCATTATACACAGGTGCAGCGGGATATACATGTGGGCATTACACACAGGCGCAGCGGTATATACATGTGTGCATTGTACACAGGCGCAGCGGTATATACATGTGTGCATTATGCACAGGTGCAGCGGTATATACATGCGGGCATTATACCCAGGCGCAGCGGTATATACATGTGGGCATTATACACAGGTGCAGCAGTATATACATGTAGGCATTATACACAGGCGCAGCGGTATATACATGTGGGCATTATACACAGGCGCAGCGGTATATACATGTGGGCATTATACACAGGCGCAGCGGTATAAACATGTGGGCATTATACACAGGCGCAGCGGTATATACATGTGGACATTATACACAGGTGCAGCGGTATACACATGTGGGCATTATACACAGGTGCAGCGGTATATGCATGTGGGCATTATGCACAGGTGCAGCGGTATACACATGTGGGCATTATACACAGGTGCAGCGGTATATACATGTGGGCATTATACACAGGTGCAGCGGTATATACATGTAGGCATTATACACAGGCGCAGCGGTATATAAATGTGGGCATTATACACAGGCGCAGCGGTATATACATGTGGGCATTATACACAGGTGCAGCAGTATATACATGTAGGCATTATACACAGGCGCAGCGGTATATACATGTGGGCATTATACACAGGCGCAGCGGTATATACATGTGGGCATTATACACAGGCGCAGCGGTATATACATGTGGGCATTATACACAGGCGCAGCGGTATATACATGTGGGCATTATACCCAGGCGCAGCGGTATATACATGTGGGCATTATACACAGGCGCAGCGGTATATACATGTGGGCATTATACACAGGCGCAGCGTTGCAGTATATACATGCGGGCATTATACACAGGTGCAGCGGTATATACATGTGGGCATTATACACAGGTGCAGCGATATATAAATGAGGACATTATGCACAGGTGCAGCGGTATACACATGCGGGCATTATGCACAGGTGCAGCGGTATACACATGCGGGCATTATACACAGGCGCAGCAGTATATACATGTGGGCATTATACACAGGAGCAGCGGTATATACATGTGTGCATTAGACACAGGCGCAGCGGTATATACATGTGGGTATTATACACAGGCGCAGCTATATATACATGTGGGCATTAGACACATACGCAGCGGTATATACATGTGGGCATTATACCCAGGCGCAGCGGTATATACATGTGGGCATTATACACAGGCGCAGCGGTATATACATGTGGGCATTATACACAGGCGCAGCGTTGCAGTATATACATGCGGGCATTATACACAGGTGCAGCGGTATATAAATGAGGACATTATACACAGGTGCAACGGTATATACATGTGGGCATTATACACAGGTGCAGCGGTATATACATGTGGGCATTATACCCAGGCGCAGCGGTATATACATGTGGGCATTACACCCAGGCGCAGCGGTATATACATGTGGGCATTATACACAGGCGCAGCGGTATATACATGTGGGCATTATACACAGGCTCAGCATTGCAGTATATACATGCGGGCATTATACACAGGTGCAGCGTTATATACATGCGGGCATTATACACAGGTGCAGCGGTATATAAATGAGGACATTATAAACAGGTGCAACGGTATATACATGTGGGCATTATACACAGGTGCAGCGGTATATACATGTGGGCGCTATACACAGGTGCAGCGGTATATACATGTGGGCGTTATACACAGGTGCAGCGGTATATACATGTGGGCGTTATACACAGGCGCAGCGGTATATACATGTGGGCATTATACCCAGGCGCAGCTGTATATACATGTGGGCATTATACACAGGCGCAGCGGTATATACATGTGGACATTATACACAGGTGCAGCGGTATACACATGTGGGCATTATACACAGGTGCAACGGTATATGCATGTGGGCATTATGCACAGGTGCAGCGGTATACACATGTGGGCATTATACACAGGTGCAGCGGTATATACATGTGGGCATTATACACAGGTGCAGCGGTATATACATGTAGGCATTATACACAGGCGCAGCGGTATATACATGTGGGCATTATACACAGGCGCAGCGGTATATACATGTGGGCATTATACCCAGGCGCAGCGGTATATACATGTGGGCATTATACACAGGCGCAGCGGTATATACATGTGGGCATTATACACAGGCGCAGCGGTATATACATGTGGGCATTATACACAGGCGCAGCGGTATATACATGTGGGCATTATACACAGGCGCAGCGGTATATACATGTGGGCATTATACCCAGGCGCAGCGGTATATACATGTGGGCATTATACACAGGCGCAGCGGTATATACATGTGGGCATTATACACAGGCGCAGCGTTGCAGTATATACATGCGGGCATTATACACAGGTGCAGCGGTATATACATGCGGGCATTATACACAGGTGCAGCGATATATAAATGAGGACATTATGCACAGGTGCAGCGGTATACACATGCGGGCATTATGCACAGGTGCAGCGGTATACACATGCGGGCATTATACACAGGCGCAGCAGTATATACATGTGGGCATTATACACAGGAGCAGCGGTATATACATGTGTGCATTAGACACATGCGCAGCGGTATATACATGTGGGCATTATACCCAGGCGCAGCGGTATATACATGTGGGCATTATACACAGGCGCAGCGGTATATACATGTGGGCATTATACACAGGCGCAGCGTTGCAGTATATACATGCGGGCATTATACACAGGTGCAGCGGTATATAAATGAGGACATTATACACAGGTGCAACGGTATATACATGTGGGCATTATACACAGGTGCAGCGGTATATACATGTGGGCATTATACCCAGGCGCAGCGGTATATACATGTGGGCATTATACCCAGGCGCAGCGGTATATACATGTGGGCATTATACACAGGCGCAGCATTGCAGTATATACATGCGGGCATTATACACAGGTGCAGCGTTATATACATGCGGGCATTATACACAGGTGCAGCGGTATATAAATGAGGACATTATAAACAGGTGCAACGGTATATACATGTGGGCATTATACACAGGTGCAGCGGTATATACATGTGGGCGTTATACACAGGTGCAGCGGTATATACATGTGGGCGTTATACACAGGCGCAGCGGTATATACATGTGGGCATTATACCCAGGCGCAGCTGTATATACATGTGGGCATTATACACAGGCGCAGCGGTATATACATGTGGACATTATACACAGGTGCAGCGGTATACACATGTGGGCATTATACACAGGTGCAGCGGTATATACATGTGGGCATTATACACAGGTGCAGCGGTATATACATGTAGGCATTATACACAGGCGCAGCGGTATATACATGTGGGCATTATACCCAGGCGCAGCGGTATATACATGTGGGCATTATACCCAGGCGCAGCGGTATATACATGTGGGCATTATACACAGGTGCAGCAGTATATACATGTAGGCATTATACACAGGCGCAGCGGTATATACATGTGGGCATTATACACAGGCGCAGCGGTATATACATGTGGGCATTATACCCAGGCGCAGCGGTATATACATGTGGGCATTATACACAGGTGCAGCAGTATATACATGTGGGCATTTTACCCAGGCGCAGCGGTATATACATGTGGGCATTATACACAGGCGCAGCGGTATATACATGTGGGCATTATACACAGGCGCAGCGTTGCAGTATATACATGCGGGCATTATACACAGGTGCAGCGGTATATACATGCGGGCATTATACACAGGTGCAGCGATATATAAATGAGGACATTATGCACAGGTGCAGCGGTATACACATGCGGGCATTATGCACAGGTGCAGCGGTATACACATGCGGGCATTATACACAGGCGCAGCAGTATATACATGTGGGCATTATACACAGGAGCAGCGGTATATACATGTGTGCATTAGACACAGGTGCAGCAGTATATCCATGTGGCCATTATACACAGGCGCAACGGTATATACATGTGGGCATTATACACAGGCGCAGCGGTATATACATGTGTGCATTAGACACAGGCGCAGCTATATATACATGTGGGCATTAGACACATGCGCAGCGGTATATACATGTGGGCATTATACACAGGCGCAGCGGTATATACATGTGGGCATTATACACAGGCGCAGCGGTATATACATGTGGGCATTATACACAGGCGCAGCGGTATATACATGTGGGCATTATACACAGGCGCAGCGTTGCAGTATATACATGCCAGCATTATACACAGGTGCAGCGTTATATACATGCGGGCATTATACACAGGTGCAGCGGTATATAAATGAGGACATTATACACAGGTGCAACGGTATATACATGTGGGCATTATACACAGGTGCAGCGGTATATACATGTTGGTCATTATACCCAGGCGCAGCGGTATATACATGTGGGCATTATACCCAGGCGCAGCGGTATATACATGTGGGCATTATACACAGGCGCAGCGGTATATACATGTGGGCATTATACACAGGCGCAGCATTGCAGTATATACATGCGGGCATTATACACAGGTGCAGCGTTATATACATGCGGGCATTATACACAGGTGCAGCGGTATATAAATGAGGACATTATAAACAGGTGCAACGGTATATACATGTGGGCATTATACACAGGTGCAGCGGTATATACATGTGGGCGTTATACACAGGTGCAGCGGTATATACATGTGGGCGTTATACACAGGCGCAGCGGTATATACATGTGGGCATTATACCCAGGCGCAGCGGTATATACATGTGGGCATTATACACAGGTGCAGCGGTATATACATGTGGGCATTATACACAGGCGCAGCGGTATATACATGTGGGCATTATACACAGGCGCAGCATTGCAGTATATACATGCGGGCATTATACACAGGTGCAGCGTTATATACATGCGGGCATTATACACAGGTGCAGCGGTATATAAATGAGGACATTATAAACAGGTGCAACGGTATATACATGTGGGCATTATACACAGGTGCAGCGGTATATACATGTGGGCGTTATACACAGGTGCAGCGGTATATACATGTGGGCGTTATACACAGGCGCAGCGGTATATACATGTGGGCATTATACCCAGGCGCAGCGGTATATACATGTGGGCATTATACACAGGTGCAGCGGTATATACATGTGGACATTATACACAGGTGCAGCGGTATACACATGTGGGCATTATACACAGGTGCAGCGGTATATACATGTGGGCATTATGCACAGGTGCAGCGGTATACACATGTGGGCATTATACACAGGTGCAGCGGTATACACATGTGGGCATTATACACAGGTGCAGCAGTATATACATGTGGGCATTATACACAGGTGCAGCGGTATACACATGTGGGCATTATACACAGGTGCAGCGGTATATACATGTGGACATTATACACAGGTGCAGCGGTATACACATGTGGGCATTATACACAGGTGCAGCGGTATATACATGTGGGCATTATGCACAGGTGCAGCGGTATACACATGTGGGCATTATACACAGGTGCAGCGGTATATACATGTGGGCATTATACACAGGTGCAGCAGTATATACATGTGGGCATTATACACAGGTGCAGCGGTATACACATGTGGGCATTATGCACAGGTGCAGCGGTATACACATGTGGGCATTATACACAGGTGCAGCGCTATATACATGTGGGCATTATACCCAGGTGCAGCAGTATATACATGTGGGCATTATACACAGGTGCAGCGGTATAAACTCTTGGAAATCGGGTGAGTTTTGATCAGAGATGTGCGGATAAGAAAGGCGCAGGCAGGGGGGGGACGGGGGGACGGGACTTTTGCTCCAGAGTTTTTATTAGAATAATATAAAGAAGACATTAATGTAACAGGAAAAGCGCTGCCTCACCACACCGCACGTCACTGCCTCACTCGCCCCCTTTGCCTATGACCCTGTGACCAGATTCCACACTGCACGTGTGAGGCCATATGCAGTGCCCCCTAAGTCACTGCATGACTGACATGCTGGGCCCTATGGGGGTGTGGATGGGGTCACACTGAGAGCAGCCTGGGGGTTACTCAGATGACCGCTGGTCACACGGATGGTGCATCTCTGGACCCTGCAGTGGATCACAATAACCGGCATTGGACATCTTCCTACTACTGATGGCTTCTGCTACATATTTCAGCATAGCGCTGCACCCAAATCACCACAACAGCTGACAAACCCTCTCCGGGCGTGAGTCACCGCAGTGGTGGCTGCGCTGTTAGCCGGTACTCTGCAGAGGTGCACAAGGGTAGTGCGGAGGGTGACCTGGCCGCTTCCTCTGGCCGTGACTCGCAGGTCAGTGTGGAGGGTGACCTGGCCGCTTCCTCTGGCCGTGACTCACAGGTCAGTGCGGAGGGTGACCAGGCCGCTTCCTCTGGCCGTGACTCACAGGTCAGTGTGGAGGGTGACCTGGCCGCTTCCTCTGGCCATTACTCACAGGTCAGTGCGGGGGGGGGGGGGGGGGGGTGACCTGGCCGCTTCCTCTGGCCGTGACTCACAGGTCAGTGCGGAGGGTGACCTGGCCGCTTCCTCTGGCCGTGACTCACAGGTCAGTGCGGAGGGTGACCTGACCGCTTCCTCTGGCTATGGCTCACAGGTCAGTGCAGGGAGGGGGGGGGGGGGTGACCTGGCCGCTTCCTCTGGCTGTGGCTCACAGGTCAGTGCGGAGGGTGACCTGGCCACTTCCTCTGGCCGTGACTCACAGGTCAGTGCGGAGGGTGACCTGACCGCTTCCTCTGGCTATGACTCACAGGTCAGTGCAGGGGGGGGGGGGTGACCTGGCCGCTTTCTCTGGCCGTGACTCGCAGGTCTGTGTGGGGGGTGACCTGGCTGCTTACTCTGGCCGTGACTCGCAGGTCAGTGCGGGGGGTGACCTGCCTGGCTGCTTCCTCTGGCCGCGACTCGGTCAGTGCGGAGGGCGACCTGGCCGCTTCCTGTGGCCGTGACTCACAGGTCAGTGCGGAGGGTGACCTGGCCGCTTCCTCTGCCCGTGACTCACAGGTCAGTGCAGAGGGTGACCTGGCCGCTTCCTCTGGCCGTGACTCGCAGGTCAGTGTGCGGGGGGTGACCTGCCTGGCTGCTTCCTCTGGCCGCGACTCGCAGGTCAGTGAGGAGGGCGACCTGGCTGCTTCCTGTGGCCGTGACTCACAGGTCAGTGCGGAGGGTGACCTGGCCGCTTCCTCTGCCCGTGACTCACAGGTCAGTGCGGAGGGCGACCTGGCCGCTTCCTGTGGCCGTGACTCACAGGTCAGTGCGGAGGGTGACCTGGCCGCTTCCTCTGGCCATGACTCACAGGTCAGTGCGGAGGGTGACCTGGCCGTGACTCAAAGGTCAGTGCGGAGGGTGACCTGCCTGGCCGCTTCCTCTGGCCGTGACTAATAGGTCAGTGTGCAGGGGGTGACCTGCCTGGCCGCTTCCTGTGGCCGTGACTCACAGGTCAGTGCGGAGGGTGACCTGGCCGCTTCCTCTGGCCGTGACTCACAGGTCAGTGCGGAGGGTGACCTGGCCGCTTCCTCTGGCCGTGACTCGCAGGTCAGTGCGGAGGGTGACCTGGCCGCTTCCTCTGGCCGTGACTCACAGGTCAGTGCGGAGGGTGACCTGGCCGCTTCCTCTGGCCGTGACTCGCAGGTCAGTGCGGAGGGTGACCTGGCCGTGTCACAGGTCAGTGCGGCATTGTGTGAAAGCAGCATAACATTATACAAGTATATCTCAGAATTACTCCTATACAACTCCACAGTTATGTCACAATGGCTTTAAGGAAATGGTTATTAAAATTTATTTTTTTAAGGAAAAAACTAGCTTAACCCAGCGGTTCTCCAACTGTGTGCCGTGTCACCCTGGGGCGCCTCCGGACACTTGTAGGGGCGCAGTGGTCCAGGACCACCAGTGTAATTATTTATGGTCGATGTAATAGATAAACCTGCGCTGGCGGCTGACAGTCATAACATATGGGCAACAGAAGCGGATCCTTCCCGCAGAACTGACCCTGAGGATGACAGAGAAACACTATTTACTGCATTCATTATTGTTTCTGAATGTCTCAATAGGAAACTTATGGCCTTAGGGGCGCCGTGATTCAAAAACGTTTGGGATCCTCTGGCGTAACCACGTAACTTCCCCGGCAGCTGCTGATCTGAGGTAGACACTGGGGGGGGGGTTCATTTACATTACATTCACATAATTTGCGACCAGATCAGATAACGCTGCCTGGTGTGGTTGCATACGATGTGACCGTGCCATTCACTGCACATTCTGAGGACGCACAGACGGCGGACGTGCCTGCGTTGGTATCAGATTATGGCGGCTGTACCCACAGAGGGGCAATGAGAGGGTGATCTTAGGAGACGCACCTGACAGGAGGCATATGCGTGGCCGCTACTCTGCAGCAAGACACGAGCCGATGACATCACCACAAACCCTGCCAGCGCTAAAGTAAAATGAGTTTCCCTCCAATGTAATCCAAGCACCAATGTCCTAAGCCTGGGCAAGCTGCGGCAATATCAGGGGGCGAAGCGCGTGGGTCATGTAACAACGCGCTGTAACATACATGCAGCACACACACACGTCAGGGCCTCTTATGTTTATGCACTCATTACGTAACATGTCCATAAGATGATAAATATCAGGCACACGCCATTCCGGGATACAGCCCAATACTATCATATACTGTACAAGGATATACATCACAATACTGACAGCTGATCACAGGGCCTCATTCAGGTGCAGTCGCAAAGCGGCAATTGTATGCAAATCAGTCGATGTTTTTTTACAGCGCATGCGTCTGAGCTGCAGTGTGCACGCGCAGCAAGTGATGGCGCTCGCACCAAGGGGGTGTGAAAGAGGGGCAGTGACTGGACCGTCTGCAGCCCTCACTGGCTACGTCCTGCGATAACAGATTGGATTTGGGTCACGCAGGACCTGACCAATAGGGGAGTCCCTCTTACCATCAGTAACCGCCTGTTACTGACTCCACCCACTGCGCAGTGGGCGGGTATGATGCTGCCACCAGCAGACTACTTATTTCCATGGTGCCTGGAACCACGGTTCTGCTCAGACTCCTAACACCGGCACCTGCTATGTATGCGTAGACACGCTGCTGTCACACCACCTGGTTGGAGTTGGCTAACCTCCACTGGTCACTGACCAGGCCTCTGCACGGTAGTGTGGTGGAACACGGAACATGGAGATGCTAGGCTCACACCAGGACAGGTGGTCACTGACCAGGCCTCTGCACAGTAGTGTGGTGGAACACGGAACATTGAGATGGCAGGCTCATACCAGGACAGGTGGTCACTGACCAGGCCTCTGCACGGTAGTGTGGTGGAATACGGAACATGGAGATGCTAGGCTCACAACAGGACAGGTGGTCACTGACCAGGCCTCTGCACGGTAGTGTGGTGGAAGACGGAACATGGAGATGCTAGGCTCACACCAGGACAGGTGGACACTGACCAGACCTTTGCACGGTAGTGTGGTGGAAGACGGAACTTGGAGATGCTAGGCTCATACCAGGACAGGTGGTCACTGACCAGGCCTCTGCACGGTAGTGTGGTGGAAGACGGAACTTGGAGATGCCAGGCTCATACCAGGACAGGTGGTCACTGACCAGGCCTCTGCACGGTAGTGTGGTGTAATACGGAACATGGAGATGCTAGGCTCACACCTGGACAGGTGGACACTGACCAGACCTCTGCACGGTAGTGTGGTGGAAGACGGAACTTGGAGATGCTAGGCTCATACCAGGACAGGTGGTCACTGACCAGGCCTCTGCACGGTAGTGTGGTGGAAGACGGAACATGGAGATGCTAGGCTCATACCAGTACAGGTGGACACTGACCAGGCCTCTGCACGGTAGTGTGGTGGAAGACGGAACATGGAGATGCTAGGCTCACACCAGGACAGGTGGTCACTGACCAGGCTTCTGCACGGTAGTGTGGTGGAAGACTGAACTTGGAGATGCTAGGCTCATACCAGGACAGGTGGTCACTGACCAGGCCTCTGCACGGTAGTGTGGTGGAAGACGGAACTTGGAGATGCCAGGCTTATACCAGGACAGGTGGTCACTGACCAGGCCTCTGCACGGTAGTGTGGTGGAAGACGGAACTTGGAGATGCTAGGCTCATACCAGGACAGGTGGTCACTGACCAGGCCTCTGCACGGTAGTGTGGTGGAGATGGAACTTGGAGATGCCAGGCTCATACCAGGACAGGTGGTCACTGACCAGGCCTCTGCACGGTAGTGTGGTGGAAGACGGAACTTGGAGATGCTAGGCTCATACCAGGACAGGTGGTCACTGACCAGGCCTCTGCACGGTAGTGTGGTGGAAGACGGAACATGGAGATGCTAGGCTCATACCAGGACAGGTGGACACTGACCAGGCCTCTGCACGGTAGTGTGGTGGAAGACGGAACTTGGAGATGCTAGGCTCATACCAGGACAGGTGGTCACTGACCAGGCCTCTGCACGGTAGTGTGGTGGAATACGGAACATGGAGATGCTAGGCTCACACCAGGACAGGTGGACACTGACCAGACCTCTGCACGGTAGTGTGGTGGAATACGGAACATGGAGATGCCAGGCTCATACCAGGACAGGTGGTCACTGACCAGGCCTCTGCACGGTAGTGTGGTGGAATACGGAACTTGGAGATGCCAGGCTCATACCAGGACAGGTGGTCACTGACCAGGCCTCTGCACGGTAGTGTGGTGGAAGACGGAACTTGGAGATGCTAGGCTCATACCAGGACAGGTGGACACTGACCAGGCCTCTGCACGGTAGTGTGGTGGAAGACGGAACTTGGAGATGCTAGGCTCATACCAGAACAGGTGGACACTGACCAGGCCTCTGCACGGTAGTGTGGTGGAAGACGGAACATGGAGATGCTAGGCTCATACCAGGACAGGTGGTCACTGACCAGGCCTCTGCACGGTAGTGTGGTGGAATACGGAACATGGAGATGCTAGGCTCACACCAGGACAGGTGGTCACTGACCAGGCCTCTGCACGGTAGTGTGGTGGAAGACGGAACATGGAGATGCCAGGCTCATACCAGGACAGGTGGTCACTGACCAGGCCTCTGCACGGTAGTGTGGTGGAATACGGTACATGGAGATGCTAGGCTCACACCAGGACAGGTGGTCACTGACCAGGCCTCTGCACGGTAGTGTGGTGGAAGACGGAACATGGAGATGCCAGGCTCATACCAGGACAGGTGGTCACTGACCAGGCCTCTGCACGGTAGTGTGGTGGAAGACGGAACATGGAGATGCTAGGCTCACATAAGTACAGGTGGACACTGACCAGGCCTCTGCACGGTAGTGTGGTGGAAGACGGAACTTGGAGATGCTAGGCTCATACCAGGACAGGTGGTCACTGACCAGGCCTCTGCACGGTAGTGTGGTGGAAGACGGAACATGGAGATGCCAGGCTCATACCAGGACAGGTGGTCACTGACCAGGCCTCTGCACGGTAGTGTGGAGGAAGACGGAACATGGAGATGCTAGGCTCATACCAGGACAGGTGGTCACTGACCAGGCCTCTGCACGGTAGTGTGGTGGAAGATGGAACATGGAGATGCCAGGCTCATACCAGGACAGGTGGTCACTGACCAGGCCTCTGCACGGTAGTGTGGTGGAATACGGTACATGGAGATGCTAGGCTCACACCAGGACAGGTGGTCACTGACCAGGCCTCTGCACGGTAGTGTGGTGGAAGACGGAACATGGAGATGCCAGGCTCATACCAGGACAGGTGGTCACTGACCAGGCCTCTGCACGGTAGTGTGGTGGAAGACGGAACATGGAGATGCTAGGCTCACATAAGTACAGGTGGACACTGACCAGGCCTCTGCACGGTAGTGTGGTGGAAGACGGAACTTGGAGATGCTAGGCTCATACCAGGACAGGTGGTCACTGACCAGGCCTCTGCACGGTAGTGTGGTGGAAGACGGAACATGGAGATGCCAGGCTCATACCAGGACAGGTGGTCACTGACCAGGCCTCTGCACGGTAGTGTGGAGGAAGACGGAACATGGAGATGCTAGGCTCATACCAGGACAGGTGGTCACTGATCAGGCCTCTGCACGGTAGTGTGGTGGAAGACGGAACTTGGAGATGCTAGGCTCATACCAGGACAGGTGGTCACTGAGCAGGCCTCTGCACGGTAGTGTGGTGGAAGACGGAACATGGAGATGCTAGGCTCATACCAGGACAGGTGGACACTGACCAGGCCTCTGCACGGTAGTGTGGTGGAAGACGGAACATGGAGATGCTAGGCTCATACCAGGACAGGTGGTCACTGACCAGGCCTCTGCACGGTAGTGTGGTGGAATACGGAACATGGAGATGCTAGGCTCACACCAGGACAGGTGGTCACTGACCAGGCCTCTGCACGGTAGTGTGGTGGAAGACGGAACATGGAGATGCTAGGCTCATACCAGGACAGGTGGTCACTGACCAGGCCTCTGCACGGTAGTGTGGTGGAAGACGGAACATGGAGATGCTAGGCTCATACCAGTACAGGTGGACACTGACCAGGCCTCTGCACGGTAGTGTGGTGGAAGACGGAACATGGAGATGCTAGGCTCACACCAGGACAGGTGGTCACTGACCAGGCTTCTGCACGGTAGTGTGGTGGAAGACTGAACTTGGAGATGCTAGGCTCATACCAGGACAGGTGGTCACTGACCAGGCCTCTGCACGGTAGTGTGGTGGAAGACGGAACTTGGAGATGCCAGGCTTATACCAGGACAGGTGGTCACTGACCAGGCCTCTGCACGGTAGTGTGGTGGAAGACGGAACTTGGAGATGCTAGGCTCATACCAGGACAGGTGGTCACTGACCAGGCCTCTGCACGGTAGTGTGGTGGAAGATGGAACTTGGAGATGCCAGGCTCATACCAGGACAGGTGGTCACTGACCAGGCCTCTGCACGGTAGTGTGGTGGAAGACGGAACATGGAGATGCTAGGCTCATACCAGGACAGGTGGACACTGACCAGGCCTCTGCACGGTAGTGTGGTGGAAGACGGAACTTGGAGATGCTAGGCTCATACCAGGACAGGTGGTCACTGACCAGGCCTCTGCACGGTAGTGTGGTGGAATACGGAACATGGAGATGCTAGGCTCACACCAGGACAGGTGGACACTGACCACACCTCTGCACGGTACTGTGGTGGAATACGGAACATGGAGATGCTAGGCTCATACCAGGACAGGTGGTCACTGACCAGGCCTCTGCACGGTAGTGTGGTGGAATACGGAACATGGAGATGCTAGGCTCACACCAGGACAGGTGGACACTGACCAGACCTCTGCACGGTAGTGTGGTGGAAGACGGAACTTGGAGATGCTAGGCTCATACCAGGACAGGTGGTCACTGACCAGGCCTCTGCACGGTAGTGTGGTGGAAGACGGAACTTGGAGATGCCAGGCTCATACCAGGACAGGTGGTCACTGAGCAGGCCTCTGCACGGTAGTGTGGTGGAAGACGGAACATGGAGATGCTAGGCTCATACCAGGACAGGTGGACACTGACCAGACCTCTGCACGGTAGTGTGGTGGAATACGGAACATGGAGATGCTAGGCTCACACCAGGACAGGTGGTCACTGACCAGGCCTCTGCACGGTACTGTGGTGGAATACGGAACATGGAGATGCTAGGCTCACACCAGGACAGGTGGACACTGACCAGACCTCTGCACGGTAGTGTGGTGGAATACGGAACATGGAGATGCCAGGCTCATACCAGGACAGGTGGTCACTGACCAGGCCTCTGCACGGTAGTGTGGTGGAATACGGAACTTGGAGATGCCAGGCTCATACCAGGACAGGTGGTCACTGACCAGGCCTCTGCACGGTAGTGTGGTGGAAGACGGAACATGGAGATGCTAGGCTCATACCAGGACAGGTGGACACTGACCAGGCCTCTGCACGGTAGTGTGGTGGAAGACGGAACTTGGAGATGCTAGGCTCATACCAGGACAGGTGGTCACTGACCAGGCCTCTGCACGGTAGTGTGGTGGAAGACGGAACATGGAGATGCTAGGCTCATACCAGGACAGGTGGACACTGACCAGGCCTCTGCACGGTAGTGTGGTGGAAGACGGAACATGGAGATGCTAGGCTCATACCAGGACAGGTGGTCACTGACCAGGCCTCTGCACGGTAGTGTGGTGGAATACGGAACATGGAGATGCTAGGCTCACACCAGGACAGGTGGTCACTGACCAGGCCTCTGCACGGTAGTGTGGTGGAAGACGGAACATGGAGATGCCAGGCTCATACCAGGACAGGTGGTCACTGACCAGGCCTCTGCACGGTAGTGTGGTGGAATACGGAACATGGAGATGCTAGGCTCACACCAGGACAGGTGGTCACTGACCAGGCCTCTGCACGGTAGTGTGGTGGAAGACGGAACATGGAGATGCCAGGCTCATACCAGGACAGGTGATCACTGACCAGGCCTCTGCACGGTAGTGTGGTGGAAGACGGAACATGGAGATGCTAGGCTCACATAAGTACAGGTGGACACTGACCAGGCCTCTGCACGGTAGTGTGGTGGAAGACGGAACTTGGAGATGCTAGGCTCATACCAGGACAGGTGGTCACTGACCAGGCCTCTGCACGGTAGTGTGGTGGAAGACGGAACATGGAGATGCTAGGCTCATACCAGGACAGGTGGACACTGACCAGACCTCTGCACGGTAGTGTGGTGGAATACGGAACATGGAGATGCTAGGCTCACACCAGGACAGGTGGTCACTGACCAGGCCTCTGCACGGTACTGTGGTGGAATACGGAACATGGAGATGCTAGGCTCACACCAGGACAGGTGGACACTGACCAGACCTCTGCACGGTAGTGTGGTGGAAGATGGAACTTGGAGATGCTAGGCTCATACCAGGACAGGTGGTCACTGACCAGGCCTCTGCACGGTAGTGTGGTGGAAGACGGAACTTGGAGATGCCAGGCTCATACCAGGACAGGTGGTCACTGACCAGGCCTCTGCACGGTAGTGTGGTGGAAGACGGAACATGGAGATGCTAGGCTCACACCAGGACAGGTGGACACTGACCAGACCTCTGCACGGTAGTGTGGTGGAATACGGAACATGGAGATGCCAGGCTCATACCAGGACAGGTGGTTACTGACCAGGCCTCTGCACGGTAGTGTGGTGGAATACGGAACTTGGAGATGCCAGGCTCATACCAGGACAGGTGGTCACTGACCAGGCCTCTGCACGGTAGTGTGGTGGAAGACGGAACATGGAGATGCTAGGCTCATACCAGGACAGGTGGACACTGACCAGGCCTCTGCACGGTAGTGTGGTGGAAGACGGAACATGGAGATGCTAGGCTCACACCAGGACAGGTGGTCACTGACCAGGCCTCTGCACGGTAGTGTGATGGAATACGGAACATGGAGATGCTAGGCTCACACCAGGACAGGTGGTCACTGACCAGGCCTCTGCACGGTAGTGTGGTGGAATACGGAACATGGAGATGCTAGGCTCACACCAGGACAGGTGGACACTGACCAGACCTCTGCACGGTACTGTGGTGGAATACGGAACATGGAGATGCTAGGCTCATACCAGGACAGGTGGTCACTGACCAGGCCTCTGCACGGTACTGTGGTGGAATACGGAACATGGAGATGCTAGGCTCATACCAGGACAGGTGGTCACTGACCAGGCCTCTGCACGGTACTGTGGTGGAATACGGAACATGGAGATGCTTGGCTCACACCAGGACAGGTGGACACTGACCAGACCTCTGCACGGTAGTGTGGTGGAAGACGGAACATGGAGATGCTAGGCTCATACCAGGACAGGCGGAGAACGCGACTGCGTTTTATACATTCCTGCTCGTCACAAGATGAAGGCAAAGATGTTTTTTAGCCAAATGGCCCTAGAGCCGACCCATCCTCCCTGCAAACATTGCTCAGAGGGGGGCATACAAGAAGCTGGGTGTGGTATTGAAGGTCTACCACACTTAGGTCGACAGTGTCTAGGTCGACCACTATTGGTCGACAGTAACTAGGTCGAGAGGGATTTTGGGTCATCAGGGTCTCTAGGTCGGCATGGTTTAGGTCGACAGGTCAAAAGGTCAACAGGAGTTTTTTAATCTTTTTTGGTGTCGTTTTTCACCGTACAGTGACCGGGAACCCCAATTAGTGCACCGCGTCCCCTCGCATGGCTCGCCATACTTCGGGCAGGGTGCCTCGCTCTGCTACCGCTGCGCTCAGCACAGGTTACCGTTCCCATTCTTAGTCCACGTGGATTGTAAAGTATGAAAAGTTAAAAAAAAGAAACATTTTTGAAAAACTTGTGTTGACCGTTTGACCTGTCGACCTAGAACATGTCAACCTAGAGACCCTGTCGATGAATAGTGGTCAACCTAGACACTGTTGACCTGTCTTGTCAACCTAGAGCCCGGATACCCAAGAAGTTACAGCAGATCTATATACACACATGGCTCTCAAGCCCTCTATATATAGTCAGAAGACCCAATACAGCTACATTACCAACTGGTCATTTACCATTCTGCTTTGATATATTTATCACATTGATATATAATAAGCTTTGTATTTAACTACTCAAGTGACGGGTGGTCTTCAGTATGCCGCCGGCCGGGATCCCGGCGACCAGCATACCGTCACCAGGATCCCAACCGTGGACATGCCGTCACATTCTCCCTCTTGGGGGTCCACGCAGGGCCGGATTAAGCTTTGGGGGTGCCCGGGGCACTTAAGACAGAGGGGCCCCAGTGGAAGGTAGGGAATGTATATTAGATTGTGCATACCATTTCAGGAGGGACAAAATGCTCTCTGCCTGGGCTTCCCACTTAATATATGATTGATGTAACCTGTGTTTAACTATTTAATTGATAAGAAAGGTATTTCAACGCAGGTGTTTGCAATCATAAATTAAGAAGGAAGTCCAGGTAGAAAGCATTTTGTCCCTCCTGGAATGGGTCATGGTGGGAGGTATAGATTGTGTATATTACATTTAAACCAATGGTGTATATTAGTTCTAAAGCAATAGTTTAATAATACCTGGGTACTGTTAATACAGTAGCTCCACCTAATTGAAAGACAACTATTTTATCAAAAGTTTTTGTAGCGGAACAAAGACAACTTAAACAACCTTAAAATACACATAGAAAAATAAAATGTATCTTGTCACATGCAAGAATAGCATCAGCCTCTGTAGGAGAAGCTAGGATCCCTGTGTCACAGCTCTCTCCACCCCATACCTCCCAACATGACCTCTCCAGGAGGACAGAATGCTCTGCTCCTGCTCTTCCCTCTTACTGTATGATTACCATCACCTGTGCTGTACCCTAATACTGACCCAGTGCTCATACCTATGTCATACCTCCCAACATGACCTCTCCAGGAGAACATAATGCTCTGCTCCTGCTCTTCTCTCTTACTGTATGATTACCATCACCTGTGCTGTACCCTAATACTGACCCAGTGCTCATACCTATGTCATACCTCCCAACATGACCTCTCCAGGAGGACACAATGCTCTGCTCCTGCTCTTCCCTCTTACTGTATGATTACCATCACCTGTGCTGTACCATAATACTGACCCAGTGCTCATACCTATGTCATACCTCCCAACATGACCCTCTCCAGGAGGGACACAATGCTCTGCTCCTGCTCTTCCCTCTTACTGTATGATTACCATCCATCACCTATGCTGTACCCTAATACTGACCCAGTGCTCATACCTATGTCATACCTCCCAACATGACCTCTCCAGGAGGACACAATGCTCTGCTCCTGCTCTTCCCTCTTACTGTATGATTACCATCACCTGTGCTGTACCATAATACTGACCCAGTGCTCATACCTATGTCATACCTCCCAACATGACCTCTCCAGGAGGACACAATGCTCTGCTCCAGCTCTTCCCTCTTACTGTATGATTACCATCACCTGTGCTGTACCCTAATACTGACCCAGTGCTCATACCTATGTCATACCTCTCAACATGACCTCTCCAGGAGGACACAATGCTCTGCTCCTGCACTACCCTCTTACTGTATAATTACCATCACCTGTGCTGTACCCTAATACTGACCCAGTGCTCATACCTATGTCATACCTCCCAACATGACCTCTCCAGGAGGACACAATGCTCTGCTCCTGCACTACCCTCTTACTGTATAATTACCATCACCTGTGCTGTACCCTAATACTGACCCAGTGCTCATACCTATGTCATACCTCCCAACATGACCTCTCCAGGAGAACATAATGCTCTGCTCCTGCTCTTCTCTCTTACTGTATGATTACCATCACCTGTGCTGAAACACCTTTCTTATTCATTAACCTGTTCAACACAGGTGATGGCATTCATAAATTAAGAAAAATGTCCAGAAGCGGAGCATTGTGTCCCTCCTGGAGAGGGTCATGTTCGGAGGTATGCCACCCTCCTATCTCTATTTTGGTCAGAAAGCTCAGTTGGTAGCTCATAAAACATAATATTCCTGTGTCTCTGCCTGCACTGCACACTGTCCTGCTCGCAATCTGGCTCTCACATTAAGAGGGAAAGCTAGTGATATCAGTGTGCTTTGGCCGGGGGGGCCCTGACAAAGGGGGCCCGGGGTACAGTATGCCCTGCATCCCCCTCTTAATCTGGCTATGGGTCCACGACCCCCCTGGAGGGAGAATAAATAGCGTAGCGCATCACCGAGCCCTGCTGTCGGTATGCCAGCGCTGGTATGTTGGCCCCCGGGATCCCGGCCGCCAGCCACTCATACTACACCCCAACCGACAAATGGGCCTTTTCCTTCCCTGTGTATATATACAATATATATGTACAGGAATACATTTGTTTTTACACAAACCTACTGGGAAGACTCCCTGGCTTGCATTTGTGAAACAGAAACTGATTCAGCATTTTCTCTCTTGCACATCTCTAGACTAGAACTAGTTTGGCTTATTTTTATTTATTTTTTAATACATTTTTTTATTAGGAAGATGAGATACCATACAGAGAATGTCAGTAACAATGTGCAACAGGAGTTACATAGAATTATCGAATTACAGAAAATACCCTAATAGGGAAACCAGTGTCCAACATGAAGAGATTCCTGTAAATATATACGATTATAAACCATAAGTCAGTCTCATCAATTTTTCTTTTTAATACAGTAGGAAACAGTATAGAAATGAGAAGATGTGAGGGAATAAAGAGAAGAAAAAGGAAGGATAAGGATAGAGCCTGAAAGGAGAGGGGAAGAAGAAGAGGATAGGAAAAATATAGGAAGGAAATATGGATGGATACCTCGACAGGTCTTGTTTTCTGTGAAATAAACTGAAAAACATCGTGCTATAACGTGTTCAGTTTATGAGTTGAAGGAGAGCAAGGACTAGTAAGTGAAAGGGTGGTGGGGTCTTAAAAAAAAAAAGAGGTCCAGGGTTCCCATTGATAATGTCAAATATTATCTTAAAACACAAAGCTATATCACTTGACTCGCTATTACCGTGGAGCCGCTAGACTTATTACACACACTACGTACTAAGTACGCTATTTGCGTACTGAGTAACGTATTGATACGCACTTAGCGTATCAGACGCTGTGCCGTGGGCACGACGCACACGCGGCACGTACGCACACGGATTCACGCTACGTACTAAGTACGCTATTTGCGTACTGAGTAACGTATTGATACGCACTTAGCGTATCAGACGCCGTGCCGTGGGTACAAAGTACACGCGGCGCGGACGCACACAGAGTAATATACTGTAAACCTTATTAATGAAACAATGTAAGGATATGCTTATACTTTAAACCTTAGCAGCCAAGTACTGCAATGATGTAATACTTTAAAACCTTAAGTAGCGCTGGCGGTATGAAGTACCCGCAGTGCGTACACCTTAACAATGCTTATACACCTTATACCGATTAATACGCTAAAAACCCCTTTGCAGGAAAGTGAAAACACAACACCGGTTTGTGGTAAACCACTGGGCTCTAACACCGCAGTGGATTATTCAGAGAAAAGGGGTAAACAGATACAAGTTATACACTACAGGCTAACAAGGAAATCTAAACAGAATAATAGAGAATAATGGCTACAGAGAATATACATACGTGGGGAATCGATCGCAAGCGCGTCCTGGACCAGTCCTCAGCCATCAGGGAGAAAGCCTTCAGAGTCTTGAGTCCGGCCAGGCAACAGTGGTCTTTTTATACACAACATGCATACACAATACAATGGTCACTGTAATCTCATTGTTCATTGGACACAGGGATATGTCCTTACATTACAGTAAAGGTCATAGGTGGATTTGAATAGGTAGGCGATGTCTTTCCCCAACTGCTCTGGTGGGAGGTATCCTCTGGATTCCCGCCGCATGTGTAATTTACAGCAAATACAGTTAATGTTCATATTCTACTTTTGTACATAACTATACGCAGGAGCAAGCGATCCTTTCCTAACTAACACCGGAATGTTACCCTTAAAATACCCTACAGCTGGATACTAGACATCACCTTCCAACCTTTATCTGACCCTTCCTATCATGCAAAGACGAATCTCTCCGTCCAGGAACTGTTTAAACTAATATTACTCGCTGTCATGGTCTAGGGGAACTACATCTACAAAATGCACTATTTGGGTTAAATATGCTATATTCTAATAGCACGCTACATGCTCACAAACTCCGCCGTAAATACACATATCATGCGCACGAGTCGCCGGAGCGTCTCTTACGCAACTTGCGGATATGTGCACGCACGGGGTTACTTGGTGCACGAGCAGCGCGCATGTGCATGAGGGGTTAGTACAAGGGATATGTATAACAATATTTTTCGACTTTGATAGTCCACCCTTTGGCAGTCAACAATAACTGCCACTATCCAAACAGAAAAATATACACTACAATCTTTACAGATGGTTAGATTAAAAGGAAAACAATACAATACCTAAAAATGATTGGGTAGTGGGAGGAGAGGAGTAGGTGGGAAATGTATGACCTAGTGTGATAGTAAAAGCATGTATTTATGAACTTCATGTCTGAGGGGCATGTATCATCGTGCCGTACATGTTCTAGATAAGCTTCGAGGTATTGCGAAGTATACATTAAATCCTTCTTATCCCGTATTAAGGGTCTGTAAGTGGGCCAACAAACACTACCGAGCTCTTTTCGGCTTCTTGTTCCAACAAATGGGGTGCACATTTAGTTGATGATACATGCAGGGGGAAAAACATGTGAATGCTAATATATGTACCTATATCACCTGTCGACTATGTGTGTCACTACCTGAAGGTTGTAGAGATGAAGATAAGACATGTGTCACAAATACATTCACATAACAATGTGTGCAATCATCTTTGGGTGTTGGTTGAAGTCTTGTCCGTATGGCTGTATCCTTGCTGTGGGTGGTAATCAAAGTCTTTCAAGTGTCCATAAAAAGTCTTTAAAGTCTTTAAAGTGTCTATCAAAGTCTTTTAGAAATGTCCATCAAAGTCTGTAGAAATGTCTGTCAAAATCTTCTTCCGAATGGATGTGTTTTTGCCTTGGAGAAAAACAAAGGAGAAACGGGTAAAAAGAAACGGGCCGTGGAATCACGTCTTATCACAACATTGTCTCAATTGATGGGTCATAAATTAAATCAGTTGTTGTAACAATGCCCTCGCTCCTTAAACTCATCACTTTGGTACTGCGCTTGCACCGCATTAAAATCCGAACACATCTAAATATCAAACCAATCATTATGACAACTCCCAGGATACAAAGGAGAAACTTTCCTACATTCACGATAACATTTTGAGCCCATTCTCCTAAACCTGAGAACCAATTGCGTGGGTTCAACCATGAAACCCAGCCGGTCAGTTCATTACTCACAGCAGTAAGGGTAAGGTTGTGTCTCCTTCGGAACTCCCATTTTAACTGCAAGATATCGTCCATCTTTTGATCTATGACCTCGGTGGGGTCATCAGTGCTGTTTGTAATGTACGTGCAGCACTTCACACCATACTGAGTGGCTAGGGTGACACAGTACCCGCCTGTCACCGCTGTGATGTAATTGAGAACCATCCTGTGCTGGATCAGTTCCATTTTGTAAGCTTGCAATTCCCTCCCAGTATACCTGAAGGTGTCATCATACATCTCGGTGATATTGTCTATCAGGTTCGCTAGCGCATGAATATACCTAAAATTTATAATTCCTCTGGCGGTATGGGTGATATCTAACGCGAGTAGGAATTGAATCCCGGTGGATTCGTGGATCAAATCAGAGGCTGCATGCTCTGTCCTATCTATAAGGTGTCTCTTAACGATGTGTTCGTAGTGAGTGTGAGTGTAAGGAGCTTGAGCATTGCGGTGAACGTCTTTCATCTTATTATGGGTAATGGTCATTACTTCTGGCAACACTCTTCCAATGTAACACAATCCCTCTGAGTTTGGGGCAAGCCACTTATACGCCTTCCTCCCGCATATAAAATATGCTTCATCGGGGAGAACATATGGGACAGAATATGACATCACCATATTGCAAACCTTTCAGGTGAAAAATCCTATCCCTAACTCTCTCATTTGTTCAGTACACGTATCAGGCTGTATGATATGCGCACAGTACCCTGGAGATACTTCTCCAACCCGCATGGTCCTACTTCCTAGAGTGTACCTATACCAAAAATATCTCCCACCGTCGGCTATTTGGCGTATAAGTTCAGGGTCTACGGGCATTCTATCGGCTCTGTGTGAAAATGTCATGGTTTGGTTATTCCGTGTCACTTCCCAATTTCCCGGCTTTCGGGGATTGGAAATGTTGAAACATATTAAGGACCTATCCACATGATATTGGTGGAGCTTAAAACTAGGAGGCCTAGAAATATAAAATTTCTTGTCCACCGGTCTCCCACCCCTTAATTCAAGTACCTCATCTATTGTTAAAGGGCATGGTACTAGTCCTGACTTGCTCTGACCTTGAGGTACTTGTGAGCACACCAAGCATTCCGTTTGGTTTAAAACCTTACCCACTAATGAGTGATAGTCACTCAATGGATGACGGTCCATGTTGATATTAAGGCTGGACTGACATCTCTGGATGCACCCGTTCTCAACTATGTTTTCACAATTTCTACAGATACAATTTTCTTCAGCCAATAACCCTTGACAATGTCTCCTAGTGTCATGACTACCAGATCGTTTTCTGATACTCGCCTTTGCTCGGTGAATGTGTTGCTCTTGGAATTCTACTAATCCGTCCTTGTCATCAGAACCCATTCCAGATCCTTTCTCGACCTCTCTGGTACTCTCACCGAAATAGACTGTTCTGGTCAACAACAGGGTCAACAGGAAAACCCGGAACGCAGTCTCTTGGGATAAGTCCATCTTGCAGGAGTAGAAAGAAAGAGTGGTAATGGGAGGTAAAGAAAATAGTAGAAAGGAAAGAAAACTGGTGCGACAACCGCCTCTGGTCTTGTAGTTCTCTGTGCTCAGGTGCCATGACAACAGTCTGCCTCTCAACCTTCCCGGAACAGGCACTCCAGTGATACGGTTTCCTCTACACTCTGCTATTTGTCACGGGCTTTCTCTGGGTCAGCGACCTTCTTACAGTGGGACGAGTGGACCCAAGTCTCTCTTTCGGCAACCTTCAATGCTGTCGTGCTGGTTAGTAAGAGTTGGTACGGTCCTTCCCACCGGTCAATCAGGCAACCTGAGCGTAGAAAATTTCGAATCATTACATAATCCCCAGGTTCAATGTCATGACAATTACTGTCTGGCAGATCAGGAATCACCAGCTTTAGATTGCTGTTTTGATTCCTCAACTGCTTGCTCATCTTAACCAAATACTTTACAGTCACTTCATTATTGCATTTCAAATCATCCTGGGGGTCAATCATTACATGGGGTTTTCGACCAAAAAAAAATCTCAAAGGGTGATAGGTTAAGAGGGGACCTGGGAGTGGTTCTGATGCTGTACAATATAAGTGGCAAAGCTTCTGGCCACAACAATCCAGTTTCAGCCATCACTTTGCTCAACTTGTTCTTAATAGTGCTGTTTACTCTTTCCACTTTCGCACTCGCCTGTGGGCGGTACAGAGTATGCAGCTTACTATTAATTCCCATTAGTTTGCACATTACCTGAAAGACTTCACCTGTAAAATGGGTACCCCTATCACGTTCAATTATCCTAGGGATACCATATCTACACACAAATTCCTGCACAATTTTCTTTGCAGTAAACACAGCAGTATTTGTGGCAGCGGGGAACGCTTCTACCCAATTTGAAAACACATCAATACAAACCAACACATACTTTAAATTTCTACAGGGTGGCAATTGTATGAAATCAATCTGTATTACCTGAAAAGGGCCGTCTGTTGGCGGGATATGGGATGGTTCTGTTGGTATTGCCTTTCCAATATTCTTCCTCAAGCAGGTAAGGCATGTCATTGCTCTCTTACCCGCATGAGAAGAGAATCCTGGCGCGCACCAGCAGGCTCTTACCAACTTGCACATACCCTCTTTGCCCAGATGAGTCAGACCATGTGCCGACTCAGCTAAACTTGGAAGGTATGCTCTGGGAGCTACTGGCTTACCCTGTCCATCTGTCCAGAGTCCTGAGGACTCCTGGCCATATCCTTTTGACCTCCAGACTGCCTTTTCCTGTGGGGAACACAAATTTTGCATTTCACTTAATTTTTGTGTGTTGACGGTATTGAATACCATCAGTTTTGTTATGTCTGTCTGTATGGGGGTGCTGGCTGCTGATTTAGCAGCTTCGTCTGCCCGGCTGTTACCAAGTGACACTGGGTCTTGGCTGTACGTGTGGGCTTTACACTTGATAACAGCCACTCTGTCAGGTTCCTGTATCGCTGCTAGAAGTCTTTTGATGTGGGTCGCATGCGCCACGGGTGTGCCAGCTGCTGTCATGACATTTCTGAGGCGCCATAGGGCCCCGAAATCATGCACTACTCCAAAGGCATACCTAGAATCCATGTATATATTGGCTGACTTACCCTTAGCCAATTCACACGCTCTGGTTAGGGCGACCAGCTCAGCAACTTGTGCTGAGTGTGGTGGGCCCAGGGGTTCCGCTTCTATGGTACCTTTGTCATCTACGACTGCGTATCCAGTACACAAGTCTCCCGAGTCCGTCTGTCTGTGGCAACTACTGTCAGTGTAAAAAGTAAAATCTACGCCTACCAGTGGGTTGTCACTAATGTTGGGCCTTGCAGTGAAAGTTTGGTTCAAATATTCCATACAATCATGTGTGTCAGTGTCTGTACTAAATCCTCCTTCACCATCACTCTCATCCCCCACCCTTTGTGCCTGTCCAGGCACACCTGGGAGATACGTTGCAGGATTTAGTGCGCTGCATCTCCTTATGGTGATGTTTACAGGGGCCATTAGTGCTAATACCCACCTTGTAAACCGTGCTGATGAGACGTGTCTGGTTTGGGCAGAATTCAGTAAGGCTGACACTGCATGAGGTGTATGGATGGTCAGGTTGTGTCCTAACACTACATCTTCACTTTTACTCACTAGCAAGGCTATCGCTGCAACACTTCGCAAGCATGTGGGGAGAGACCGTGCTACGGTGTCCAATTGTGCACTGTAGTAAGCTACCGGCCTGCTGGCATCACCATGTCTCTGGGTTAAAACACCTGCCGGCCACCCAGCACTCTCCGTACCGTATAATTCAAAGGGTTTCCCATAATCTGGCATACCTAATGCAGGCGCCTGTGATAGGCACTGTTTGAGTCTCTCAAATGCCAGTTCGGACTCATCTGTGTGTGAAATCCGATCTGGTTTGTTTGACGAGACCATCTCTTGTAAAGGTAAAGCTAGTATGGAGAACCCTGGGATCCAGTTTCGGCAATACCCACACATTCCTAGGAAAGTGCGGATCTGTTGCTGGGTTTGTGGCAGAGTCATGTCGCGAATCGCCTGTATTCTATCAGCGGTGAGGTGTCTCAGTCCTTGTGTTAAGCAATGTCCCAAATATTTTACCTTGGTCTGGCATAACTGCAATTTATCCTTTGAAACCTTGTGTCCCGTATCAGAAAGGTGAAACAGAAGCTGTTTCGTGTCTCTCAAAGACGATTCGAGTGAATCAGAACACAGCAGTAAGTCATCTACATACTGTATTAATACTGATCCGCTCTCAGGTTGAAAGGATTGTAAACAGTCATGCAAAGCCTGGGAGAAAATACTTGGGCTGTCAATGAAACCTTGGGGTAAGCGAGTCCAGGTGTACTGTACTCCTCTGTATGTAAATGCAAACAAGTATTGGCTGTCAGGGTGCAGAGGGACCGAGAAGAAGACGGAGCAGAGGTCAATAACAGTGAAAAATTTCGCAGTAGGAGGGATTTGCATAAGGATGACAGCTGAATTTGGCACTACGGGGAATTGGCTCTCAACTATTTTGTTTATCCCCCTTAGATCCTGCACTAGCCTGTAACCCCTCCTCCCACTCTTTTTCACAGGGAAGATGGGACTATTGGCAGTGCTGGACGTCCTAACTAGGATGCCCTGTTGCAGCAAGCGCTCTATGACTGGGCACACTCCTAACTCCACCTCTGGCTTCAGAGGATACTGTGGGATTTTTGGAGCTATCCTACCATCTTTTACTTGAACTACTACAGGAGCTACATTTGCCATCAATCCAGTGTCTTGTCCATCTTTGGTCCAGAGGGACTCCGGTATCTGGGAGATCATTTCCTCTACCTTGGATGGACACCTGTCTGTAACAGCAGTGTGTGACATTAACCTTTGTGGGGAGTCTAACATATCCTGCACTTCCTGAACGTGATTCTCGGGTATATCTAAGAAAACACCTTCAGGAGTACAATATATGACACACCCCATCTTACACAGTAAATCTCTCCCAAGTAGATTAGTCGGAGCCAATGCAGCCAGCAAAAAGGAGTGCTTGGTCTGCAAAGGCCCTATCGTAATCTCTGCTGGTTTACTTAAAGGGTAGTGTTGTACTACTCCTGTTACTCCCATTGCTGAAATTGTTTTACCCGTGGTTTTCATACCTACCGTTGAATTTAACACTGACTTGGCCGCCCCCGTATCTACAAGGAAAGGTAGTGATCTACCAGCTACATCAATTGTGACCTCAGGTTCACTTCCAAGGCTCGCAATTCATTTCACTGGCTGCAGACTACAGGTGTGGCCCCACCCCTATTGTGTGTGGTGACCCCCCCGCAGCGCGCTGGCAGCTACAATATGTGAGGGGGGTAACTGAGAATTTTCAGAGACCTGCCAGTCTCTCTTTGGTGGGTACCTCTTTGTTTCCCCTGCATGCGGTTCATAATTCCTCCTCTGCGGTCCCTGATCCCAATTACGTGCGTCATACTGTGTGTCATGTTCTGGTCTAGGGGGTCGATATACCTTATGTGGGTCTTTAAAATTACAGTTTCGTGCGTAATGTCCTTCTCTCTGACAGTTAAAACATTTTACCACATACGACTTACCACCAGGGGTCTGGGGTTTAGGCTGATGTGGCTTCGTTGTCAGGGCTTTTATACTTACTGTCATCAGCTTATCCCCCTGTGACTCCCTGTGCCTAATGATGTTCCGATCATGCTCAATAGCGGACTCTCAACGCAGCCACCGAGATACCTCTCCAACTTGGTTGAGTGGTTTGTACCCTTGTTCTCAACGTTTCCTTTAACCCATCCATTAATACGGACACCGCTACCTCCCTGTTATGCACACCAGTGCCTGCAGGAAAGTACTGGTGTCAGAACTGTTATGCACTCCAGTGTCTGCAGGAATGTACTGGTGTTTGAACTGTTATGCAAAACAAATGGACTCACAGACAAACTGGGGAATATGACATAACGTACACAGAAGGTAATAGGGTAACAAAATACACACAAAGTGAACAGAGAAGCCCAGAGGCTAAGGAACTGGGTATCTCCCTTGTATTAGAACTGCACAGATGGAAAAAGCAAGATGTTGTGTTTTAATACGTAGAGAACCTGAAATGCTGTTGCTAAGGGCAACAGCAAAACCCTAAAGGGTTACCAACGGGTGTGGCAGTAAACTCCTTGGTCAGAGATGGAATGATAGACACAAGGAGAGTCTCCACAATCCTATTTCTCACTTGCAGTGCACAGGTTTTAGCTTACTGCCACTAAACTGACCCCTGACACCTAGCACAGTGAGACAGGATTAGACAGGCAAGTCTTAGAATACAGCCGCAAACTTGCTAAGTTCACAGAGTAGTAACAGAACCCCAGCAAGCTAAACGACTGACTCCAATCTTACTGCTAGGTCTGGATTGGCAGAGTGCAATACCAAATCCCCAGGCCTATTTGCAGTAAGCAACAAACAAATGCAAAGCTACACAGTACTGGCTAACTTTCATGAACTGACTAACCAACAAAGATTCAGCAGCATCTGCTTACCCTGAAAAGAGGCCTTATAAAGCAGGTGCTGTCCACGCCCCACTCAGACCTCACAGACTGTGAGCACAAAAACCAGCACCGGATCCCCTGCCGTGCACAGAGCCTATAACCACTGCACAGCAAAAGACCCGAACCGGAGTATCAGCTGCGCTCAGGTTACTCCACTAGCACTTGTCTCCCGGTTGCCATGACGACGTGGCAGCACAGGGCAGGAGACCCTAACAGTACCCCCCCTCTGACGAGGGGTCAAAGAACCCCTACCACTGGGTTTATCGGGGAACTGCGAGAAGAAAGAGCGTATCAGTCTGGGGGCATGAAGATCACAACTGCGCACCCACGACCGCTCCTCCGGGCCATACCCCTTCCAGTGCACCAAAAATGACAGCCGACCCCGAACCACCTTGGAGTCAAGAATCCTTTCAACAACAAACTCCCTCTGGCCACGTATCAGAAGAGGGGAAGGTCTTCCACTGGACGAAGGATTACTAATCGCCCGTTTTAAAAGGGAACAATGAAATGTTTTATTGATACCCAAAGAGCGGGGCAGATCTAACTGAAATGCCACCGGATTGATAACCCTGGTGATCTTATAAGGGCCGATGAACCGGGGCCCTAACTTATGAGATGGCTGTCTCAACTTCAAATTCTTGGTAGACAACCAGACGAAGTCTCCTAATTTGAAGCTGCAGGGTCTTTTCCGCTTATCAAAAACCCTTTTGGTCACTAATGACACAGACACAAGGGCTTTCTTCACTTTCCGCCAAATACCTCTAAGGACCGAAACCACAGAGGAACCACCAGGCGTGGAGTCCAGGGGGTCAAAAGAATTGGCCTTAGGATGATGCCCATACACACAAAGGAAGGGAGAGATCCCTGTAGCAGAGTGAGCCGCGTTGTTATAGGCAAACTCCGCCATGGACAGATGAGCAACCCAGTCAGTCTGACACTTGGAGACATAACACCTGAGGAACTGCTCCAAGGACTGGTTCACCCTTTCAGTCTGCCCATTAGACTGCGGATGGTAGCCTGACGACAAGCTGACAGAAATCTGGAGATCGGAACAAAATGCCCTCCAGAATTTGGCCACAAACTGGGATCCGCGGTCAGAGACCACATCAAGTGGCAACCCGTGGAGACGCACAACATGCAGCATAAATAATTCAGACAGGCGTCTGGCTGATGGCAGCCCAACCAGTGGAACGAAGTGCGCCATCTTCGAAAACCTGTCAACGACAACCCAGATGGCTGTCATCCCCGAGGATTTGGGCAAGTCCACCACAAAATCCATTGAAATGTGGGTCCATGGCTTAGATGGGATAGAGAGTGGATGTAATGGGCCAACAGGAACCCCTCTAGGAGTCTTATTTCGGGCACAGATGTCACATGCCCGAACCCACTGATCCACATCCTTAGCCACCGAGGGCCACCACACCGCCCTAGATAGCAACTCCCGAGTTCTGGCAATACCCGGGTGACCTGCCGACTTCTTGGCATGGAATTCCAGGAACACTCGCTGTCTTAACCTAGGAGGCACAAACAAAAGACCTACCGGAAGGTCTGGAGGAGCCTGCTCCTGTGCTCTAAGGACTAATGATAAGAGGTCCTGGGTAATGCCCACTTTAATACATGATGGGGAAACAATGGGCAACGGCTCCTCGGTGGTCTCCTGGATTGGAGCAAAACTCCGCGAGAGCGCATCAGCCTTGATGTTTTTTGACCCAGGGCGATATGTTATCAAAAAATTAAAGCGAGCAAAAAACAAAGCCCATCGTGCCTGCCTGGCATTGAGACGCTTCGCTGACTCTAAATATGCCAGATTCTTATGGTCAGTGAGAATTGAGACCACAAACTTAGCCCCCTCAAGCCAGTGTCTCCACTCCTCGAGTGCATCCTTAATAGCCAACAATTCCCGGTTACCCACGTCATAATTCATCTCGGCAGGCGAAAATTTACAGGGAAAAGTAAGCACAGGGATGAAGGCGATTATCAGACACTCCCATCTGAGACAGCACTGCCCCAATACCCATCTCAGAGGCATCCACCTCCACCACAAAAGGACGCTCTGGATCTGGGTGTCGCAGCATTTTGGCCGAAACAAATGCCCTTTTGAGACGGGCAAAAGCCGCTTTAGCCTCACAAGACCAGTGAGCAACATCCGCCCCTTTCTTAGTGAGTGCCACCAAGGGCGCCACTATAGACGAAAATCCAGCGATAAATCGTCTATAAAAATTTGCAAAGCCCAGGAAACGCTGAAGCGCCTTCAAACTAGTGGGCTGCACCCAATCCAGGACTGCCTGTGCCTTGGAACCCTCCATTTGGAAACCTTCTGGGGAGATAATATATCCTAGAAATGCGATTTGCTGAACTTCAAATTCGCACTTCTCCAGCTTTGCCCCAAGCCGGTGGTCTCTGAGTTTCTGGAGGACTAAGCGTACATGCTTCCGATGTTCCTCCAGGGAATGGGAGAAGATTAGGATGTCATCTAAGTATACAACTAAGAATCTATCCAAATATTCCCTGAGCACATCATTCATGAAATCCTGGAAGACTGCCGGGGCATTACAGAGCCCAAAAGGCATCACCAAATATTCATAATGCCCTGAGTGGGTATTAAAGGCAGTCTTCCATTCATCCCCCTCTCTTATTCGGATTAGATTGTACGCACCGCGTAGGTCAATCTTAGAAAAAATGGTGGCAGTACGAAGCTGGTCAAACAAGACCGAAATGAGAGGCAGTGGGTATGAGTTTTTAATCGTGATACGGTTCAATTCCCTGAAGTCGATGCAGGGTCGCAACGAACCGTCCTTTTTACCCACGAAGAAGAACCCCGACCCAACTGGAGACTGTGAAGGTCTGATAAATCCCTTAGCCAAGTTCTCCTGAATGTACTCTGCCATAGCCTGAGTCTCAGGACGTGACAGGGAGTACAACCTGCTCTTGGGAAGCTTAGCATTAACACTTTTAAGCGACGGACAGTCAGGCTGCAACCCATATGCCCAGACCTGTGGGTCTCCTTGTAGCAAGGAAATCACTATGCCCACCCGCTGAATCTCCGACCCAGAAGACTGAGGCCTAAGCCGGAAGTATAGCTTGCAGCTCTCCTTGAAACAAAAGAACTGCGAGCGATCTCCAGAAAAACGATCCGGGAGATTTACTTTCGGCTCCTTAACCCCTGCAGGTGCTGCTGCTGCGGGAGCTCCGCCAGCAGCCTGGGAGGTGTGCATTTTAATGGACAAATCATTAAATTGTCGAGTCAGGACCTGCACCTGATCGACCACCTGTTGCAACGTATTTTGAGGGGTATGCTCCATATTCCCACAAAATTTCAACAGGAGTATTAGGCTGCTGAATATGTTATGCACACCAGTGCCTGCAGGAAAGTACTGGTGTCAGAACGGTTATGCACTCCAGTGTCTGCAGGAATGTACTGGTGTTTGAACTGTTATGCAAAACAAATGGACTCACAGACAAACTGGGGAATATGACATAACGTACACAGAAGGTAATAGGGTAACAAAATACACACAAAGTGAACAGAGAAGCCCAGAGGCTAAGGAACTGGGAATCTCCCTTGTATTAGAACTGCACAGATGGAAAAAGCAAGATGTTGTGTTTTAATACGTAGAGAACCTGAAATGCTGTTGCTAAGGGCAACAGCAAAACCCTAAAGGGTTACCAACGGGTGTGGCAGTAAACTCCTTGGTCAGAGATGGAATGATAGACACAAGGAGAGTCTCCACAATCCTATTTCTCACTTGCAGTGCACAGGTTTTAGCTTACTGCCACTAAACTGACCCCTGACACCTAGCACAGTGAGACAGGATTAGACAGGCAAGTCTTAGAATACAGCCGCAAACTTGCTAAGTTCACAGAGTAGTAACAGAACCCCAGCAAGCTAAACGACTGACTCCAGTCTTACTGCTAGGTCTGGATTGGCAGAGTGTAATACCAAATCCCCAGGCCTATTTGCAGTAAGCAACAAACAAATACAAAGCTACACAGTACTGGCTAACTTTCATGAACTGACTAACCAACAAAGATTCAGCAGCATCTGCTTACCCTGAAAAGAGGCCTTATAAAGCAGGTGCTGTCCACGCCCCACTCAGACCTCACAGACTGTGAGCACAAAAACCAGCACCGGATCCCCTGCCGTGCACAGAGCCTATAACCACTGCACAGCAAAAGACCCGAACCGGAGTATCAGCTGCGCTCAGGTTACTCCACTAGCACTTGTCTCCCGGTTGCCATGACGACGTGGCAGCACAGGGCAGGAGACCCTAACACTCCCTATGATGTACATTATCCTTAATGTCTTCGATCCCAGTAAATCTAGCCATTTCCTGCAGTGCTCGATGGAAATAGTCAGAAGCAGTTTCACCTTCTTTTTGTCTAATGGAGAAGATTTTATTCCACTTGACAACAGTTGGGAAATGTACTCCTAACTGCAGATTGATCTGTTTTATGTTCTCCTGATTGTATTCATCAGTGAGAGGTACTTCTGCATCTAATTTACAGTCAGCAATGAATTTCACAGGGTCAATATTGGAGGGCAAACATGCCCGTAGCACTGTCCGCCAATCTTTGTTATTGGGTTCGGTGGCGTTACCTAGTTCTCTAATAAACCTCTGACATGCAGCTAGATCTTTCCTGGGATCGGGAAATTCAGAAATAATTGTCCTCAATTCTGTCCGGGACCAGGGGCAATGCATAGCAATGTTCCTGATGGGAGTGATTCCCAGAGCGTCAGTCTTCTCATTGGGGACTGCGATCACCCTGACAGGATTCAGTTCAATTACATCATTCTGGATTGCTTCTACAATGTGAGGTGCAATTGTCTCTGCATAATGTACAGTACCGTACTTACCTGTGGACACGACCTCACCTGTCCCTCCACTAGGGGCCTTCACTACTGCTCTTACTGGTTGGGCCGTGCCCACTTGAGTATCTTGTATGGTGGCTGCTAGAGAGAGTGCCGATATCGTGCTGGCCTCATCTTCTTGGTCGCAGTCCTGAGGGAAGTTTAAGATGGGATACAACTTGCACGGGTTAGCATTAGCATTAATACATTTATCTACTTTACTCTTATCGTCATTAATACATTTATTAAGTGCACTCTTATCGTATATCAGTATGCCATTCTCTGTAGCCATTTTCTCCCCTGTAATGTACGGTGGTGGTGGTGCAGTTGCTATCAGTTTCCTGCTAGGGTTGGAACCAGCTGCTTGAGCTAATCCTCGTTGTATATCACCCTCCTGTTGCCATAACTGTAAACAATCATAATGTCTAATCCTTTGTTTTCTGGATTTTATCAGACATATCCTTCTCCTTAAATTTTGCAACACCCCAGGACTAAAACTGCCTACCTTAGGGAATGGTTCCCTATCTTCCACAGTCATACGTTCCCATTCATTGCATAAGACCTCTGCGTGTGATCCATATTTCTCACACATTATGTACCTCGCTGACCCTTTGGGCCGCGGAATATCAACCTGAACCCTGGTTGATCGTCCCTTACTTGAGCAACTGGCCCCCATTCTTTGCAGGTATTGCCTTCTCAGCTAATTCCTACAAAAAACAAATTACTCAGAGGTTAAGGCAACGGTGAAAGTTTTCCGAGCGCTCTCACCCACTCATGCCCACGTTGGCCAATACACCTACACACTGTTCCCAATGCTGGTCGTACCCAACCTAGGGCCCTGCGTAACCTCTATTTACTGGAAATATCTGGGAGTGACTTACCCTAACCAGTAAATATTAGTTGTTGGAGATTTCCTGAGTGACCAGCGAAACTCCCTTAAAATAAAAAAACTGTTACACAAATCACGTTGCGTGTACAATTAGCGTCTATGATCCCGCGATTGTACGCAAATGGCGTAATGGGTATCAAGTTGAACTAACTAATGCACATAGTAACGCGCGGTACAATCGCACGGCGTATAAGTAACTATTACTTATCCGCTATACGACCAATGGAATCGTTTTTCAGGCTGCGAAACCTCAGCCGGAGCGTATCTGAACGGGCCTATATGGGTACTACGCAAACCCCCGGGGCTGCGCTCTCACCGCTGACCTTTCTCAGGCCACGGTTTTCAGAGCTTCGCTTGACTTAGTCAGCGGATTTCTGACTTCGCTGATCTCTTGGGCTGCTGTTATACTAATTGCTCCTTTATACCTTATACAATGTTAACGTGAGAAAGCCACTCCCACGCCACCAAGTGTCCACTCACCTGATGTGGTCTCCTACGGGATCCCGAATTCTGGGTTCACAAAACCTTTATTTGCACACTCACGCTTGTTCACTCATATACACTTTGATTTTTCTGTACAGAAAATTAACTTTCATTCAGGTGAAACAGCCTAGTCCCAGAGGTGACACAATAAGAGAAGGTTCTTTTAAACTAAATATTGGAAACTGAACAAATTTGTGCTATTGTCGCGTGGCTACCATATCGCCTAAACTGAAACAATGCAATTGTGTGATTTGTATTAAGTGGGCGTACCTGTACGCACGTTGCGTAAAATACGCCACGTGTGTAGGCCTTTACGTTGCGTACTCAGTCTCGAACGTTTTTTCCGAAACAAGTGTACAATGGCCGTATACGTCCGTAGTAATACAAATACCACACTTCTATAAATGTAAACGATATTTAACTATAATCGCTTACCAAACACCACACAGTATCTCCTGTATAAACCTTTATAACTAGGCCAGGCTGCGTGTGTGTTTTACACGTACTACCTTAAATATTACTCTATATTTTTAACTAAATAGCAACAAATTTCTCAGCACGGGTCAAAATGGATCTAATAATCAATGCTAATGGCAACAAGCGAGTAGATATGCAGAATACACAAATAAAATACAGGTGTGTTGCGTGCGCAGTTGGCACCAAACAGAAATTCACAGACTTAAAAATAGCTTTACGTTCTTACCTTTCGGATCCCACCAGCATCCCTACAAACCATGCGGAGCAGACGCTTATCTAATCAGCACCAGTGTATCCACCTGACCATGAGAAGGGTAACAGGGGATACCTTTATACCTTCCCGCCCTTTGCTGATAGATAAAGTCTGCCTTGAACTGCTAGGCTGCGGATATGAGGAGGACCGGACGAAGCCCCCAATTGATAATGTCAAATATTATCTTAAAACACAAAGCTATATCACTTGACTCGCTATTACCGTGGAGCCGCTATGGGCGCTAGACTTATTACACACACTACGTACTAAGTACCCTATTTGCGTACTGAGTAACGTATTGATACGCACTTAGCGTATCAGATGCTGTGTCGTGGGCACAACGCAAACGCGGCACGTACGCACACGGATTCACGCTACGTACTAAGTACGCTATTTGCGTACTGAGTAACGTATTGATACGCACTTAGCGTATCAGACGCCGTGCCGTGGGTACAACGTACACGCGGCGCAGACGCACACAGAGTAATATACTGTAAACCTTATTAATGAAACAATGTAAGGATATGCTTATACTTTAAACCTTAGCAGCCAAGTACTGCAATGATGTAATACTTTAAAACCTTAAGTAGCGCTGGCGGTATGAAGTACCCGCAGTGCGTACACCTTAACAATGCTTATACACCTTATACCGATTAATACGCTAAAAACCCCTTTGCAGGAATGTGAAAACACAACACCAATTTGTGGTAAACCACTGGGCTCTAACACCGCAGTGGATTATTCAGAGAAAAGGGGTAAACAGATACAAGTTATACACTACAGGCTAACAAGGAAATCTAAACAGAATAATAGAGAATAATGGCTACAGAGAATATACATACGTGGGGAATCGATCGCAAGCGCGTCCTGGACCAGTCCTCAGCCATCAGGGAGAAAGCCTTCAGAGTCTTGAGTCCGGCCAGGCAACAGTGGTCTTTTTATACACAACATGCATACACAATGCAATGGTCACTGTAATCTCATTGTTCATTGGACACAGGGATATGTCCTTACATTACAGTAAAGGTCATAGGTGGATTTGAACAGGTAGGCGATGTCCTTTCCCAACTGCTCTGGTGGGAGGTATCCTCTGGATTCCCGCCGCATGTGTAATTTACAGCAAATACAGTTAATGTTCATATTCTACTTTTGTACATAACTATACGCAGGAGCAAGCGATCCTTTCCTAACTAACACCGGAATGTTACCCTTAAAATACCCTACAGCTGGATACTAGAAATCACCTTCCAACCTTTATCTGACCCTTCCTATCATGCAAAGATGAATCTCTCCATCCAGGAACTGTTTAAACTAATATTACTCGCTGTCATGGTCTAGGGGAACTACATCTACAAAATGCACTATTTGGGTAAAAATATGCTATATTCTAATAGCACGCTACACGCTCACAAACTCCGCCGTAAATACACATATCATGCGCACGAGTCGCCGGAGCGTCTCTTACGCAACTTTCGGATATGTGCACGCACGGGAGACTGGGTGCACGAGCAGCGCGCATGTGCATGAGGGGTTAGTACAAGGGATATGTATAACAATATTTTTCGACTTTGACACCATATACCCTAAGAAAAGTCCCAGAACCCCCCTTTACAATGCTAGTAATGTGTTCCATAGTATAGCTGTGCCATATTTTCCCTATCATTTCTCCTAGAGTGGGAACCTCTGAGGATTTCCAGGTTGAGGCTATGGCACATATAGCCGCTAGGACTATATGGGAGAACAGTTTACCTGAAGCTTCTCGTTATAAAACTAAAGACACGGTGAGTAGGAAATGTTTGGGGCACAAGGGTATCCGAATATCTAAAATTGAGTAAATTAGAGATCCTATTTCCTTCCAGAGGGGGAATAATTTAGAGCATTCCTACCAAATATGTAGGAACGGTCCATCCAAAGTCTTGCATCTCCAACATAAAGGAGAGAGCTCCGGGTATATTTTAGCAAGTCGAGTGGGGACATAATACCATTCTATAAAAAAGCTTACATGCATTTTCCTTCGCTCGTACACAGATGGAGCTGGACGCTAGGCTCGAGTAAATCTCAGACCATTCATCATTATTTAGCGTTTCCCCTAGGTCTAATTCCAAAGCTCTTCCGTGAGGCTCTCTATCCACCCGTGAAGGGAGCAGAAGAGATCTATAAATAGTGGAAATAAGTCCTTTGGTCGAGTCCTTATGCATTGCATGATCTTCTAGAGTGGTCAGAGATCTATGATTAAGTTGTGTAAGGAGCGTGGAGTGGAAGTGTCGAATCTGCAAATATTGGAAGAAAAATTTATGGGGATGGCGAATTTGGATTGGACGTCAGAGAAGGAGGGGAACAGGGAATCTGTAGCTAGGTCATTCAGCAGTCTTATACCTCCCTCCTGCTTATGTGAAAGGGCATGTAGTTGACGACCTGGTTGAAATACAGGGTTATCAAATAGTGGGATCAGAGGGCTAGGGTATGGGGCTTTTTGATATTTGCGATTAGTCGAGTCCAGATGTCTAAGGAATAGGAAATTACCGGATGGGATTTAGCCGAGTGAGGTTGTGCTAAACAGGAAAGCCACAATAAAGAAGATATACAGTATAGGCCCTCATTCCGAGTTGTTCGCTCGCTAGCTGCTTTTAGCAGCATTGCACACGCTAAGCCGCCGCCCTCTGGGAGTGTATCTTAGCATAGAAGAATTGCGAACGAAAGATTCGCAGAATTGCGAATAGAAATTTCTTAGCAGTTTCTGAGTAGCTCCAGACTTACTCAGCCATTGCGATCAGTTCAGTCAGTTTCGTTCCTGGTTTGACGTCACAAATACACCCAGCGTTCGCCCAGACACTCCCCCATTTCTTCAGACACTCCCGCATTTTTCCCAGAAACGCCAGCGTTTTTTCGCACACACCCAGAAAACGGCAAGTTTACGCCCAGAAACACCCACTTCCTGTCAATCACACTACGATCACCAGAACGATGAAAAATCCTCGTTATGCCGTGAGTAAAATACCTAACTTTTGTGTAAAATAACTAAGCGCATGCGCTCTGCGAACCTTGCGCATGCGCAGTAAGCGACTGTGACAGGACGGTTCCATACGAAAGCACTCGCCGCTTTCGCGTCCCATCTCCTGCGCACAGAATGGAGGGTCAGGTCACACGAGGCCTGACCACATAGGGGATTCCCGCTTACCGTCAGTAACCGCCTGTTACCGACTCCACCCACTGCGTTGTGGGCGGGTTTATACTGCCACCACCAAACTCCTAACCTACCACGGTTCTGCTCTGTATGTGCCGACGCACTGCCTTACCACACCTGTGTGGTGTTGACGAATCCCCACTAGCCACTTGCTAGGCCTCTACCGGTAGCTGGCGGAAGGCGGAACTTGGAGACGTTAGGTGCTTCCCTGGACAGCCGAAGGACGGGGCTATGTTTGGCCTAACCCTGTAGGTCACAAGATGAAGAAATCTTCTTGAGGCAGATGAGATGTTTATTTGCTCAATAATAGCCTTAAAAAAGACTCTTCCCTATTGCTCGGGGCAACAGCATACAGCAATATGTTCCAGCAGAATAAAGATGGTACAATACAATACACTGGAGGCACGCAGGCCTCCTTTTTATGTCAAATTTCCACACAGTACAACAGGGGGTCATGTCCTCCCTGAGCCCTTTCTATCCAATCAGGATAACTTAGAAAATACAAGTAAATAAATTACATTTCAAAAGGAGATAAGTGCAATAAAACAATATCCTCCTTCCTGTGACACAGACAACGTTTGGTATCAGATTAACATTCACTATTGATAAATTTATCACATAGCTTCAAAATACAAATGTTTCTGTCTCAGTCACATCTCCAGGCAATCCCAGTGTTTGGGATTACAACAGGAAACACAACAAACAGTCTTCCTTCCTGCATCTGCCATTCAGGGTTCGTATATCAATTAAATCAGCTACATGAAACAAACAGGTTCCAAGCCCATAGACTTCATCTATGGGATAAGGAGATCCCCGTGATTAGCATATTTCTCTAAGGAACTTACACATCAAAAGGTATTGTCATTCACACCTCTCTGCTAGGACAGGGCCATTAGCATGCCACTTCCTACTTCCAGAGGATGAGAGATGCTTATTCAGACATCTATAGTAAGTGCATTTTTCCTTTAAATATACAGGTGACCACATCTTAAATATAAATACATTTAAACATGCATTCCTGCAATTGTGCACAGAGCACTACATATGACATGTTAAGACACATCATTAAACATATTTTTAAACAGTCTGCGCCCAGCGCCGTAAGTACATTTAACAGTGACGCCAAGCGCCTATTGTCCGCAACATGGCGCCGGGCACTAGGGGTTAACCCCTTCAGTGCTGCAGCGGCCATTGTCCACGTGGGCTGGGGGTCTCTCCGGCCACAGCGACTAATCGCAATATAGCGAAAATCAGCAACGAGCGAACAACTCGGAATGACCCCCATAGAAATTGATTCTCTCAACTTGCACTATCGAGACCAAAACCCTCTCATTTTTGGGAGTATTATATTGAATACATTGTGCTAGTTTGGCAGCCATATAGTAGGCTTTAAAGTCTGGAACTCCAAGGCCGCCCTCCGATGAATGTTTTTGCAATGTTATATGTTTCACTCTAGGCTTCTTCTTAGACCAGATAAATTGTGAGGTGGCGAGTTGGAGATGTTTGAAAACGTAGGGAGGCACCCGAATTGGAAGTGTTTGAAATAAATAGAGACGTTGCGGCAATAAATTAATTTTAACAGCATTGATACGGCCGATCCAGGAAATATAGCGACTCCCCCAGTTCTCAAGATCTCTTTGTAGTTGGGCAAGTAGTTTGGGGTAATTGGCTTGGAAAAGATGATGGTAATTCTTGGTGATGGAAACTCCCAGGTACTTGAGCTGCAGCATGTTCCAGCGAAAATTAAACATGTGTGTTAGGCTATCTTTAATGTTCTGCGTGATATAAAAATCTAAGACCTCAGCCTTATCAGTATATACCAAACTCCTCTATTTCCCAAAAAAGGTGGGGCAATGATTGTATGGGATCGGAGATTGTGAGCAGAACGTTGTCCGCATATAATGCAATTTTGTGTTCGATAGGACCCACCTTCACTTCTTTTATATGTGGGTTGGCACGTATCCGTGCAGCTAAGGGTTCTATAGAGAGGGCAAATATTAAAGGGAAAGAGGGCAACAACCCTGTCGCGTTCCATTGGTAAGTGGGAAGGACGGAGACATCACTCCGTTGGCAAGTACAGCTGCTCTGGGGTTACCATATGGTGCAGATATTCCTTGAAAGAAGCAGCTCGTAAGACCTTTAAGACCTGCGTAGGAGCGTGGGAAACATAAAAGGCCATTGGATCCGATCAAACGCCTTTTCGGCGTCGAAGTCCATGACCAGAGCTGGAATCTTCAGCTTATGTATTTCATGGATCAAATCGATCGTCCTACGTGTGTTGTCAAGAGCTTGTCGTCCTGGTATAAAACCAACCTGGTCAGGGTGGATCAATTTGGGAAGAAGGGGGCCCAACCTGTTTGCCAATAGTTTCGCATAGATCTTGATGTCAACATTCAAAAGCGAGATAGGTCTGTAATTAGTGACTAGGTCTGGGTCCCGGTCGGGTTTCGGGATAACAACTATACTTGCCAAGGAAGTAATAACATCAAAAGATGCACTATTTAATAGGTCATTAAAAAACCTTTGAATGAAGGGAGTAAGGACTGCGGCACATTTTTTATAATATTGGGGGGAAAAGCCATCCGGGCCTGGGGCAGCAGACATTTTAAGTTCTTTAATAGCACCGAGAATTTCTATTTCTGTAATATTAGCATTTAATTCTAAAAGTTGTTGGTCAGAAATACGAGGAAGTAGGACATTAGAGAAAAAAGTGGAGAGGGACGGGGTGTCCCGGGGTTCTCGACGGGTTGTGGGATTATTGAGATTATAGAGTTTTTTGTAGTAGGTCTGAAATTCCTGAACTATTTTCTTGGGATCATATGTGGTGGTCCCTGTGGGCTGAGATTTGATTTTGTTAATTAGGCCCGAGGCCCTTTTTTGACGTAATTTATTTGCCGGAACGGAATCTGCCTTGTATGCTTTATCGTAATATTTCTGTTGAAGCCGTTTTAAGATGAAAGTCGCTCTGTGTGATAACACAGTGTTAAGTCTGCCTCTTAAAGTATTTATCTGGGAGAGTAAGGTAAGAGTGGGACGTAGTTTATGTTCAGCTAACAGCGTAGATATTTCAGTTTCTAAGGAGGAGATTTCACGCCGAGTTTGCTTTCGACGATGAGATGCTTTACTAATGAGTTTACCTCTGATCGTGGCATTATGAGCCTCCCAAATAACACTGTTAGAGATCTCGTCAGATAAATTGATCTCAAAATATTCCGATATAGCAGATCTGACATCCTGGAGAGTAGAAGGATCTAATAGTAAGCTATCGTCTAGACGCCAGGCTTTAGATCTACCAGTGGGGTTATATAGATGGAACAGAATGATAGTTCCTGCATGATCCGTCCACGAGATAGGCTTTATACCCGCATAGGAGACCATAGGTGCAAGGGAGCGGGAGACCAAGAGCATATCAATTCTTGCATAAATTTGGTAGGGACTGGAATAGTGGGTATAGTCTCTGGCTAAAGAGTTTTTAAGGTGCCAGGAGTCCAATAACATAAGTCTGTTCATGCCATCACCAAGGACCTGAGCCGTCCGCAGTACCTCAGATTAGTGTTTAAGCTGTGTGGGAGCCTTTTTGTCAAGGGTTGGGTCTAGAACAGCATTAAAGTCCCTGACGATAATTATGTGGCCCTGAGAAAATTGTTCAATTCGTCTAAATGTATTGAGGAAGAAGCGTCCCTGGCCCGTATTAGGTGCATATAGATTAACTAGGGTAATTGTCTCCGCCCCAATAGTACCCAGTATCATAAGGTATCTACCCTCCGGGTCTATCAAAGACTTAGAAAGAACAAAGGGGATCTTGTTGGAAATTAGAATTGCTATGCCCCTTTTTTTGCAAGGGGCAGAAGCAAAATAGGATTGGGGAAAGCGCTTACCTCGTAATTGAGAGTGGTCGCCGGTCATATGAGTTTCCTGGGTCATCACGATATCAGATTTCTCTCGTCTACAAGTATATAAAACAAGCGTACGTCGCTTGGGGGAATTGAGACCATTAATGTTCAATGAGAAAACCTTCAGACCCATGGAAGAGGCCGGATATGAAAAGCCTTAGAAGCCCAATGATAATATCCATAAAGAGTAAGACAGGACCAGTCGAGGCGGGGAAAGAGAAAGAGGGGAAAGGAAGATAGAAAGAAGAAAAGAGAAGAAGAGAAAGATTATTGAAGAAACAGAATAGTAAAAGAGGGTCTCAGTAGGCCAAATCTCTTCAAAAAATAGACCCTAACCAAGGGGCTATACATATCAACAAAGTGTAACACACTAGAATAAAAAAAAAAGGGAAAATATAAGAGAACAGTAAATAAAACCAAATTCTACCCTAGGGGAGGGTGGGGGGCGGGCGTTAAACTAGGGCTGGTGGATAACCATGGGCCCTTAGACTATATAGTAGGTCTCCCATAAGAGGAGGCGCAGTGGTGATGGATCTATAATATGAAACCAGAAACACGAAAAGGCAAATGACATATAAAACAAAAACAGTAATACCAGAATAACAAAACAAGATATTCAAAATGAGCCTGTAAACAAGAAAAACTTTAGTGACGAGCAGTATGCAGGTCAGCGAGTGAAATAGTGAACGAGCCAACTAGAAGGATGCTGAAATAAAAACTTCTATACAGCAGCAATGAAGTCGAGAGTGTGGGTTTAAAGCATTAAGAAGGAGTGTGGAGGGTCATACATCCCCGTCCACTTCCACCTCAAGAGGGTGTGTGTGTGACCAGAAGTGCTAGAGTCCCAGATCATGGAGTGGCAGAGTAATTTTTTGGGCCATGCCGAACTTGCTGCCATGTCACCTGAGGAGGTCGATTGCGCTGGGGCTTGGGAGAACCCGGTAGGGTAGTATCTGTGTTAGGTTCTGGGAGGATAGCTAGATCCTCAAGTAATTTTTGGTCTTGTTCCAGTGTTTTGGCTGTGCGGACAGTGTTGTCTGCTAGGACTTGTAACTGGAAAGGAAAGTTCCATCTATACTTTATATTATTGTGTCGCAGAATTCTTGTGATAGGTTGAAGATCCCTCCTTTTCTGTATAGTAGAAGGTGCTAGATCTTGGAATAGCTGGACGTGCGTGTGCCCAAATGCAATGGTTGGTGTATCTCTAGTCGCGATGACAAGCTTTTCTTTCGTTCGGTAGTAGTGTAACCAGGCGACAATATCCCTGGGCTGTTGTCCAGGAGGCGGTCGGGCTCTAAGCGCACAGTGTGCCCTGTCTAGGAGAAGTTCATCATCCAGAAGGTCAGGGAGAATATGCCTGAAGAGATCCTTAAGAAATGCAGGTATAGTTGCAGCAGAGACCGTCTCAGGGACACCACTGACCCTAAGATTGTTCCTGTGTGATCTATTCTCCACATCCTCTTGCTTTTCCTTTATGTCAGCCATTTCAGATCTCAGGAGGGAAAGCTCTCTCTCTACAGTGCCTTGGTGTTGGCATATTTCGTCTGTTTTGGACTCCAGGGCATCCGTTCTCGTACCAAGAGAAGTCAGTTCTGATTTGAAATCGTCCACCGCCCTTTTGAGTTCCTGTTGGAATGTCAGCTTTATCCCATCTACCAGCGTAGTGAGGACAGAGTGAATAGACGGAGCGATGTCCAGCTCTGATGGAGAATCAGAGGGAGACGATCCCGCACGGTGTGTAGTCTGCGACGGTGCTTTGGTTCTGGGAGTAAATATAGAAGGGGTAGTCGTAGCAGAGGCTTTTCGGTTTCTGTTAGACATATTAAAAGCTGGTACCAGATAGCTTAGAAACAATAGATATAGATCCACCTAAAGGATTAAAAAGAAGGTATAAGGGCCACAATGGAATATTATCAGTCCATCACATGTTTTGAGGAGGAAGCGCTCTCATAAAGATTAGGTGAGTTATGGACAGGCGTGTGAAGTGTGCTCTTCTCCAATATAACACCACACAGGGACAGCGTCACAGGGCCGTCCAGGGTATAGGGGAAATGGTGGCACGGGAGTGCGATCCTGATGCTCATGGTCTATATGTCCCAATCCGGAGGTGGTGTTGGTATGGAGAGACGTAGTATGCTGGGGGGGCCTGGGAGGTGATGATGGCCACGGAAATGTTATATACCGTACTGACACAGGGAGGCTTCCCGGTGGTACAGATCAAGGTGTGCACTGTGTGAGGTATGCCTTGCAATATAAACCGTCACCTTTAGCATATGGGTGTAACAAAAGGTTAATTATGATTACAAGCAACAGAGGAATGAGCAGAGAAGGGGGAGAAGTAGGGCCTGAGTCCAGCCTGCAGTAGCCAGCTACTCCAGTGCTTTCTATACAGCAAGTGCTGACACCTGGAGAGGTATAGGGGTAGGGGGGAGATAAAGATGGCCGCCGTCAGTGAGTCTGGAGCAGCAGAGGGGAGACAGTGCTGTATGTGCTTACCGCACTAAAGATCAGATAGCTGCAGGTGGTCCGGTCCCTCACCATCAAGGAGACCCTGCTCTGGAGACCGCGTTGGCCGCAGGTGATCGCGGCGGCGTCCATGCACCGATCGCGGCAGGTCCTGACTTCCGGCAAGTGACCAGGAAGCGCCCGTGGTCCCTGGCTCTGTGACACCAGTTCCGCTGGCTGCAGGTTGGGTCAGACCCGTGGGCACAAGTCGGGGATTGCTGGATGGCGGGTGGTGGAAGCGCTGTGCGGGTCCGTGATCGACCACTGGTAACTTCCGGTCTGGCCTCCTTGGAAATCGAGGTCCCGGCTTCTTACCCAGCATGGGCCGCAACCCGCATGGGCACCTAAAGTGACCGCCGGCTCCGCAGCGCACACGGACAGCAGCAGCAAGTCAACAGGGGCGGTGAGCGATCGATGTGGCCAATAATTGAGAACCCAGGCGAGTGGGTTTAGTGATTTTAGTCAGGAGCTATGGAGCGGCACGTCCGACCCTGTTCACCGTTAGCACTAGTTTGGCTTATTAACAGGAGATTCTGAAAAGCACAAACAAACAGTCTTCTCTCCAAATCTTAGTTCTGTCCACCGAGAAGCTGGCTGATCGCCACCTATCCCCTGCCGGAGCTCAGAACATTCACATCACATCCCATGGCACATACTATTATATATACTCTGCTTTATACCCCTATATCTCAGACCGACTGCAGTGCTATACAGCAATATATTTTACACATAAGTACACTTTGTGCAGGGGCACCCGGAACCTGCAGTCCCAGCTCAGTGCTGCACATATACTTAACGTACATTTCTACACTCTCGACGCTTCGCACCGTTAAGCATTTACATACAGGGTAACTATTGTTCATACAAGGGTTAACCCCTTCAGTGCTGCGTGGCCAATTTCTCCTTATGGTCGGGGGTCTCTGGCCACAGGAGCGGTCAGGGGTTAGCACAAAGGTGTCATGGCCATTTAGATTGCATTTCCTGGGCGCGCATAACTTAGCAGTTGCGATCTTTCATGCTGCTGGAGCGCCCCCTGTGTCCCGGGAGAGCAGCTCAGCCTGCGCGTCCTCAGATGCTCAGACACTGCGTGATGACCCTATCTGCGACGATGTTACCGATGTATCAACAGTTGTACGCCGTCAGACGGAAGTAAAGCGGCAGCAGTGGGCGTCACTATGCTCAGGTTACCGTCTGCCCATATTAGCATATAATCGCAACTGCATACAGCAAGAGATAGGCACAATATTTGGTCTGTAACTCATTAAGATATTAATAAAATATATGGGTAAGAAGAAATGACTTCTTGCCGCAGCGAGATAATAACCGCCACTGCCCATCTGCTGCTAATCAATCTGCCACAAGTCTGCATTAATGAGAAAAGAACCTTTTTTAGACTTTTTAATGACTTAATTCTTATTCATCAGGCAAAGTTCTCCTTGCTTACCTCCTAATTGCACAATAAAATAATAGTTTGGCTTTATGTCAAGGATATAGATGAAGCATAAGCTGTGTCCCATTGTGCTGGATGCAGGACAGTGTTCTCATATCCTCTAACACACAGGGGGAGATGAACCAAGCCTTGGAAGAGATAAGGTGGAGAAGCTGCCCATAGCAACCAAGCAGCATAACACAGTGGATTGGTTGGAACTTTATCTCTCTCCAAGATTGAATAAATCTGCTCTATCATGTATAAAACAACATAAATAATTCTCCATAATGAAATGCTGTATACAAGAGCTAATAAAATATTCACAGCGCGCGGCGAGGGGAGCTGCTTATTTACCCATCAGTGCTACGGGGATTCCACAGGCTCAGCCCTGATGTAAACAGTCTACGCTCAGCGTAATACAGTAACGGCTAAACGCCATAGCCTCCGAGTTCCGGGAATTTTATGTGAATTAGCTCTTAGTAAGAACCGGCTGTAGGTGTGTCATCCCGATCGTCTCTCTCTCACGCTGCCTGGGGAAAAGGAGTCTGTGAGAGAATCTTGCTCTGGAAATCCAGTTGGCGGTGCCTGGTAAATCTTCTTGTATTGTTTATTTAGCGAGTCTGGATTATCCTGTGTATAGTTAGCGCCGGACGGAAGGTATTTATTTTGATGTTTATTTCTATTTTTCTGCACATAAAACTGGTTGCACCAAACCAACGGACTTGTGTGATCTGAGCTTCTCCTCCCATCTACCCCCCGACCCCGTTACACGCAGTGCTGGAGAATTGGCGTGCGTCATCTGCGTATAAGTGAGGGGAGCAGCATCTTTGAGAGTCCTGCAGAGAACAGGTCTGTGTCTGCCTGGACTGAAGCTAAATATATGGCAGAGAGTAAAACTGCAGGTGCAATACTCTGCAAGGCTTCTTCATAGTGTGACATGCTTGGAGCTGTGGTGCATTGTCTGCACGATTGTGGAAACCTGTACAAGTTAAAGGGCCACAACCCCCCTTCTTGGAAACCAGCACTGATAGATGCCCTGGGTGACAGTGGTTACAAAAGTGTTGGAAAAACCTGACAACATTTATCAATTTATGGTAATTAAGGCCTTGCTGCAAGTGACGGCAGAGCAGCAATGAGCCACCAGGCAACATCAATTGGAGGTTGAGGAGATATGGAGGCAACAGCACCAGGACCGTGAGATTCTTAAAGAGGTGATGCAGCATCTCGCAACAGGCTGTTTCTAGACAATCTGCCTCCCAGTGCAAGCATTAAAATAAATAGCGCCCCCCCATAGACATTAAAAAAAACCACACAGTAATGCCCCTGCACCATATTATGCCATACACTGCAATGCCCATGATACATTATGCCCTACAGTAAACCTTCGAATTACTTTTCAATTACCTGCTTGTTGCCAGGGGTTTCATGCACTGGTTGTCATGAACGTTGGCAGGGGTTTCATGCACTGGTTGTCATGAACGTTGGCAGGGGTTTCATGCACTGGTTGTCATGAACGTTGGCAGGGGTTTCATGTACTGGGTGTCATGCTCCTTTCCAGGGTATTCATGCTCTGGGATCCTTGCTCGTTGCCAAGGGGAATGCTCATTGCCAAGGGGGTGTAAGTATATTCGCTGGCACAGATTATCCGCTCCCCCTCCTCCCTCTTCCCTAGTACTACTCTGCTTGGGGAGGCAGAGTTTCGTGGAATGACGCGGATGCATTGTGACATCATAACGCAAACATATAATTTTGCGAAACTTTTCCCCCTTAAGCAGAGGAGTAGGGAAGAGGTAGGAGGGAGAGCGGGAAGCAGATACAAAGTGCCGCGGCGGGCGCCCCATGCATTTGCATGGCTCACCCGCTGCAAGAAAAGACACTGGAAACAGGGCCTGGAAATTGTAAATGCTGATTTACTTACAGGACTAATAGCAATACTTTAAAATACACTCAATACACTTTAAAATCGAGCCGCTGCGGCCGCTGTATTCAATCCTTAACCTATGTACTTTTTACTCCGTTCGCGTACAAAGCCTGCCGTACTGTGTAAAAGGGAGCTCTGCCTGCTGTAATGTGTAAAAGGAGGACTCTACCTGCCGTAATGTGTAAAAGGAGGACTCTACCTGCCGTACTGTGTAAAAGGAGGACTCTACCTGCCGTAATGTGTAAAAGGGAGCTCTGCCTACCGTATTGTGTAAAAGGAGGACTCTACCTGCCGTACTGTGTAAAAGGAGGACTCTACCTGCCGTACTGTGTAAAAGGAGGACTCTACCTGCCGTAATGTGTAAAAGGGAGCTGTATATAACTTGCATACACGTAACTTGCATACATTGTGACACCCGCCATTATATTACTGCAGAGCTATTGGTAATGTGGTAGTGATCCTTTCCTCAGTACACGATGGTATAATAGAGAGACTTTCCCCATTTTTGGAAATGATGAGAATCCCTATGATCACAGGAGTGTATGGTATAGAGCCAGTATACCGTCCTGGTGATATGTTGGCCACAGGTGTAACCTCGAAACCAGTGTGAGTCTTTGTTATCTTATTAAAAGTTACGTTTTATTATACAAGAGTGCCCCACAAATAAGAGTTGTCTTTTCTCTTTACATTAATATATGACTTTTACAAACTCTAAGGAACACCACCGGCCCTGTAAAATAACAAATCTATATTTGGTTCCACCTATAAGATATGATGTTTATTTATTTAATTTTTCTATGATTCCAGTTTACATATCATTCATACTCAGTGCGCTAATCTATCCCCCAATATGCCTTCTCTATAGTAACCTCAAAACCCTCAGATCCAGGTCCTTTTGCTAGTATGGCTGGGAAAGTAGTAGACAATGAGAAACAAAAATGAGGTACGTCCTCCAAGGGAAGGTGAGGTTGTAGACAGTGCTGAAAGTATGCCTCATCTTGAAGTGAGAAAGAATCTGTTTGCATCAGAACAGTTATGGGACCCCACCTTGATAAGAGCCAGAGAAAATGTGAAAGTTATCAATGGGGAGCCAGTAGATCCTGATAACAGGCTTATGTACCCACCCACACATGGCCCTCCGCCCTCTGCAATGAGCTTTTGTACCAAGTGACAAAAAAGGGGGTGAGGATGTGGTAGAACAGCGTGTGGTGCCCCAGCCATATAGGAGAACCGTGTTGGACCTAGCGCATGGTCACATTACTGCAAGGCACTTAGGGGCTGAAAAGAACATGGAGAGGATTTTGCAGCGGTTCTTTTGGCCCAGGGTGTATAAAGATGTGTCTGAATACTGTCCTTCCTGCCCTGAGTGCCAGTATCATGCTCCCAGACCCCATTTCAAAAGCCCCCTAGTTCCCATGCCTGTTATAGAAGTCCTGTATGACAGGATAGTCATGGATCTATTTGGACCCTTGTTAAAGTCTGCTCGGGGTCATCAGTATATTCTAGTAATAGTAGATTATGTTTCTCGATATCCTGAAGCAATCCCTTTGCGTAATATGTCAACCAAGACAATAGCTAAAGAGCTGGTGCATGTTTTTCATAGGGTGGGAATACCAAAAGAAAGTTTGACTGACCAAGGAACCCATTTTATGTCTAGAATAATGAAGGAATTATGCAAATTGTTTCAAGTTACTCATCTGAGAACCTCAATTTATCATCCCAAAATGGATGGGTTGGTAGAGAGGTTCAACAAAACCTTAAAAAGTATGCTGAAAAAGGAAAAAATGTGTAGCAGCTGGTACGGGGATGGTAAGTTCCCCTAAATGAGACTAAGCAAATAGAAAAATTGTACCAGCGCTTGCTGCTATGAACCAAATGATAAATTATAGATATCTGAGTGGTTTATATAAAAAAAATTACACATTTATTAAATGTACATTTTGACAAACAGTTCTTAAAATAAAAAGTTAGAGCCACATAAACAACCTGCATGAGTATCGTATTGTATGAATGGTTCTTTGAGAGCTGGCTAGGATTCACTCAGATGGAAAGTGTCACTGGAAAGTACCTCCTTAATCGGCTGTTAGCAAAATCCGATAGCTTAGCAGCAGAGGAATGTTCTCAGTGATGTTAGGCAATGAGTCCACTTTGTGGGGAAATCCAGAGTTGGTCTGGTTCCAATTCGACCACAATGAAGGTGGACCTCGGAAGGAAGTTCCAAAGGCAGGAGTGACCAAGAAATGCCACCATAAGCAGTAGTCTCGAAGTGCAGGTGGGTATGGGCAAGCTCAACGCGTTTCGCTGGTATCTCAAGTCCAGCTTCCTCAGGAGCATGCTGAAAAAGGTTGTTGATAAGGATGGGAAAAACTGGGATTACTTATTTCCATATTTGATGTTGGCTATTAGAGAAGTAGCTCACTCTTCTACGAAATTCTCTCTCTTTCTTGATCTGTTGTATGGGATACATCCAGTGGTGTCAGTAGAAATATTATCTTAGTGGTACTGAGTGCCAAAAATGGGCGTGGTCATGAGTTGTGAGGGGGGGTGGCCACATGCTGCTAGTGGGAGTGGCTACATGACCCTCCCAGTAACCCTGACAAAGTTGGAGGAGCCATCATGCTGCCAAGCAACATGGTTTTGTTGCTTTGTGACACATTATAATTGTGGTAATGGCAAAGTGTGGCAGGTGGTTACATCCCAGAGGATTGCTATATGTTGCTAAAAGACATGGGAAAGGCAGCCCAAACCAGTGTTGAACAGGGGCATGAAGGGCCCACTGGGAGAATGCTGTGATAGGAGCCCATGCTTAGGGGTGTGGCCAGCCTACAAAGGGCGTGTGGCCAGCCTCCACAGAGTCTTGAAATTCACAATAGTTTAGTGTAGTGTAATGCAACATATATATCATGTGTAATACAAGTGCACAGTATAGGGAAGAGGAGGCATTGTGCCCCTGTACCCCTGTGAGCCAGTCCAATCCTGGCCCACACCCTATAAAAATGTTTTTGAACATATATCGCAGATACAGGACTGCGGCTGTGGTGCCAATTGTCAAGGAACATATGGAGCAGGCCCAACAAGCTCAACAGAGTGTATAATCAAAGTGCACAAGTAAGTACGTTTGCCACTGGCAAAAGTTCTTGTTTTGATACCCACAGTGGAAAGCAAGTTTTTGGCTAAATGGCAAGGTCCATTTGAGATCAGGGAGAAAGTGAATAAGATTAACTATAAAGTATACAAACCAGGCTAAAGGAAGCCTGAACAAATTTACCATGTTACCCTATTTAAACCCTTCAAGGATAAGGTAGCCCTGTCAGCTGAGCCTTGTAACGTCAATCCCGACTGTCCCCTCAGTAAAGGTCTCAGACACGGTCAGCTACTCAAAAGAACGAGGCTAAAAAAATTCCTCATTAGGAACAGTGATGTGTTCACTGCCCAGCCGAGCAGTCATAATAAAGTAGGACAAAGTCACAGAACCATGGGCCAAGGTCAACATAAAGCCATATTGAATTCCTGAAGCACAGCGAGAGGATGTCTCTAAAGAGATTAAGAATATACTAGAACTTTGAATCATCTAACAGTGAATGGTTCCGCCCCATAGTACTAATTCCAAAACAAGATGGCAGCCTATGCTTCTGCAATGATTTTTGGAAGTTAAATGTAGTGTCCAAGTTTGATGCGTTCCCCATGTCCTGTGTGGAAGAGTTGATAGAAAGGCTAGGAACAGCCAGATATCTCACCAAACTGGACCTGACAAAAGGTTACTGGCAGATCTCATTAACTTACAGGACGAAAGAAAAATCGCTTTCTCTGTTCCAGAAGGGCTGTTTCAGTAAAAGATGTTGCCTTTTGGGTTGCATGGGGCCCCAGCAATCTATCAACAGGTAATGGATAGAATGTTGAAGCCTCACATGAAGTATACAGATGCCTATTTGGATGATGTGATAATGCATAGTACAAACTGGGAGTCTCAAGAGTGCAATCAGTGTTGGCCTCTGGTGATCACTGGAGTAGGGGTGGAAGGCAGGTATATTTGCCCTAGGCTTCTTACCTATGTGTTTTAAAACCCCAAGGCTAATTAGTGCTTTCAGCTGTAGGCGTGTGTTATAAAGGCTGCCAGCCTGATCATCTCTCTCTCACACTGCCTGGGGAAAAGGAGAGACTATGGAGGCTCTCTCTCTCACGCTGCCTGGGGAAAAGGAGAGACTATGGAGGCTCTATGAGAGAATCCAGTGTGCTGTGTCTGGTAAAATCTTCTTGTATTGTATATTTTAGTGAGTATCGCAGGATTATCCAGTGTATAGTTAGCGCCGGACGACAAGGTAAATTATTTTGATGTTTATTTCTCTTTTTCTGCACAATGAAACTGGTTGAGGCCATATGCACCAAACCTATGGACTAGTGTGACCTACCCCGGGATATAAGTACCTGTTACACTGCTTTAAGAATTCTATGCTGTTTAATCCTCTTGTCAAGGAAATCTATACGGTAAATACAATACCTGACGGGATATAGAAAGTGTGTGATTGAGAAATCATTGGCTCTGGCTGGTTAACCACCATTGTACATATTAACCGTGGTAAAGGTGCCAAGAGATATACTGAGGACCCTGCCTGGGCGATCACTAGGCTCCATTATACATTCAATAAACCATTATAAAAGGACCTCAAATGTTTTCTCTCATTCTGGGCGGGATGTTCTAAAGGGAAAATGCGATAAAACCCCCATTTTCTGGGGTTTTATCTCATTTTTGTATGTACTAATCCCCGTCCGCCGCGTTTTCAACCCTGAGGGTGTCACCATCTTTGGATATCGATTCTCTATAGAAGCCTATAGGCTACTTATATCCGGCCGCCGCAACCCACTGCCTTCCACCGCTGACGCCAACCTCCCTCCCCCGGCATACCTTCCTCCAGGAAGCCTGGACCCGGAAGGTAAACTCCTCCTCCCCCTAGCAACGCAGCTGGAGATCCTTCCAGCTGCAGGGAGGAGACGCCGGGGACAGCCCGCTGCCTGCTTCCCGGCAGCTGAGCAGGTGGAGACCCCAGGGAGGTGACAGAGACTCCCCGCACACCACCCTCACAGATATTGCGGGGGGTCTCCGTCACCGCATTGCGATGTTAATACATCCCGCACTCCTTGTGTTGTGTGTAGAAATATGTCCGGTTTTCTGGGCAATCTTTAAGACATTTTAGTGTTTATTTATAGACGATAGCCATGGATGGTCCTCAGCGGCTCATTCTGCTCTAGATCCTCCTCTGCTTCTCCTAACATCTGAACCAATGTCTGGCAAAGAAGGCAAAGTACATAGATGTGCAGTGTGGAAGATGAAGGGCCACATGTTGTTGGGGGAGGGCCGCAGGGGAGTGGCCACAGGGAGCAGGGGAGGGGCCTCAGGGAGAAAGGGAGGGGCTGCAAGGATGTAGAGGGTTCACAGGGAACTGGGGAGGGGCCGCAGGGAGCAGGGGAGGGGTCACAGGGAACTGGCAGGAATTTTGCCCACACAGAATAGAAGGGCTGTAATGGGGTCTTTCCCTGGTGTTACAGCACATTTTGTATGAACACATTTCTTTACAGCACCATAAAATAAGTTGTATTTATGGAGGAAATTTTATTTTTGAGGTAAATCCAAACTGGAAAAAGAGATACATGGACATCTGATGTAAGACAACATCTTTCCGGAGTCTGACAATGGATTTTGCGCAGTTCACGTGCATCATCACTTGGAGAGTGATAAAATGGAGAGAGATAAAGTAGCAGCCAACCAGCTCCTACCTGTCAGTTTCCAAACACAGCCTGTGACATGGCAGCTAGGAGCTGATTGGCTGGTACTCTCTCTCTCTCCGAGCGATGATGCATGTAGCCAGGAATCACATATCTCTATGGATCTTACATGACTTTTTTGACCTTGAGATCAGAGAGTGAAACTTTTACATACAGTCCCAATATAGCGTATAGGTGGAAACTCTTTTTTTATTTAACAGTGGCAATTAAAAAATTCAGCTGGGCTTAAAGAGCATGACTGGTATCAAGAGGCCTCTTCTCTTAATTACAAGCTGCCAAGTGCAATAACGTTCTCAGCGTCTGCGTTCTGCATTTTCTGGAAATCTCCATCAATTTAAAGAGAAATGAATGTCAGAAATTCTGTGTTGTAAGCTGGACGGGATCATTGCACCATGCGGAGGAAATCTGCCTTCTCCCGCACTGTGGCCCTCATTCCGAGTTGTTCGCTCGTTATTTTCCTTCGCATCGGTGCGATTTACCGCTAACTGCACATGCGCAATGTTCGCACTGCGGCTGCGCCAAGTAAATTTGCTATGTAGTTAGGTATTTTACTCACGGCATTACAAGGATTTTTCTTCGTTCTGGTGATTGTAGTGTGATTGACAGGAAGTGGGTGTTTCTGGGCGGAAACTGGCCGTTTTATGGGTGTGTGTGAAAAAACGTTACCGTTTCTGGGAAAAACGCGGGAGTGTCTGAAGAAATGGGGGAGTGTCTGGGCGAACGCTGGGTGTGTTTATGACGTCAAACCAGGAACGAAACTGACTGACCTGATCGCAGTGGCTGAGTAAGTCTCGAGCTACTCAGAAACTGCTAAGAAATTTCTATTCGCAATTTTGCGAATCTTTCGTTCGCAATTCTGCTAAGCTAAGATTCACTCCCAGAGGGCGGCGGCCTAGCGTGTGCACTGCTGCGAAAAGCAGCTAGCGAGCGAAAAACTCGGAATGAGGGCCAATGGGAACTAAGCCTAGAATAGGAATTGCATGAGTGGCCGCTGGCGAGTCCTTTCTGCGACCTGTGACCATCAATAACCTCCTCTGACCTCCGTCATCATATAATAATAGGACATAATGCTCTGTCTGCTCTGGTTTCATTAACTAAAATATGAAGGAAATCAGAATCTGAATGTGACAAGGTCAGTCCTCCGGAGACCGCGTCATTCATCTCATTCCAATTATTATCACATCAATTCCCTTCTAAGTAAATAGCCGAGAAAGTAATATTTTATATATCGGCAACTTGGACAATCTCCTATATAATAGCCCAGATCTTTGACTTTGTGCTTCATTTGCTAACGCTGGGCGGAGTCAAAACAGTGGGCGGAGTTAGTCAAATGAGTCACAGATCTGTATAAATCTATAGGAGACTTGGAGCAGGAGCAGATGGTATGGGCATGGCACAGGCAGGGGTGCATACCTCCCAGCTTTCTTCAGGCAGGAGGAACACACGCACAGCAAAAAGGGGGCATGGCTACCGGGAAAGAAGGCGTGGCTTCGCGGGTGGCCCCGCGATCGCGAGCCACGCCCCTGTTTTCGTCAGTGAGGGGGCATGCCCAGCGCTCTGTGAGCTGCTGGCATGCCCCCAGTGGCGGATTATGAGTCCGGGGGGCCCAGGGCACTTGAGACAGGAACCCTATCTCATTGCTGTGCCTGCTGTGGGTTTGGGGGCGTGGCCTCATTGCGACCCCTCGTGACCACGCTCCCTTATGCAAATTCCAGGATATTTTTTTTAATGGGATTTTGGCCCCTTAGCTAGGGGTAAATCCAGAGGAGGTGGTCGCTCCCCCCTACACACCCGCACAGGCAGAAGACAGCAGGGAGGCTGCTGCCTCCCTGTAACACCACAGACCTGCCAACACACAGCAACGTGTGCTGACTGTAACACAATGCTGCCGCTGTTACTGGCAGGACGGGGGAGCTTCTGAGCTGGGACAGAGCTACTCCAGCCGCGGGCCCCCTAAAACTGTGAGGTCCGGGGTACGTACCCCCTGCCCCCACCTTAATCCGTACCCCCTGATGCCCCCTCTCCCTCTGTCTCCACTAAATAGACGCTGTGTGCATGCTAAGCAGAACAGCGAGTACAGGAGCTTCCCAACTGCCCCTCCACCCACCCACCGCGGGACACTGTGGCCCGCGGGTGGGACAGGGCAACAGACCAAAAAAAATGGGACTGTCCCGCTAAAATCGGGACAGTTGGGAGGTATGGGGGTGTGTGAGGGGGTACGCTGTACAGACAGACTGGCACCGGCTCACTGTGTGCTTGACCCCCCACATCAGCATACTCAGCAGAGTCTCTCTGGCGCGGAGGAGCGTCACTTTCTGGCACACTCCACGCTTCTTAGCTACAGTTTTGTGGGGCACCTGATGCTGTGCAGGTTCCGTACTGCCTCTGTTATCTCCAGGCCCGGCAACCCCACCGCTAGCTGCAGTGCTGCCTCCCGCAGTGAGGTGCGCCCAGCTCCTTCTCACACTTTAGCCGGCGGGTAGCGCTGCAGAAGTCCGCGCTGCTTGCAGGCTCCGACTCCCTCCTCCCTCCACCTGCAGCGTCTCCTGGGGGCTAACCAGACACTCCCAGTCTCCCCTTACCACAGTGCCCGGCAGCCGCGCCAGGTCCGCGGTGTGTGACTGAGGAGTGGGGGGGAGGGATACGGACGGGCAGAGCAAGCAGGACTCCAGCCTGAGAGTCAGCCATGCCAAGTCTCCACCAGCAGTAGATCCAAACAGGTTGGAGTGGAACAGCAGCAGCCAGGAGCAGTGACTCCGGTAACACACATCTGTCTGTCACCACTGTTCTGTCCCTAATACCAATCTCTCGCGTGGCCTGTGTTCTGTCATGTCCCTGTCACCCCTGTCCTTGCCCTGTCACCCCTGGCCTTGTCCTGTCACCCTTATCATGGCCCTTTCACCCTTATCCTGGCCCTGTCAACCAAATCCTGGTCCTGCCGCCCCTACCCTGGCCCTGTCACCCTTATCCTGTCCCTGTCATTTCTGTCCTGGCCCCGTCACCCCTGTCCTTGCCCTGTCACCCCTGTCCTTGCCCTGTCACCCCTGTCCTGGCCCCGTCACCCCTGTCCTGGCCCCGTCACCCCTGTTCTGACCCTGTCACCCCTGTCCTGGCCCTGTTACTGCATACCCTCCAACTACCTTTTTGGCAGGTACAGTACCTGCAGCGCCTCCAGACGCCTCCCCAATGCACCACACCTCCGCACCTTCCCCTCCACCACATGCGACACTCCACCACTCCCCCACACGCTGTGCCTCCAGACCCCCTACACCACCAGCGGCTCCCACTCCCCCACCACCCACAGCACCTCCAGACCCCCTCCACCCCCCATATATGTCTCCCCCCACACCTGCCCCCCTCCACCCACAGCATCTGCAGACACCCTCCTCCATTCGCGGTCCCCCCCCTCACCCACCCACGGCACCTCCGCACCTGCCCCTCCACCACCTGCAGCGCCTCCGGACCCCCTTCCCCGTCTGCCGCACCACCCGCACCTGCCTCTCCCCACCGCGGTGCCTCCGGACCCGCACCCCCGCCCCTTCCCATAGCACCTCCGGAACCCTTCACCCATCCGCAACATCCCTGCACCTGCCCCTCCCCCGTGGCACCCCTGCCCCTCCCCCACCGGCAGTGCCTCCGGACCCCTCCCTCATCTACAGCCCCCACTCTTCTGTCTCTCCCCCACCCGCAGCACGTCCCAACCCTTCCCCATCCGGGGCCGCCCCGCATCTGCCCCCCCTCATCAGTGCTCAGTATCACTACTCATTGTCTTGTGCTGCATTGTGGTGACCAGTATACTACAGCACAATAGTCCAATGCTGCATCTCACTGCCCAGTGTCAGTTCTAGTATCCTCATCAGTGCTCAGTATCACTGCTCATTGTCTTGTGCTGCATTGTGGTGACCGTTATACTACAGTACAATAGTCCAGTGCTGCATCTCGTTGCTTAGTGTCAGTTCTAGTTTCCTCATCAGTGCTCAGGATCAGTGCTCATTGTCTTGTGCTGCATTGTGGTGACCAGTATACTACAGTACAATAGTCCAGTGCTGCATCTCGCTGCTCAGTGTCAGTTCTAGTATCCTCATCAGTGCTCAGTATCACTGCTCATTGTCTTGTGCTGCATTGTGGTGACCAGTATACTACAGTACAATAGTCCAGTGCTGCATCTCGTTGCTCAGTGTCAGTTCTAGTTTCCTCATCAGTGCTCAGTATCACTGCTCATTGTCTTGTGCTGCATTGTGGTGACCAGTATACTACAGTACAATAGTCCAGTGCTGCATCTCGTTGCTCAGTGTCAGTTCTAGTATCCTCATCAGTGCTCAGTATCACTACTCATTGTCTTGTGCTGCATTGTGGTGACCAGTACACTACAGTACAATAGTCCAGTGCTGCATCTCGTTGCTCAGTGTCAGTTCTAGTTTCCTCATCAGTGCTCAGGATCAGTGCTCATTGTCTTGTGCTGCATTGTGGTGACCAGTATACTACAGTACAATAGTCCAGTGCTGCATCTCGCTGCTCAGTGTCAGTTCTAGTATCCTCATCAGTGCTCAGTATCACTGCTCATTGTCTTGTGCTGCATTGTGGTGACCAGTATACTACAGTACAATAGTCCAGTGCTGCATCTCGCTGCTCAGTATCACTGCTCATTGTCTTGTGCTGCATTGTGGTGACCAGTATACTACAGTACAATAGTCCAGTGCTGCATCTTGCTGCCCAGTGTCAGTTCTAGTATCCTCATCAGTGCTCAGTATAACTACTCATTGTCTTGCTGCTGCATTGTGACCAGTATACCACAGTACAATAGTCCAGTGCTGTTCTCGCTGCTCAGTGTCAGTTCTAGTATCCTCATCAGTGCTCAGGGTCACTGCTCATTGTCTTGTGCTGCATTGTGGTGACCAGTATACTACAGTTCAATAGTCCAGTGCTGCATCTCGCTGCTCAGTGTCAGTTCTAGTATCCTCATCAGTGCTCAGTATCACTGCTCATTGTCTTGTGCTGCATTGTGGTGACCAGTATACTACAGTACAATAGTCCAGTGCTGCATTTCGCTGCTCAGTGTCAGTTCTAGTATCCTCGTCAGTGCTCAGGATCACTACTCATTGTCTTGTGCTGCATTGTGGTGACCAGTATACTACAGTACAATAGTCCAGTGCTGTTCTCACTGCTCAGTGTCAGTTCTAGTATCCTCATCAGTGCTCAGGATCACTGCTCATTGTCTTGTGCTGCATTGTGGTGACCAGTATACTACAGTACATTACTAATAGTCCAGTGCTGTTCTCGCTGCTCAGTGTCAGTTCTAGTATCCTCATCAGTGCTCAGGATCACTGCTCATCGTCTTGTGCTGCATTGTGGTGACCAGTATACTACAGTACAATAGTTCAGTGCTGCATCTTGCTGCTCAGTGTTAGTTCTAGTATCCTCATCAGTGCTCAGTATCACTGCTCATTGTCTTGTGCTGCATTGTGGTGACCAGTATATTACAGTACAATAGTCCAGTGCTGCATATCGCTGCCCAGGGTCAGTTCTAGTATCCTCATCAGTGCTCATTGTCTTGTGCTGCATTGTGGTAACCAGTATACTACAGTACAATAGTACAGTGCTGTTCTCGCTGCTCAGTGTCAGTTCTAGTATCCTCATCAGTGCTCAGTATCACTGCTCATTGTCTTGTGCTGCATTGTGGTGACCAGTATACTACAGTACAATAGTCCAGTGCTGCATCTCACTGCTCAGTGTCAGTTCTAGTATCCTCATCAGTGCTCAGTATCACTACTAATTGTCTTGTGCTGCATTGTGGTGACCAGTATACTACAATACAATAGTCCAGTGCTTTTGTCGCTGCCCAGTGTCATTTCTAGTATCCTCATCAGTGCTCAGGATCACTACTCATTGTCTTGTGCTGCATTGTGGTGACCAGTATACTACAGTACAATAGTCCAGTGCTGCATCTCACTGCTCAGTGTCAGTTGTAGTATCCTCATCAGTGCTCAGTATCACTACTCATTGTCTTGTGCTGCATTGTGGTTACCAGTATACTACAGTACAATAGTCCAGTGCTGCATCTCGCTGCTCAGTGTCAGTTCTAGTATCCTCATCAGTGCTCAATATCACTGCTCAGTGTCTTGTGCTGCATTGTGGTGACCAGTATACTACAGTACAATAGTCCAGTGCTGCATCTCACTGCTCAGTGTCAGTTCTAGTATTCTCATCAGTGCTCATTATCACTACTAATTGTCTTGTGCTGCATTGTGGTGACCAGTATACTACAATACAATAGTCCAGTGCTTTTCTCGCTGCCCAGTGTCAGTTCTAGGATCCTCATCAGTGCTCAGGATCACTACTCATTGTCTTGTGCTGCATTGTGGTGACCAGTATACTACAGTACAATAGTCCAGTGCTGTTCTCGCTGCCCAGTGTCAGTTCTAGTATCCTCATCAGTGCTCAGTATCACTACTAATTGTCTTGTGCTGCATTGTGGTGACCAGTATACTACAGTACAATAGTCCAGTGCTGCATCTCACTGCTCAGTGTCAGTTGTAGTATCCTCATCAGTGCTCAGTATCACTACTCATTGTCTTGTGCTGCATTGTGGTGACCAGTATACTACAGTACAATAGTCCAGTGCTGCATCTCGCTGCTCAGTGTCAGTTCTAGTATCCTCATCAGTGCTCAGTATCACTACTCATTGTCTTGTGCTGCATTGCGGTGACCAGTATACTACAGTACAATAGTCCAGTGCTGCATCTCGCTGCTCAGTGTCAGTTCTAGTATCCTCATCAGTGCTCAGGATCACTGCTCAATGTCTTGTGCTTCATTGTGGTGAGGGGGTACGCTGTACAGACAGACTGGCACCGGCTCACTGTGTGCTTGACCCCCCACATCAGCATACTCAGCAGAGTCTCTCTGGCGCGGAGGAGCGTCACTTTCTGGCACACTCCACGCTTCTTAGCTACAGTTTTGTGGGGCACCTGATGCTGTGCAGGTTCCGTACTGCCTCTGTTATCTCCAGGCCCGGCAACCCCACCGCTAGCTGCAGCGCTGCCTCCCGCAGTGAGGTGCGCCCAGCTCCTTCTCACACTTTAGCCGGCGGGTAGCGCTGCAGAAGTCCGCGCTGCTTGCAGGCTCCGACTCCCTCCTCCCTCCACCTGCAGCGTCTCCTGGGGGCTAACCAGACACTCCCAGTCTCCCCTTACCACAGTGCCTGGCAGCCGCGCCAGGTCCGCGGTGTGTGACTGAGGAGTGGGGGGGAGGGATACGGACGGGCAGAGCAAGCAGGACTCCAGCCTGAGAGTCAGCCATGCCAAGTCTCCACCAGCAGTAGATCCAAACAGGTTGGAGTGGAACAGCAGCAGCCAGCAGCAGTGACTCCGGTAACACACATCTGTCTGTCACCACTGTTCTGTCCCTAATACCAATCTCTCCCGTGGCCTGTGTTCTGTCATGTCCCTGTCACCCCTGGCCTTGCCCTGTCACCCCTGGCCTTGTCCTGTCACCCTTATCCTGGCCCTTTCACCCTTATCCTGGCCCTGTCAACCAAATCCTGGTCCTGCCGCCCCTACCCTGGCCCTGTCACCCTTATCCTGTCCCTGTCATTTCTGTCCTGGCCCCGTCACCCCTGTCCTTGCCCTGTCACCCCTGTCCTGGCCCCGTCACCCCTGTCCTGGCCCCGTCAGCCCTGTCCTGGCTCCGTCACTCCTGTTCTGACCCTGTCACCCCTGTCCTGGCCCTGTTACTGCATACCCTCCAACTACCTTTTTGGCAGGTACAGTACCTGCAGCGCCTCCAGACGCCTCCCCAATGCACCACACCTCCGCACCTTCCCCTCCACCACATACGACACTCCACCACTCCCCCACACGCTGTGCCTCCAGACCCCCTACACCACCAGCGGCTCCCACTCCCCCACCACCCACAGCACCTCCAGACCCCCTCCACCCCCCATATATGTCTCCCCCCACACCTGCCCCCCTCCACCCACAGCATCTGCAGACACCCTCCTCCATTCGCGGTCCCCCCCTCACCCACCCACGGCACCTCCGCACCTGCCCCTCCACCACCTGCAGCGCCTCCGGACCCCCTTCCCCGTCTGCCGCACCACCCGCACCTGCCTCTCCCCACCGCGGTGCCTCCGGACCCGCACCCCCGCCCCTTCCCATAGCACCTCCGGAACCCTTCACCCATCCGCAACATCCCTGCACCTGCCCCTCCCCCGTGGCACCCCTGCCCCTCCCCCACCGGCAGTGCCTCCGGACCCCTTCCTCATCTACAGCCCCCACTCTTCTGTCTCTCCCCCACCCGCAGCACGTCCCAACCCTTCCCCATCCGGGGCCGCCCCGCATCTGCCCCCCCTCCACCTGCAGCATCTACAGACACCCTTCCCCATCCGCAATCCCCCCCGCACCCGCTCATTCTGTACATCATGCCCTGCAGGTGCTGTTCACGCCGTCGCAAGGGGCTGCGCCTCCTTCACCATCGCACGCCCTTTCATTGTGCAATATTTAACCACTAACAAAGGAATGCAGGTAATACTCCATATAATACAAATATTGAATCCTATATAGGCATGTAAGGGTTAAAGGGGCGTAGCCCCTTGCGACGGTGTGAAGAGCGCCCGTAGGGCGCGATGAAGCACCTAGTATAATATAATCCTGTATAATCATCTACTAACCCAGCACAGCGCACTGTAATATAATATAATCCTGTATACTCAGCTACTAACCCAGCACAGCGCACTGTAATATAATATAATCCTGTATACTCAGCTACTAACCCAGCACAGCGCACTGTAATATAATATAATCCTGTATACTCAGCTACTAACCCAGCACAGCGCACTGTAATATAATATAATCCTGTATACTCAGCTACTAACCCAGCACAGCGCACTGTAATTGTGGAATATGCTGAACTGCAGTACCCACACTGATCACTTGTGAAAAGCAACTGCTGGAATTACACTACACACATGGCTGTTATACGCATCTTATATATTCTTTGTATATTCTCCCCGTGCCTGCGTGGGTTTCCTCCGGGTACTCAGGTTTCCTCCCACAATCCATAAATATACTGGTAGGTTGATTGGCTCCCAACAAAAATGACCCCTTACAATGGGATGTATTAATATTAGAGATGTGCGGGTTCGGTTCTCAGAGAACCGAACCCCCCCGAACTTCCCGTGGTTTACACGGGTCCGAGGCAGGCTCGGTTCTTCCTGCCTGATTCGAAAACCCGAACGAGGCAAAACGTCATCATCCCGCTGTCGGATTCTCGCGAGATTCGGATTCTATATAAGGAGCAGCGCGTCGCCGCCATTTTCACTCGTGCATTGTAGAGAGAGCGAGAGGACGTGGCTACGTTCTCTGAGTGGAAAGCTCAATATCAGATCAATATCAGTGCTCAGTATCAGTGCTGCATTGTGGTGACCAGTATACTACAGTACAATAGTCCAGTGCTGTTCTCGCTGCCCAGTGTCAGTTCTAGTATCCTCATCAGTGCTCAGTATCACTGCTCATTGTCTTGTGCTGCATTGTGGTGACCAGTATACTACAGCACAATAGTCCAGTGCTGCATCTCGCTGCTCAGTGTCAGTTCTAGTATCCTCATCAGTGCTCAGTATCACTACTCATTGTCTTGTGTTGCATTGTGGTGACCAGTATACTACAGTACAATAGTCCAGTGCTGCATCTTGCTGCTTAGTGTCAGTTCTAGTATCCTCATCAGTGCTCAGGATCACTGCTCATTGTCTTGTGCTGCATTGTGGTGACCAGTATACTACAGTACAATAGTCCAGTGCTGCATCTCGCTGCTCAGTGTCAGTTCTAGTATCCTCATCAGTGCTCAGGATCACTACTCATTGTCTTGTGCTGCATTGTGGTGACCAGTATACTACAGTACATTACTAATAGTCCAGTGCTGTTCTCGCTGCTCAGTGTCAGTTCTAGTATCCTCATCAGTACTCAGTATCAGTGCTCGTCTTGTGCTGCATTGTGGTGACCAGTATACTACAGTACAATAGTCCAGTGCTGCATCTCGCTGCTCAGTGTCAGTTCTAGTATCCTCATCAGTGCTCAGTATCACTACTCATTGTCTTGTGCTGCATTGTGGTGACCAGTATACTACAGTACAATAGTCCAGTGCTGTTCTCGCTGCCCAGTGTCAGTTCTAGTATCCTCATCAGTGCTCAGTATCACTACTCATTGTCTTGTGCTGCATTGTGGTGACCAGTATACTACAGTACATTACTAATAGTCCAGTGCTGCATCTCGCTGCTCAGTGTCAGTTCTAGTATCCTCATCAGTGCTCAGTATCACTACTCATTGTCTTGTGCTGCATTGTGGTGACCAGTATACTACAGCACAATAGTCCAGTGCTGCATCTCACTGCCCAGTGTCAGTTCTAGTATCCTCATCAGTGCTCAGTATCACTGCTCATTGTCTTGTGCTGCATTGTGGTGACCGTTATACTACAGTACAATAGTCCAGTGCTGCATCTCGTTGCTCAGTGTCAGTTCTAGTTTCCTCATCAGTGCTCATTGTCTTGTGCTGCATTGTGGTGACCAGTATACTACAGTACAATAGTCCAGTGCTGCATCTCGCTGCTCAGTGTCAGTTCTAGTATCCTCATCAGTGCTCAGTATCACTGCTCATTGTCTTGTGCTGCATTGTGGTGACCAGTATACTACAGTACAATAGTCCAGTGCTGCATCTCGTTGCTCAGTGTCAGTTCTAGTATCCTCATCAGTGCTCAGTATCACTACTCATTGTCTTGTGCTGCATTGTGGTGACCAGTACACTACAGTACAATAGTCCAGTGCTGCATCTCGTTGCTCAGTGTCAGTTCTAGTTTCCTCATCAGTGCTCAGGATCAGTGCTCATTGTCTTGTGCTGCATTGTGGTGACCAGTATACTACAGTACAATAGTCCAGTGTTGCATCTCGCTGCTCAGTGTCAGTTCTAGTATCCTCATCAGTGCTCAGTATCACTGCTCACTGTCTTGTGCTGCATTGTGGTGACCAGTATACTACAGTACAATAGTCCAGTGCTGCATCTCGCTGCTCAGTATCACTGCTCATTGTCTTGTGCTGCATTGTGGTGACCAGTATACTACAGTACAATAGTCCAGTGCTGCATCTTGCTGCCCAGTGTCAGTTCTAGTATCCTCATCAGTGCTCAGTATAACTACTCATTGTCTTGCTGCTGCATTGTGACCAGTATACCACAGTACAATAGTCCAGTGCTGTTCTCGCTGCTCAGTGTCAGTTCTAGTATCCTCATCAGTGCTCAGGGTCACTGCTCATTGTCTTGTGCTGCATTGTGGTGACCAGTATACTACAGTTCAATTGTCCAGTGCTGCATCTCGCTGCTCAGTGTCAGTTCTAGTATCCTCATCAGTGCTCAGTATCACTGCTCATTGTCTTGTGCTGCATTGTGGTGACCAGTATACTACAGTACAATAGTCCAGTGCTGCATTTCGCTGCTCAGTGTCAGTTCTAGTATCCTCGTCAGTGCTCAGGATCACTACTCATTGTCTTGTGCTGCATTGTGGTGACCAGTATACTACAGTACAATAGTCCAGTGCTGTTCTCACTGCTCAGTGTCAGTTCTAGTATCCTCATCAGTGCTCAGTATCACTACTCATTGTCTTGTGCTGCATTGTGGTGACCATTATACTACAGTACAATAGTTCAGTGCTGCATCTCGCTGCTCAGTGTCAGTTCTAGTATCCTCATCAGTGCTCAGTATCACTGCTCATTGTCTTGTGCTGCATTGTGGTGACCAGTATACTACAGTACAATAGTCCAGTGCTGCATCTCGCTGCTCAGTGTCAGTTCTAGTATCCTCATCAGTGCTCAGGATCACTGCTCATTGTCTTGTGCTGCATTGTGGTGACCAGTATACTACAGTACATTACTAATAGTCCAGTGCTGTTCTCGCTGCTCAGTGTCAGTTCTAGTATCCTCATCAGTGCTCAGGATCACTGCTCATCGTCTTGTGCTGCATTGTGGTGACCAGTATACTACAGTACAATAGTTCAGTGCTGCATCTTGCTGCTCAGTGTTAGTTCTAGTATCCTCATCAGTGCTCAGTATCACTGCTCATTGTCTTGTGCTGCATTGTGGTGACCAGTATATTACAGTACAATAGTCCAGTGCTGCATATCGCTGCCCAGGGTCCTCATCAGTGCTCATTGTCTTGTGCTGCATTGTGGTAACCAGTATACTACAGTACAATAGTACAGTGCTGTTCTCGCTGTTCAGTGTCAGTTCTAGTATCCTCATCAGTGCTCAGTATCACTGCTCATTGTCTTGTGCTGCATTGTGGTGACCAGTATACTACAGTACAATAGTCCAGTGCTGCATCTTGCTGCTCAGTGTCAGTTCTAGTATCCTCATCAGTGCTCAGTATCACTACTCATTGTCTTGTGCTGCATTGTGGTGACCAGTATACTACAGTACAATAGTCCAGTGCTGCATCTCACTGCTCAGTGTCAGTTCTAGTATTCTCATCAGTGCTCAGTATCACTACTAATTGTCTTGTGCTGCATTGTGGTGACCAGTATACTACAATACAATAGTCCAGTGCTGCATCTTGCTGCTCAGTGTCAGTTCTAGTATCCTCATCAGTGCTCAGGATCACTACTCATTGTCTTGTGCTGCATTGTGGTGACCAGTATACTACAGTACAATAGTCCAGTGCTGCATCTTGCTGCTCAGTGTCAGTTCTAGTATCCTCATCAGTGCTCAGTATCACTACTCATTGTCTTGTGCTGCATTGTGGTGACCAGTATACTACAGTACAATAGTACAGTGCTGTTCTCGCTGCTCAGTGTCAGTTCTAGTATCCTCATCAGTGCTCAGTATCACTACTCATTGTCTTGTGCTGCATTGTGGTGACCAGTATACTACAGTACAATAGTCCAGTGCTGCATCTCGCTGCTCAGTGTCAGTTCTAGTATCCTCATCAGTGCTCAGGATAACTGCTCAATGTCTTGTGCTTCATTGTGGTGACCAGTATACTACAGTACAATAGTCCAGTGCTGCATCTCGCTGCTCAGTGTCAGTTCTAGTATCTTAATCAGTGCTCAGTATCACTGCTCTTTGTCTTGTGCTGCATTGTGGTGACCAGTATACTACAGTACAATAGTCCAGTGCTGCATCTCGCTGCTCAGTGTCAGTTCTAGTATCCTCATCAGTGCTCAGTATCACTGCTCTTTGTCTTGTGCTGCATTGTGGTGACCAGTATACTACAGTACAATAGTCCAGTGCTGCATCTCGCTGCTCAGTGTCAGTTCTAGTATCCTCATCAGTGCTCAGTATCACTGCTCATTGTCTTGTGCTGCATTGTGGTGACCAGTATACTACAGTACAATAGGCCAGTGCTGTTCTCGCTGCCCAGTGTCAGTTCTAGTATCCTCATCAGTGTTCAGGAACACTACTCATTGTCATGTGCTGCATTGTGGTGACCAGTATACTACAGTACAATAGTCCAGTGCTGTTCTCGCTGCTCTGTGTCAGTTCTAGTATCCTCATCAGTGCTCAGTATCACTGCTCATTGTCTTGTGCTGCATTGTGGTGACCAGTATACTACAGTACAATAGTCCAGTGCTGCATCTCGCTGCTCAGTGTCAGTTCTAGTATCCTCATCAGTGCTCAGTATCACTGCTCATTGTCTTGTGCTGCATTGTGGTGACCAGTATACTACAGTACAATAGGCCAGTGCTGTTCTCGCTGCCCAGTGTCAGTTCTAGTATCCTCATCAGTGTTCAGGAACACTACTCATTGTCATGTGCTGCATTGTGGTGACCAGTATACTACAGTACAATAGTCCAGTGCTGTTCTCGCTGCTCTGTGTCAGTTCTAGTATCCTCATCAGTGCTCAGTATCACTGCTCATTGTCTTGTGCTGCATTGTGTTGACCATTATACTACAGTACATTACTAATAGTCCAGTGTCTTGTAATGCATCTTGCTGCTGTAGGGTGCTGTGGTAATGTCCTGTCACTGTGCATAGGTCATCATCATTCCAGTCACAGTGGTATCTGGTATCTATCTAGTGCTATCTAATTCCAGACATCACTGCCGACTAATTCCAGATATATTACTGGCATATAATTCCACACATTAAAAAATGGAGAACAGAAATTGGGTGGGTAAAATAGGAAAAGCTCAAGATCCACTTCCACCTAGTGCTGAAGCTGCTGCCACTAGTCATGGCAGAGACAATGAAATGCCATCAACGTCGTCTGCCAAGGCAGATGCCCAATGTAGAGAGCATATAAAATCCAAAACACAAAAGTTCAGTAAAATGACCCAAAAATCAAAATTAAAAGCATCTGCGGAGAAGCGTAAACTTGCCAATATGCCATTTACCACACGGAGTGGCAAGGAACGGCTGAGGCCCTGGCCTATGTTCATGGCTAGTGGTTCAGATTCACATGAGGTTGGAAGCAATCCTCTCGCTAGAAAAATTAAAAGACTTAAGCTGGCAAAAGCACAGCAAAGAACTGTGCGTTCTTCGAAATCCCAAATCCACAAGGAGAGTCCAATTGTGTCGGTTGCGATGCCTGACCTTCCCAACACTGGACGTGAAGAGCATGCGCCTTCCACCATTTGCACGCCCCCTGCAAGTGCTGGAAGGAGCACCCGCAGTCCAGTTCCTGATAGTCAGATTGAAGATGTCAGTGTTGAAGTACACCAGGATGAGGAGGATATGGGTGTTGCTGGCGCTGGGGAGGAAATTGACCAGGAGGATTCTGATGGTGAGGTGGTTTGTTTAAGTCAGGCACCCGGGGAGACACCTGTTGTCCGTGGGAGGAATATGGCCATTGACATGCCTGGTGAAAATACAAAAAAAAAATCACCTCTTCAGTGTGGAATTATTTTAACAGAAATGCGGACAACAGGTGTCAAGCCGTGTGTTGCCTTTGTCAAGCTGTAATAAGTAGGGCTAAGGACGTTAACCACCTCGGAACATCCTCCCTTATACGTCACCTGGAGCGCATTCATCAGAAGTCATTGACAAGTTCAAAAACTTTGGGTGACAGCGGAAGCAGTTCACTGACAACTAAATCTCTTTTTCCTCTTGTATCCAAGCTCCTGCAACCCACCCCACCAACTCCCTCAACGTCAATTTCCTCCTTAGACAGGAACGGCAATAGTCCCGCAGGCCATGTCACTGGCAAGTCTGACGAGTCCTCTCCTAACTGGGATTCCTCCGATGGATCCTTGAGTGGAACGCCTGCTGCTGCTGTTGGGAGTCGATCGTCATCCCAGAGGGGAAGTCGTAAGCCCACTTGTACTACTTCCAGTAAGCAATTGACTGTCCAACAGTCCTTTGCGAGGAAGATGAAATATCACAGCAGTCATCCTGTTGCAAAGCGGATAACTCAGGCCTTGACAACTATGTTGGTGTTAGACGTGCGTCCGGTATCTGCCGTTAGTTCACAGGGACTTAGAGAATTGCTTGAGGTAGTGTGTCCCCGGTACCAAATACCATCTAGGTTCCACTTCTCCAGGCAGGCGATACCGAGAATGTACACAGACCTCAGAAAAAGAGTCACCAGTGTCCTAAATAATGCAGTTGTACCCACTGTCCACTTAACCACCGACATGTGGACAAGTGGAGCAGGGCAGACTAAGGACTATATGACTGACAGCCCACTGGGTAGATGTATTGCCTCCCGCAGCAACAACAGCAGCAGCGGCACCAGTAGCAGCATCTCGCAAACACCAACCAGCGGCACACAGCTGACAACCTCTTACAGAAACTGAGGAACATCATCGCAGATTGGCTTACCCCAATTGTACTCTCCTGGGGATTTGTGACATCGGACAATGCCACCAATATTGTGCATGCATTACATCTGGGCAAATTCCAGCACGTCCCATGTTTTGCACATACAATGAATTTGGTGGTGCAGAATTTTTTTTAAAACGACAGGGGCGAGCAGGAGATGCTGTCGGTGGCCTGAAGAATTGCGGGGCCACTTTCAGCATTCATCCACCGCGGGCCGAAGACTGGAGCACCAGCAAACACTCCTGAACATGCCCTGCCATCAGCTGAAGCAAGAGGTGGTAACGAGGTGGAATTCAACCCTCTATATGCTTCAGAGGATGGATGAGCAGCAAAAGGCCATTCAAGCCTATACATCTGCCTACGATATAGGCAAAGGAGGGGGAATGCACCTGACTCAAGCGCAGTGGAGAATGATGTCCATGTTGTGCAAGGTTCTCAAACCCTTTGAACTTGCCACACGTGAAGTCAGTTCAGACACTGCCAGCTTAAGTCAGGTCATTCCCCTCATCAGGCTTTTGCAGAAGCAGCTGGAGAGATTGAAGGAGGAGCTAAAATGGAGCGATTCCGCTAGGCATGTGGGACTTGTGGATGGAGCCCTTCATTCGCTTAACCAGGATTCACGGGTGGTCAATCTGTTGAAATCAGAGCACTACATTTTGGCCACCGTGCTCGATCCTAGGTTTAAAGCCCACATTGTATCTCTCTTTCCTGCAGACACAAGTCTGCAGATGTTCAAAGACCTGCTGGTGAGACACTTGTCAAGTCAAGCGGAACGTGACCCGCCAACAGCTCCTCTTTTATTTTCTACCGCCACTGGAGCTGCCAGGAAAAGGATAAAATTTCCAAAACCACCCGCTGGCGGTGGTGCAGGGCAGTCTGGAGCGAGTGCTGACATCTGGTCCGGACTGAAGGACCTGCCGATTACTGACACGTCGTCTACTGTCACTGCATATGATTGTCACCATTGAAAGAATAGTGGAGGATTATATGAGTGACATCATCACTGTAGGCATGTCTGACAGTCCGTATGTATACTGGCAGGAAAAAGAGGCAATTTGGAGGCCCTTGCACAAACTGGCTTTATTTTACCTAAGTTGCCCCCCCTCTAGTGTGTACACTGAAAGAGTGTTTAGTGCAGCCGGTAACCTTGTCAGCGGTCGGCGTAGGAGGTTACTTCCACAAAATGTGGAGAAGATGATGTTCATCAAAGTGAATTATAATCAATTCCTCCGTGGAGACATTTACCAGCAATTGCCTCCAGAAAGTACACAGGGACCTGAGATGGTGGATTCCAGTGGGGACAAATTAATAATCTGTGAGGAGGGGGATGTACACAGTGAAAGGGGTGAGGAATCGGAGGATGATTATGAGGTAGACATCTTGCCTCTGTAGAGCCAGTTTGTGCAAGGAGAGGTTGATTGCTTCTTTTTTGGAGGGAGCCCAAACCAACCAGTAATTTCAGCCACAGTCATGTGGCAGACCCTGTCACTGAAATGATGGGTTTGTTAAAGTGTGCATGTCCTGTTTATACAACATAAGGGTGGGTGGGAGGGCCCAAGGACAATTCCATCTTGCACCTCTTTTTTTTATTTTTTATTTCTGCATCATGTGATGTTTGGGGCTAATTTTTTTTTAAGTGCCATCCTGTCTGACACTGCAGTGCCACTCCTAGATGGGCCAGGTGTTTGTGTCGGCCACTTGGGTCGCTTAGCTTAGTCACACAGCTACCTTGGTGCAAATTTTAGGACTAAAAATAATATTGTGAGGTGTTCAGAATAGACTGGAAATGAGTGGAAATTATGGTTATTGAGGTTAATAATACTATAGGATCAAAATTACCCCCAAATTCTATGATTTAAGCTGTTTTTGAAAAAAAAAACAACACCTGAATCCAAAACACACCCGAATCCGACAAAACATTTTCAGGGAGGTTTTGCCAAAACGTGTCCGAATCCAAAACACGGCCGCGGAACCGAATACAAAACCAAAACACAAAACCCGAAAAATGCCCGCTGCACATCTCTAATTAATATGTATCAGTAGTATCTCAATGCAATGACAGAGGCCCCCGGGCAGTACCTGGTGGTCTGGAGGAGAGGGTGTGCTGTGGTCTCCAGCGGTCTCTGTCACCTCCCAGCCCCGAGAGGTGACGTCAGCAGTCAGTCCCGGGCTCCGTCCCTTCCTCCCTGCAGCCGGAAGAAGTGGTCTGTGTTGCTGGGGGAGGAGGAGGCAGTGACCCAGGACTGCGACAGGTATGGGGGGGGGGGGAGTCGGCGTGAGCAGTGGGATGCGGTAAGAAGTCCATAGGCTTCTATAGGGTGTCACCATAAAAAGATGACAATACCCTCCGCATCGAAAACCGGGCAGACCGGTGTTAGTACATGTGAAAATGTGGTAAAACCCCCGAAGATCCCGCTGTTACTATGTGTGCGTGTGATAGGGAATATAAAGTGTAAGCTCCGCTGGGGCAGGGGCTGATGTGAATGGCCAAGTATTCTCTGTACAGCGCTGCGTAATATGTGTGCGCTATATAAATAACTGGTAATAAACGTACAGCTGTGTCATCATACAATACCCCATGTGATGTGAGATGGCTGACACAAGTAATAATAGTGACAATAGCTGGAACACAGCCACCCCATAGGAACATTCATGGTCTCTCTGGCTGACGATTCTGAAGTCCCCATGTAGAAGATTGAGCTTTTCTTTGGAGGCTCCAAAAAATTTCCATCATAGTTGCAGAGTCTCTCTCTTGTAGGAGTCCCAGGTGTGTTTTGCACCTGAAATAGCTCTGAGATAGGGCTTACTACTTTCTTCTGTCTTACATGTAAGATCTGGGGGCTTATTTATGAAGCGTCGGGTTGTAGAACCCGGCGTTTCTGATCACGTTTATGTATGATATTTCAAATAGCAATGGTTTAACCAGCCGTGTCTTGTAACCAGGCCCGGCTCCAGAGCCACTAGCACCGTGAGCAAGAAATTGTGAAGTGTTCCTCCCCTCCCAACGTGCAGGCTCCTGGGAAACTTTGCAACTTTAAATTATGTTATCAAACTATAAATATATCACAGACCCCTCTACACACACACACACACACACACACACACACACACACACACACACACACACACACTTAACAGCCTTACACATAATGCCCACAGTAATTGCTGCTTACACATACTGCTCCCAGTAATGCTCTTTACAAATAGTGCTCACAGTAATGCCAGATACACATAATGCCCACATTCGTGCCAGATATATATAGTGCCCCTAGTATAGTGTCAGGTACACATAATGCCCACAGTATTGTTCCAAATACACATAATGCCGACAGTATAGTGCCAGATACATATAATGCCCCTAGTATAATGGCACTATACTGGAAACTACTGAGGAGGAAAGGGATCTAGGAGTCACTATTTCAGGTGACATACAGGATAAAATATAGTATTAGTGGCTCTATACTGGGAACTACTGAGGAGGAAAGGGATCTAGGAGTCACTATTTCAGGTGAGATAAAGGATAAATATAGTATTAATGGCACTATACTGGGAACTACTGAGGAGGAAAGGGATCTAGGAGTCACTATCTCAGGTGATATAAAGGATAAATATAGTATTAATGGCACTATACTGGAAACTACTGAGGAGGAAAGGGATCTAGGAGTCACTATCTCAGGTGACATAAAGGATAAATATAGTATAATGGCACTATACTGGAAACTACTGAGGAGGAAAGGGATCTAGAAGTCACTATCTCAGGTGATATAAAGGATAAATATAGTAATAATGACACTATACTGGGAACTACTGAGGAGGAAAGGGATCTAGGAGTCACTATTACAGGTGACAAAGGATAAATATAGTATTAATGGCACTATACTGGAAACTACTGAGGAGGAAAGGGATCTAGGAGTCACTATCTCAGGTGACATAAAGGCTAAATATAGTATTAATGGCGCTATACTGGAACCTACTGAGGAGGAAAGGGATCTAGGAGTCACTATCTCAGGTGACAAAGGATAAATATAGTATTAATGGCGCTATACTGGGAACTACTGAGGAGGAAAGGGATCTAGGAGTCACTATTTCAGGTGACATAAAGGATAAATATAGTATTAATGGCACTATACTGGAAACTACTGAGCAGGAAAGGGATCTAGGAGTCACTATCTCAGGTGACAAAGGATAAATATAGTATTAATGGCGCTATACTGGGTATTACTGAGGAGGAAAGGGATCTAGGAGTCACTATCTCAGGTGACAAAGGATAAATATAGTATTAATGGCTCTATACTAGAAACTAATGAGGAGGAAAGGGATCTAGGAGTCACTATCTCAGGTGATATAAAGGATAAATATAGTATTAATGGCACTATACTGGAAACTACTGAGGAGGAAAGGGATCTAGGAGTCACTATTTCAGGTGATATAAAGGATAAATATAGTAATAATGGCACTATACTGGGAACTACTGAGGAGGAAAGGGATCTAGGAGTCACTATTTCAGGTGACAAAGGATAAATATAGTATTAATGGCACTATACTGGGAACTACTGAGGAGGAAAGGGATCTAGGAGTCACTATTTCAGGTGATATAAAGGATAAATATAGTATTAATGGCATTATACTGGAGACTACTGAGGAGGAAAGGGATCTAGGAGTCACTATTTCAGGTGACATAAAGGATAAATATAGTATTAATGGCACTATACTGGGAACTACTGAGGAGGAAAGGGATCTAGGAGTCACTATTTCAGGTGATATAAACGATAAATATAGTATTAATGGCACTATACTGGAGACTACTGAGGAGTAAAGGGATCTAGGAGTCACTATGTAAGGTGACATAAAGGATAAATATAGTATTAATGGCACTATACTGGATACTACTGAGGAGGAAAGGGATCTAGGAGTCACTATCTCAGGTGACAAAGGATAAATATAGTATTAATGGCACTATACTGGAAACTACTGAGGAGGAAAGGGATCTAGGAGTCACTATTTCAGGTGACAAAGGATAAATATAGTATTAATGGCATTATACTGGAAACTACTGAGGAGGAAAGGGATCTAGGAGTCACTATCTCAGGTGACATAAAGGATAAATATAGTATTAATGGCACTATACTGGAAACTACTGAGGAGGAAAGGGATCTAGGAGTCACTATTTCAGGTGACATAAAGGATAAATATAGTATTAATGGCACTATACTGGAAACTACTGAGGAGGAAAGGGATCTAGGAGTCACTATTTCAGGTGACATAAAGGATAAATATAGTATTAATGGCACTATACTGGAAACTACTGAGGAGGAAAGGGATCTAGGAGTCACTATTTCAGGTGATATAAAGGATAAATATAGTATTAATGGCACTATACTGGGAACTACTGAGGAGGAAAGGGATCTAGGAGTCACTATTTCAGGTGACATAAAGGATATAGTAATAATGGCACTATACTGGGAACTACTGAGGAGGAAAGGGATCTAGGAGTCACTATCTCAGGTGACACAAAGGATAAATATAGCATTAATGGCACTATACTGGAAACTACTGAGGAGGAAAGGGATCTAGGAGTCACTATTTCAGGTGACATAAAGGATAAATATAGTATTAATGGCACTATACTGGGAACTACTGAGGAGGAGAGGGATCTAGGAGTCACTATGTCAGGTGACATAAAGGATTAATATAGTATTAATGACACTATACTGGAAACTACTGAGGAGGAAAGGGATCTAGGAGTCACTATTTCAGGTGACATAAAGGATAAATATAGTATTAATGGCACTATACTGGGAACTACTGAGGAGGAGAGGGATCTAGGAGTCACTATGTCAGGTGACATAAAGGATTAATATAGTATTAATGACACTATACTGGAAACTACTGAGGAGGAAAGGGATCTAGGAGTCACTATTTCAGGTGACATACAGGATAAAATATAGTATTAGTGGCTCTATACTGGGAACTACTGAGGAGGAAAGGGATCTAAGAGTCACTATCTCAGGTGACATAAAGGATAAATATAGTATTAATGGCACTATACTGGGAACTACTGAGGAGGAAAGGGATCTAGGAGTTACTAGTTCAGGTAAAATAAAGGATAAATATAGTATTAATGGCACTATACTGGAAACTACTGAGGAGGAAAGGGATCTAGGGGTCACTATTTCAGGTGACAAAGGATAAATATAGTATTAATGGCACTATACTGGAAACTACTGAGGAGGAAAGGGATCTAGGAGTCACTAGTTCAGGTAAAATAAAGGATAAATATAGTATTAATGGCACTATACTGGAAACTACTGAGGAGGAAAGGGATCTAGGGGTCACTATTTCAGGTGACAAAGGATAAATATAGTATTAATGGCACTATACTGGAAACTACTGAGGAGGAAAGGGATCTAGGAGTCACTATTTCAGGTGACATAAAGGATAAATATAGTATTAATGGCACTATACTGGAAACTACTGAGGAGGAAAGGGATCTAGGAGTCACTATCTCAGGTGATATAAAGGATAAATATAGTATTAATGACACTATACTGGAAACTACTGAGGAGGAAAGGGATCTAGGAGTCACTATTTCAGATGACAAAGGATAAATATAGTATTAATGGCACTATACTGGAAACTACTGAGGAGGAAAGGGATCTAGGAGTCACTATTTCAGATGACAAAGGATAAATATAGTATTAATGGCACTATACTGGAAACTACTGAGGAGGAAAGGGATCTAGGAGTCACTATCTCAGGTGACATAAAGGATAAATATAGTATTAATGGCACTATACTGGGAACTACTGAGGAGGAGAGGGATCTAGGAGTCACTATGTCAGGTGACATAAAGGATTAATATAGTATTAATGACACTATACTGGAAACTACTGAGGAGGAAAGGGATCTAGGAGTCACTATTTCAGGTGACATAAAGGATAAATATAGTATTAATGGCACTATACTGGAAACTACTGTGGAGGAAAGGGATCTAGGAGTCACTATTTCAGGTGACAAAGGATAAATATAGTATTAATGGCACTATACTGGAAACTACTGAGGAGGAAAGGGATCTAGGAGTCACTATTTCAGGTGACATAAAGGATAAATATAGTATTAATGGCACTATACTGGAAACTACTGTGGAGGAAAGGGATCTAGGAGTCACTATCTCAGGTGATATAAAGGATAAATATAGTATTAATGACACTATACTGGAAACTACTGAGGAGGAAAGGGATCTAGGAGTCACTATTTCAGATGACAAAGGATAAATATAGTATTAATGGCACTATACTGGAAACTACTGAGGAGGAAAGGGATCTAGGAGTCACTATTTCAGATGACAAAGGATAAATATAGTATTAATGGCACTATACTGGAAACTACTGAGGAGGAAAGGGATCTAGGAGTCACTATCTCAGGTGACATAAAGGATAAATATAGTATTAATGGCACTATACTGGGAACTACTGAGGAGGAGAGGGATCTAGGAGTCACTATGTCAGGTGACATAAAGGATTAATATAGTATTAATGACACTATACTGGAAACTACTGAGGAGGAAAGGGATCTAGGAGTCACTATTTCAGGTGACATAAAGGATAAATATAGTATTAATGGCACTATACTGGAAACTACTGTGGAGGAAAGGGATCTAGGAGTCACTATTTCAGGTGACATAAAGGATAAATATAGTATTAATGGCACTATACTGGAAACTACTGAGGAGGAAAGGGATCTAGGAGTCACTATTTCAGGTGACATAAAGGATAAATATAGTATTAATGGCACTATACTGGAAACTACTGTGGAGGAAAGGGATCTAGGAGTCACTATTTCAGGTGACATAAAGGATAAATATAGTATTAATGGCACTATACTGGAAACTACTGAGGAGGAAAGGGATCTAGGAGTCACTATTTCAGGTGACATAAAGGATAAATATAGTATTAATGGCACTATACTGGAAACTACTGAGGAGGAAAGGGATCTAGGAGTCACTATCTCAGGTGACATAAAGGATAAATATAGTATTAATGGCACTATACTGGAAACTACTGAGGAGGAAAGGGATCTAGGAGTCACTATTTCAGGTGACATAAAGGATAAATATAGTATTAATGGCGCTATACTGGAAACTACTGTGGAGGAAAGGGATCTAGGAGTCACTATTTCAGGTGACATAAAGGATAAATATAGTATTAATGGCGCTATACTGGAAACTACTGAGGAGGAAAGGGATCTAGGAGTCACTATTTCAGGTGACATAAAGGATAAATATAGTATTAATGGCACTATACTGGTCACTACTGAGGAGGAAAGGGATCTAGGAGTCACTATCTCAGGTGACATAAAGGATAAATATAGTAATAATGGCGCTATACTGGAAACTACTGAGGAGGAAAGGGATCTAGGAGTCACTATTTCAGGTGACATAAAGGATAAATATAGTATTAATGGCACTATACTGGAGACTACTGAGGAGGAAAGGGATCTAGGAGTCACTATTTCAGGTGACATAAAGGATAAATATAGTATTAATGGCACTATACTGGAAACTACCGAGGAGGAAAGGGATCTAGGAGTCACTATTTCAGGGGACATAAAGGATAAATATAGTATTAAGGGCACTATACTGGAAACTACTGGGGAGGAAAGGGATCTAGGAGTCACTATCTCAGGTGACATAAAGGATAAATATAGTATTAATGGCGCTATACTGGAAACTACTGAGGAGGAAAGGGATCTAGGAGTCACTATTTCAGATGACAAAGGATAAATATAGTATTAATGGCACTCAGGGCCGGCGCTACCATTAGGCAGCTTTAGGCAGTTGCCTATGGGCGGGGGACCTGAAGGGGCGGCCAGTAGCCGCCAATGGCATCAGCAGTATTAGTTATGAGTCACGCTCATTGATTACAATATGCAACTGGCCCCAAAGAAGAAGGAGGCGTTCCGGCTGGAGAAGAGCACAGGGAGCACGATCACTCCACTTACCTCCCCTGCTTCTCTTTATAGTGGCGTTGTCCCCCTGTGTGAAAATAGAAACACAGTGGTCTGGCGGCAGGGGTATGTGATCTGCCCTTCAGATCTCCTCCTCCCCTGCCTCCGCCCTCTACTGGCCAGGCGCCGCACTGCTCCACATTTGACAGAGGCACTGCCTCTGCACAGCGCACGATCTGTCCTCCCCTGCAGGCGATGAGTGATGTTCCCTCTCCCCGCCCCCTTCCTCAATCCCTGCTTCAGCTCTGCAGTCTGTACAGCAAGTCCTCTCTCCTGCTCTGCACACAGCATGTCCCGACTCGAGTCTCCCCCCCCCCTCCCCCTCCTGCTCTGATCAGCAAGTTAGCCCTCCCTCTCTCCTACTCTGCACACAGCCTGTCCAAGGTCCCTCCCTCTCCTGCTCTGCAGAGCAAGTCCCCCCCCCCTCTGCTGCTCTGCACACAGCCTGTCCCGAGCCCTCCCTCCTTCTCTGCACAACCTATCCCTCCCCCTCTCCTGCTCTGCACAGTTAGTCCACCCTCCCTCTCTCCTGCTCTACACACAGCCTGTCCCAAGTTTACCCCCCCTCCTTCCCCCCCTACCCTCTCTCCTGCTGTGCACAGAATGGTGTCCCCTGCAGGCAGAAGGTCCCATTTCCTAGCCTGTATTAAGGAGTCCCAGCCACCTCCTGCACTGCATGGCCTGTACTTCCTGGGTCCTGGTCTGGATGCTGCTGCAGCTGATGTGTGAGGGAACACAGAGCCTCCTGCAATGCTGCAAACAGAGGTAAGTACCTGAGGGGGGCTGTGTACTTATTTATGTTATGTGGGTGAAGTGGAGGGTGTACACTTATATTGCTTGGGGGGTGAGGTGGGTTGAGGGGTGTAATGTATCTGGGGGGGTGAGGTGTTTGGGGGGTATAGTAATTTATCAGCGGGTTTATAGATCTATTATCTGGGGAGAGGAATAGGTTGAGGGGTGTAATATATCTGTGTGGTTGTATATTTATATTAACTGGTAGGGGAGGTAGATTGGGGGCGTGTAATAATGTATTGTAGAGGGTTGTATACTAATATATTATGTGGGGGGTGAGATGGGTAGAGGGGTGTAGTATTTTTTTCTGTGGTGTTGTGTAGATTATTTGTGTGGTGGGTTATTGTAATATATTGGGGCTGCTTACTAACCTCATTTGGCTTTATTGAAGTTACTTGGCAAAAAAATAATAAATAAATAAATATATATATATATATATATATATATATATATATATATATATATAGTAAGCTGTTTACGGCACTCCGTTGTCCTGTATGGTTAAGTGGTTTGATGACCGGTGCCCTCCGCGAAAGACGGGAAAAGCCGGTTCCTTTGATAAGGTGCATACATCGGCGGCACTCTCGCGCATAAAGGAAGAAGGTAGACATAAGTAGCTCTGCGATAGAGCTTGTTTTGTTTGTTACTTCTTTCTGCCTTTAGTGCAATAGTATTATATTTGATGACGTTGTGGGGTAGTAATGCAAATATTACTATGCAGCACGGATCTTGCACAATCACTTTGCACTTTGTTTATTATATACTGTTTGTTTTATTGTAATAGAGGTGCTCCAGTCCGGGTACTCCATGACGCCGTAGCCGGCGCACTGTGATGACATCAAGTTTGAACGGAACGGAGTGTGTCGGGACTTTGGCACCATGGACTACAGAGACAGGGGTATTTAGGTGAGTTTGTAACGGTAAGCACTTATCCTGATGGAAATGTTATAATAGACATTGAAACGTTGATCACAAAAAAAAAAGATCGCACCCAGCTGTGTCTACCTTCTTCCTTTATGCGCCGAGAGTGCCGCCGATGTATGCACCATATATATATATATATATATATATATATATATATACCCTCCAACATGACCCGCCCCACTAGGTACAAAATGCTCTGTTTCTGGACTTCCCTCTTAATTTATTATTGCCATCACCTGTGAAGAAACAGCTTTCTTATCATTTAACTAGTTCAGCACAGGTGATGGAAATCATAAATTAAGAGGGAAGTCCAGAAACAGCATTTTGTACCTAGTGGCAGTGAAGAGAAATGTGTGATCGCTCATTATGTTATAGCAGCGTTTTTCAACCGCTGTACGAGCGGTTCTGAGATGTGCCGCCAGAGATGCCCGCTGCCACTGCATAACCCTGCCGCTGCCTCACTTGAAACCATATTGTCCGATGTCGGGCTCGGGCGGCGCTTGGCTCTTCCGGGTAGCCCAGACGCAGCCTGGCCCATGACCTGTATGGAGCAGCAGCGTGACTCAGCGTGCTCCTCCACGTCACCTGCCCGCCCAAGTGCTCCTCCACGTCACCTGCCGGCCAAGTGCTGCTCCTGTGTCCTCGGTCCTCGCTCCTCACCGCTGGCTGCAACGCTGAAGGAGGGAGACAGTAAACAGCTCCTGCCTCCTCCACAGCTACAGAACTAACCTACTCAAGTACAGTAGGTTCCTGTAAATTTTTATTTATTGTTACTGTGGTGGCCAATGTGTGGTGTAACTAATGTGGGGGCCAGTATGTTCTGCATTTAACATACGGGCCAATGTGTCCTGCAATTACAGTGGGGGGCCATTATGTGCTGCAATTACCATGGGGGCCAATATTTTCTGCAACTACTGTGGGGGCCAATGTGTGCTGCAATTACTGTGGGGGCCAATGTGTTTAAATTGCTGAGGGGGCCAATATGTATTTTGTTCCTGTTTAGGCCAATGTGTGTTGACCCTTCCCCCCGTAGTGGTTGTGGGAAACTGATGGTGTGCCTTGGCAATTTAAAAATCCTGTTCGGTGTGCCGCGAATTGAAAATGGTTGAAAATCACTGTGTTATAGGATGGACCATGCTATCAGTGTGATTGGACGATCATTGATATTAGCGAAAGCCCTGTGTGTTATGGGATCGGGCTATCACTAGTGTGTACACTGTACAGATGGTCCGGACTATCAGTCTGTAGCAGTGATGGGGAAGCCGTCCTCTCCCCTGGATACAAGTCACACTTCCCCACTGAGCTAACCCTGTGCCACAGGCGACATCCAGCATGGTCTGGCAGCCATGCCTCTGCAGCAGGGACAAGATCCACAAGCAATACTCATCGGTGCGACTTTGTTTCACCGATGTAGTAATGCCAGACCAGAGCTGCTCGGACATCTGCATAGTGATCCGAGAGCCCCTCAACCGCCACCCCCAGGGAGCGGGTCTGGTACACACTGTCCACCATGGTCGCCTGCGATGCGCCTGGAAGCCGAGACAGCAGCAGCGCCCACTGTGCACACTGCACTCTGCAGATAAACTACTGCTCCCCCACACGTCCCCACATTCACTGACCATACACAGGAACAAGCCAACCGGCTGGACAATCACAGGTCACCGCGCAGTGCCAGTATAGTGAGGTGGAGCTGAACCCTGACACAGATCTATCACCTCCACACTTTTTCACCTAAGGGTGTGTGAGTGGGGGGACGGGGATGGGGGGCGACATAAGTTTTGCCTAGGGTGCTAAATTACCTTGCACCGGCCCTGATGGCACTATACTGGAAACTACTGAGGAGGAAAGGGATCTAGGAGTCACTATCTCAGGTGACATAAAGGATAAATATAGTATTAATGGCACTATACTGGGAACTACTGAGGAGGAAAGGGATCTAGGAGTCACTATTTCAGGTAAAATAAAGGATAAATATAGTATTAATGGCGCTATACTGGAACTACTGAGGAGGAAAGGGATCTAGGAGTCACTATTTCAGGTAAAATAAAGGATAAATATAGTATTAATGGCACTATACTGGAAACTACTGAGGAGGAAAGGGATCTAGGAGTCACTATTTCAGGTGACATAAAGGATAAATATAGTAATAATGGCGCTATACTGGAAACTACTGAGGAGGAAAGGGATCTAGGAGTCACTATTTCAGGTGACAAAGGATAAATATAGTATTAATGGCACTATACTGGAAACTACTGAAGAGGAAAGGGATCTAGGAGTCACTATTTCAGGTGACATAAAGGATAAATATAGTATTAATGGCACTATACTGGAAACTACTGAAGAGGAAAGGGATCTAGGAGTCACTATTTCAGGTGACATAAAGGATAAATATAGTATCAATGGCAGTATACTGGAAACTACTGAGGAGGAAAGGGATCTAGGAGTCACTATCTCAGGTGATATAAAGGATAAATATAGTATTAATGACACTATACTGGAAACTACTGGGGAGGAAAGGGATCTAGCAGTCACTATTTCAGGTGACATAAAGGATAAATATAGTAGTAATGGCACTATACTGGAAACTACTGAGGAGGAAAGGGATCTAGGAGTCACTATTACAGGTGACATAAAGGATAAATATAGTATTAATGGCACTATACTGGAAACTACTGAGGAGGAAAGGGATCTAGGAGTGACTATTTCAGGTGACATAAAGGATAAATATAGTATTAATGGCACTATACTGGAAACTACTGAGGAGGAAAGGGATCTAGGAGTAACAATTTCAGGTGACATAAAGGATAAATATAGTAATAATGGCACTATACTGGAACTACTGAGGAGGAAAGGGATCTAGGAGTCACTATCTCAGGTGACATAAAGGATAAATATAGTATTAATGGCACTATACTGGACACTACTGAAGAGGAAAGGATCTAGGAGCAGTGGCGGATCCAGGGGGGGGGCACTCGGGCCCGTGCCCCCCCCTGTCATTCCCCCCCCCCGGTGCCGGCGCCGCACAGGGAGATGACGGGTGCCCGCTGAGATTGTGTTTCCAGCGGGCGCCTGTCTCCCTGTACAGCGGCAGCCGGAGGCAGGAGCTCAGTACTGAGCTCCGGCTTCCGGCGCTGTCACTGTGCGCCGTGCGCTATGGGAGAGACGTCAGTCATGACGTCTCTCTCATAGTGCTGACTGAGGAGCGGACGCCCAGGGAGGAGGACTGCAGCGGCGCGGGAACGGGGCTCGGTAAGTATGTTTTTTTCTTCCTTAATGCAGCGGGGGCATCTACTGGGGGCAAACTACGGGGGACATTACTACTGGGGGGCATCAACAAGGGGCATTACTACTGGGGGGGCAAACTACTGGGGGCATTATATCTGGGGGGCATCTACTGGGGGCATCACTACTGAGGGGTCATCTATTGGGGGCAGCTACTGGGGGACATTTTTACTGGGGGCCATCTACTGGGGGCATTACTACAGGGGGGTCATCTATTGGGGCAAACTCGTAGGGGGCATTATTACTGGGGGGTCATCTATTGGGGGCAGCTACTGGGGCATTATTACTGGGGGGCATCTACTGGGGGCATTACTACTGGGGGGTCATCTATTGGGGGCAGCTACTGTGGGACATTTTTACTGGGGGGCATCTACTGGGGGCATTATTACTGGGGGGCATCTACTGGGGGGCATTACTACTGGGGGGTCATCTATTGGGGGCAAACTCCTAAGGGGCATTACTACTGGGGGCAAACTACTGGAGGACATTATTACTGGGGGGCATCTACTGGGGGCAAACTGCTGGGGGACATTATTACTGGGGGGCATCTACTGGGGGCAAACTGCTGGGGGACATTATTACTGGGTGGCATCTACTGGGGGCAAACTATTGGGGGACTATTACTGGGGGCCAACTACAAAGGTGCTAACTACAGGGGCATTACTACTGGCGGCTTAACTACAGGGGCATTACTACTTGGGGGCTAAACTACAGGGGGGCCAAACTACTGGGGGCTTAACTACAGGGGCCAAACTACTGGGGGATAACTACAGGGGCCAAACTACTGGGGGCATTACTACTGAAGGCTAAGCTACAAGGGGGCATAACTACAGGGACTAAACTACAATGGGGCAAACTACAGGGGGGCATTACTACTGGTGGCTAAACTACTGGGGGCATTACCACTGGGAGGCTAAACTAAAGGGGGGGGGGGTAAACTACTGGGGTCATGACTGCAGGGGAATTACCACTGGGGGCATAATGACTGGGGGCATTACTACAGGCAACATTACTACTGGGGGCAATACGGGCATTGCAAAAGGGGCACCACTACTATGGGGTCTATATAAGGGGCACTACCAGTACAGTGGACATTGCATAATGAGCGCTACAACTGTGGGCTTTGTATAAGAAGCGCCACCTCACATGCACCGAAGCCGCACGCAAATGTACTTGCCCCTTCCATGGTGCCCCCCCTATCATTTTCTTCTGGATACGCCCCTGTCTAGGAGTCACTATTTCAGGTGACATAAAGGATAAATATAGTATTAATGGCAGTATACTGGAAACTACTGAGGAGGAAAGGGATCTAGGAGTCACTATCTCAGGTGATATAAAGGATAAATATAGTATTAATGGCACTATACTGGAAACTACTGAGGAGGAAAGGGATCTAGGAGTCACTATTTCAGGTGACATAAAGGATAAATATAGTATTAATGGCAGTATACTGGAAGCTACTGCGGAGGAAAGGGATCTAGGAGTCACTATCTCAGGTGATATAAAGGATAAATATAGTATTAATGGCACTATACTGGAAACTACTGAGGAGGAAAGGGATCTAGGAGTCACTATTTTAGGTGACAAAGGATAAATATAGTATTAATGGCACTATACTGGAAACTACTGAGGAGGAAAGGGATCTAGGAGTCACTATTTCAGGTGACATAAAGGATAAATATAGTATTAATGGCACTATGCTGGAAACTACTGAGGAGGAAAGGGATCTAGGAGTCACTATTTCAGGTGATATAAAGGATAAATATAGTATTAATGGCACTATACTGGAAACTACTGAGGAGGAAAGGGATCTAGGAGTCACTATTTCAGGTGACATAAAGGATAAATATAGTATTAATGGCACTGTACTGGAAACTACTGAGGAGGAAAGGGATCTAGGAGTCACTATTTCAGGTGACATAAAGGATAAATATAGTATTAATGGCACTATACTGGAAACTACTGAGGAGGAAAGGGATCTAGGAGTCACTATCTCAGGTGATATAAAGGATAAATATAGTATTAATGGCACTATACTGGAAACTACTGAGGAGGAAAGGGATCTAGGAGTCACTATCTCAGGTGACATAAAGGATAAATATAGTATTAATGGCACTATACTGGAAACTACTGAGGAGGAAAGGGATCTAGGAGTCACTATTTCAGGTGACATAAAGGATAAATATAGTATTAATGGCACTATACTGGAAACTACTGAGGAGGAAAGGGATCTAGGAGTCACTATTTCAGGTGACATAAAGGATAAATATAGTATAAATGGCACTATACTGGAAACAACTGAGGAGGAAAGGGATCTAGGAGTCACTATCTCAGGTGATATAAAGAATAAATATAGTATTAATGGCACTATACTAGAAACTACTGAGGAGGAAAGGGATCTAGGAGTCACTATCTCAGGTGACATAAAGGATAAATATAGTATTAATGGCTCTATACTGGGAACTACGGAGGAGGAAAGGGATCTAGGAGTCACTATTTCAGGTGACATAAAGGATAAATATAGTATTAATGGCACTATACTGGTCACTACTGAGGAGGAAAGGGATCTAGGAGTCACTATTTCAGGTGACATAAAGGATAAATATAGTATTAATGGCAATATACTGGTAACTACTGAGGAGGAAAGGGATCTAGGAGTCACTATCTCAGGTGATATAAAGGATAAATATAGTATTAATGGCACTATACTGGACACTACTGAGGAGGAAAGGGATCTAGGAGTCACTATTTCAGGTGACATAAAGGATAAATATAGTATAATGACACTATACTGGAAACTACTGAGGAGGAAAGGGATCTAGGAGTCACTATTTCAGGTGACAAAGGATAAATATAGTATTAATGGCACTATACTGGGAACTCCTGAGGAGGAAAGGGATCTAGGAGTCACTATTTCAGGTGACATAAAGGATAAATATAGTAATAATGGCACTATACTGGAAACTACTGAGGAGGAAAGGAATCTAGGAGTCACTATTTCAGGTGACATAAAAGCTAAATATAGTATTAATGGCACTATACTGGGAACTACTGAGGAGGAAAGGGATCTAGGAGTCACTATCTCAGATGACATAAAGGATAAATATAGTATTAATGGCGCTATACTGGAAACTACTGAGGAGGAAAGGGATCTAGGAGTCACTATTTCAGGTGACATAAAGGATATAGTAATAATGGCACTATACTGGAAACTACTGAAGAGGAAAGGAATCTAGGAGTCACTATCTCAGGTGACATAAAGGATAAATATAGTATTAATGACACTATACTGGAAACTACTGAGGAGGAAAGGGATCTAGGAGTCACTATTTCAGGTGACAGGATAAATATAGGCCCTCATTCCGAGTTGTTCGCTCGGTATTTTTCATCGCATCGCAGTGAAAATCCGCTTAGTACGCATGCGCAATGTTCGCACTGCGACTGCGCCAAGTAACTTTACTATGTAGAAAGTAATTTTACTCACGGCTTTTTCATCGCTCCGGCGATCGTAATGTGATTGACAGGAAATGGGTGTTACTGGGCGGAAACACGGCGTTTCAGGGGCGTGTGGCTGAAAACGCTACCGTTTCCGGAAAAAACGCAGGAGTGGCCGGGGAAACGGTGGGAGTGCCTGGGCGAACGCTGGGTGTGTTTGTGACGTCAACCAGGAACGACAAGCACTGAAATGATCGCACAGGCAGAGTAAGTCTGGAGCTACTCAGAAACTGCTAAGTAGTTAGTAATCGCAATATTGCGAATACATCGGTCGCAATTTTAAGAAGCTAAGATTCACTCCCAGTAGGCGGCGGCTTAGCGTGTGTAACTCTGCTAAATTCGCCTTGCGACCGATCAACTCGGAATGAGGGCCCTAGTATTAATGGCGCTATACTGGAAACTACTGAGGAGGAAAGGGATCTAGGAGTCACTATTTCAGGTAAAATAAAGGATAAATATAGTATTAATGGCACTATACTGGAAACTACTGAGGAGGAAAGGGATCTAGGAGTCACTATTTCAGGTGACATAAAGGATAAATATAGTATTAATGGCACTATACTGGAAACTACTGAGGAGGAAAGGGATCTAGGAGTCACTATCTCAGGTGACATAAAGGATAAATATAGTATTAATGGCACTATACTGGAACTACTGAGGAGGAAAGGGATCTAGGAGTGACTATTTCAGGTGACATAAAGGATAAATATAGTATTAATGGCGCTATACTGGAAACTACTGAGGAGGAAAAGGATCTAGGAGTCACTATCTCAGGTGACAAAGGATAAATATAGTATTAATGGCACTATACTGGAAACTACTGAGGAGGAAAGGGATCTAGGAGTCACTATCTCAGGTGATATAAAGGATAAATATAGTATTAATGGCGCTATACTGGAAACTACTGAGGAGGAAAGGGATCTAGGAGTCACTATCTCAGGTGACATAAAGGATAAATATAGTATTAATGGCACTATACTGGAAACTACTGAGGAGGAAAGGGATCTAGGAGTCACTATTTCAGGTGACAAAGGATAAATATAGTATTAATGGCGCTATACTGGTAACTACTGAGGAGGAAAGGGATCTAGGAGTCACTATCTCAGGTGACATAAAGGATAAATATAGTATTAATGGCGCTATACTGGTAACTACTGAGGAGGAAAGGGATCTAGGAGTCACTATTTCCGGTGACATAAATGATAAATACAGTATTAATGGCACTATACTGGAAACTACTGAGGAGGAAAGGGATCTAGGAGTCACTATCTCAGGTGATATAAAGGATAAATATAGTATTAATGGCGCTATACTGGAAACTACTGAGGAGGAAAGGGATCTAGGAGTCACTATCTCAGGTGACATAAAGGATAAATATAGTATTAATGGCACTATACTGGGAACTACTGAGGAGGAAAGGGATCTAGGAGCACTGGCGTGCGCAGCACATTTTATTAGGGGGTGCACCGCTGGAGGGGTGTGTCTAGTACCGCCTTTTGGGCGTGTGTAGCAACATCTATTGATGGTCAACGCATATAAAATATCCACCCTTGTACCTATTCTAATAAAGCAGATACATTGTCAGATGTTGCGGTGTGCACCAAACAAACACCCCTGATGGCACTCACTGCAATTACACTGCTCCTCCTCAGCCTGATCTGGCTCCCCCTCTCTTTCCCCTGCAAGCTTCAGCAGCTTACTTACAAGTCAGTCACTCACTGAAACTGACAGTCGCAGACTAGTACTGCTGCTGCTGGAAAAACGAGTGACGTGTCAATGTTGCTGCCGACCGCCTGCCAGTATTGAATGTCTTCCTAAGAGAAACGCTGGCTGCATGCTGATCCTCATCAGTGGCTAGCGTTGGCATAGCATAGAAGGAGAGAGGTGTATATGTGGCTGGTGTGACGGGTGGGCGTGCGAGCTGCATGATGTCATTATGTCACATCACGCTGTTTTTGTACATAGAGGTGGAGCCAGGAGTTTGAAAGCCGGTGGCAGTGGCACCCTTGATTAACTCAGGTGTCCGGTCAGTAATGCAGTCCTGACAGGGTGCAACGCAGAGGGGACAGTAATCAGCCTGCTCGGCAATCGCTGCATCAGGCATGTGAGATCGGGGTGCCAGACATTAGGGGGTGCCTGTGCGCACCAGGCACCCCCCCTGCGCACACCTATGTCTAGGAGTCACTATCTCAGGTGACATAAAGGATAAATATAGTATTAATGGCACTATACTGGAAACTACTGAGGAGGAAAGGGATCTAGCAGTCACTATTTCAGGTGACATAAAGGATAAATATAGTATTAATGGCACTATACTGGGAACTACTGAGGAGGAAAGGGATCTAGGAGTCACTATTTCAGGTGACATAAAGGATAAATATAGTATTAATGGCACTATACTGGAAACTACTGAGGAGGAAAGGGATCTAGAAGTCACTATCTCAGGTGACATAAAGGATAAATATAGTATTAATGGCACTATACTGGAAACTACTGAGGAGGAAAGGGATCTAGGAGTCACTATCTCAGGTGACATAAAAGCAGGTAAGCAATGTAACAAGGCAATGAGGAAGGCTAGTCAGATGCTTGGCTGCATTGGGAGAGGAATCAGCAGCAGAAAGAAAGAAGTAATAATGCCACTGTATAGGTCATTGGTGCGGCCTCATCTAGAATACGGTGTTCAATTCTGGAGGCCATATTTTCAAAAGGATATTAATACATTAGAGACTGTACAAAGAAGGGCAACTAAAATGGTGCATGGCCTACATCACAAAACATACCTAGAAAGACTAAAAAATCTCAATATGTACAGTTTGGAGCAGAGAAGGGAAAGGGGGGACATGATAGACACTTTCAAATAGATCAAGGGTTTTTACAAAGTCCAGGAGGGAAACATTCTCCAAATGAAGAGAAGCAATAGAACATGAGGACATGCACTGAGACTGGAAAAATTACTTAACAGAAAGGGTAGTGTACAAGTGGAATAGTCTCCCATCAGAGGTGGTAGAGGCTAAGACAGTAGAGCAATTTAAACATGCATGGGATAGACATAAGGATCAAATAAGTTTTGAGATAAAAATATGGTTTAAAAAAAATTAAAAAAATAAGGGCAGACTAGATGGGCCAAGTGGTTCTTATCTGCCGTCAAATTCTATGTTTCTATGCATAGTCCCAGGATACACATAATGTCCCCATTATAGTGCCAGGTACACATAATGCCCCCAGTATAGCCCCAGATACACATAATGTCCCCAGTATAGTGTCAGGTATAAATAATGCCCCCAGTATAGTGGCAGGTACACCTAATGCCCACAGTAGTGCCAGATGCACCTAATGCCCACAGTATTGCCAGATACAAATAATGTCCCCCATTATAGTGCCAGTTACACATAATGTCCTTAGTATAGTGCCAGATACACATAATGTCCTTAGTATAGTACCAGATACACATAATGTCCCCAGTATAGTGCCAGTTACACATAATGTCCTTAGTATAGTACCAGATACACATAATGTCCTTAGTATAGTACCAGATACACATAATGTCCTTAGTATAGTACCAGTTACACATAATGTCCTTAGTATAGTACCAGATACACATAATGTCCCCAGTATAGTGCCAGTTACACATAATGTCCTTAGTATAGTACCAGATACACATAATGTCCTTAGTATAGTACCAGATACACATAATGTCCTTAGTATAGTACCAGTTACACATAATGTCCTTAGTATAGTACCAGATACACATAATGTATCCTAGTATAGTGCCAGTTACACATAATGTCCCCAGTATAGTGCCAGTTACATATAATGTTCCCAGTATAGTGCCAGTTACACATAATAGCCCCAGTATGGTGTCAGATACACATAATGTCCCAAGTATAGTGCCAGTTACACATAATGTCCCCCATTATAGTGCCAGTTACACATAATGTCCTTAGTATAGTACCAGATACACATAATGTCCTTAGTATAGTACCAGATACACATAATGTCCTTAGTATAGTACCAGATACACATAATGTCCTTAGTATAGTACCAGATACACATAATGTCCCCAGTATAGTACCAGATACACATAATGTATCCTAGTATAGTGCCAGTTACACATAATGTCCCCAGTATAGTGCCAGTTACATATAATGTTCCCAGTATAGTGACAGTTACACATAATAGCCCCAGTATGGTGTCAGATACACATAATGTCCCAAGTATAGTGCCAGTTACACATAATGTCCCCCAGTATAGTGCCAGATACACATAATGCCCCCTGTATAGTACAAGATACACATAATGTCCCCAGTATAGTGCCAGATACACATAATGCCCCAAGTATAGTGTCAGGTACACATAATGTCTAAAGTATAGTGCCAGATACACATAATGTCCCCAGTAGTGCTGCATACACAAAATGCCCCAGTACTGCCAGATACACATAATGCCCCAAATAGTGCAGCTTAAACAAACTGCTTCCAATAGTGCTCCCCACCACCGCTGTTGCCAGGCTCTGTTGCTGGTCTCTGGTGCTGCTGGCCTCCGTGTCCGAGGGAAGGAGTGAGCAGCACGCACCTTTCCTGCCCCTAAGTAAGTCCGCTCTTCTATCTCCAGTGATGCCACTCCACAAGTGCCAGTTTGTAAGCCACCACTGCCAGTCCACAAGCTCTGATTGGCTGACAGCTGGCTCCACATTTAAAATTTGCCACACCCCCTTAAAAACCCGGCGCCATTTTCGACTGCACCTGTCGAACGTGCCTAAAGCCATCCTTGCTTATACCCTGACATGTCGTAATTAAAACACCCCCCATACAGTATGTGAATACCACTTGACCAACTCTGAAACTTTGTGCAGGTGTCTGATAAATGGTTTCTGTAACTCCAGACATGATCTAAGCTTCCTTTTGATCAACTGTATCTTTTTTTGTACTAGAAGTTGTCTGTTTCATGTTGTAGAGAGAAAGGTTTGTGGTTCCTGCTGCCCCATTAGTAGTGGGGTCATGCATGGCCAATGTGATGTACTTTGTTTACACCATTCCATTATATGAATTTCTAAAAATGGTGTGTATGTATGAACTGGCAAAGTCATATATGATGAGATGAGGACCATTCCCACAGGTTTAGTGGAGAAAATGGAAGTATAGTCTTGATCTTCTGATACAGTATGTCTCATACCCTTCTGTGAGTGCTTCAATCTGGCCATCAGCGTTGAGCCACCACATAATAAAGCTCCTAGTTACTTTTAATTTTCACAGTAATGGTGGGTGGGTGGATGGGGAGATAGTAGATGGATGATGTGGATATAGATGAATGGAGGGATAGTAGATGGATGATGTGCATATAGATGGATGGAGGGATAGTAGATGGATGATGTGGATATAGATGAATGATGTGGATATAGATGGATGGAGGGATAGTAGATGGATGATGTGGATATAGATGGATGGAGGGATAGTAGATGGATGATGTGGATATAGATGGATGACGTGGATATAGATGGATGGATAGTAGATGGATGACGTGGATATAGATGGATGGATGGTAGATGGATGACGTGGATATATATGAATGGGGGGATAGTAGATGGATGACGTGGATATAGATGGATGGGGAGATAGTAGATGGATGACGTGGATATAGATGGATGGGGAGATAGTAGGTGGATGACGTGGGTATAGATGGATGGGGGATAGTAGATGGATGATGTGGATATAGATGGATGGAGGGATAGTAGATGGATGATGTGGATATAGATGGATGGAAGGATAGTAGATGGATGATGTGGATATAGATGGATGGAAAGATAGTCAATGATGTGGATATAGATGGATGGAGTGATAATAGGTGGATGACGTGGATATAGATGGATGGAGGGATAGTATATGGATGACGTGGGTATAGATGGATGGAGGGATAGTATATGGATGACGTTGGTATAGATGGATGGAGGGATAGTAGATGGATGACGTGGATATAGATGAATGGGGGGGATAGTAGATTAATGATGTGGCTATAGATGGATGGAGGGATAGTAGATGAATGACGTGGGTATATATGAATGGGGGATAGTAGATGGATGACGTGGATATAGATGGATGGGGAGATAGTAGGTGGATGACGTGGATATAGATGGATGGGGAGATAGTAGGTGGATGACGTGGATATAGATGGATGGGGAGATAGTAGGTGGATGATGTGGATATAGATGGATGGAAGGATAGTAGATGGATGATGTAGATATAGATGGATGGAAGGATAGTAGATGATGTGGATATAGATGGATGGAGGGATAGTAGGTGGATGACGTGGATATAGATGGATGGAGGGATAGTAGGTGGATGACGTGGATATAGATGGATGGAGGGATAGTAGGTGGATGACGTGGATATAGATGGATGGAGGGACAGTATATGGATGGAGGGACAGTATATGGATGACGTGGGTATAGATGGATGGAGGGATAGTATATGGATGACGTTGGTATAGATGGAGGGATAGTAGGTGGATGACGTGGATATAGATAAATGGGGGGGATAGTAGATGAATGATGTGGCTATAGATGGATGGAGGGATAGTAGATGGATGACGTGGATATAGATGAATGGGGGGATAGTAGATTAATGATGTGGCTATAGATGGATGGATAGTAGATGGATTACGTGGATATAGATAGATGGAGGGATAGTAGATGGATGATGTGGCTATAGATGGATGGGGAGATAGTAGGTGGATGACATGGATATAGATGGATGGAGGGATAGTAGATGGATGACGTGGATATAGATGGACGGAGGGATAGTAGATGGATGACGTGGATATAGATGGATGGGGGGATAGTAGATGGATGACGTGGATATAGATGGATGGAGGGATAGTAGATGGATGATGTGGATATAGATGGATGGGGGGGATAGTAGATGGATGATGTGGCTATAGATGGATGACGTGGATATAGATGGATGGAGGGATAGATGGATGATGTGGATATAGATGGATGGAGGGATAGTAGATGAATGACGTGGATATAGATGGAGGGAGGGATAGTAGATGGATGACGTGGATATAGATGGATGGATAGTAGTTGGATGACGTGGATATAGATGGATGGAGGGATAGTATATGGATGACGTGGATATAAATGGATGGAGGGAGAGTAGGTGGATGACGTGGATATAGATGGATGGAGGGATAGTAGGTGGATGACATGGATATAGATGGATGGAGGGATAGTAGGTGGATGACGTGGATATAGATGGATGGAGGGATAGTATATGGATGACGTGGATATAGATGGATGGAGGGATAGTAGGTGGATGATGTGGATATAGATGGATGGAGGGATAGTATATGGATGACGTGGATATAGATGGATGGAGGGGTAGTAGGTGGATATGTGGATATAGATGGATGAAGGGATAGTAGGTGGATGACGTGGATATAGATGGATGGAGGGATGGTAGGTGGATGACGTGGATATAGATGGATGGGGGGGACAGCAGATGAATGAGGTGGATATAGATGGATGGGGGGATAGTAGATGGATGAAGTGGATGTGACGACACGTGATGACACAGCCGGCGTTTTGTGTCGCACAGTGGTAAAAGACACATGGTTACTTTCCTAGCCCTGGTCCTACACATGGACTTCACCAATTGCCAATATGTTATTAGTTATATGCTAGGCAATATTGTATTGTATTGTGTGGTTATTATATTGTACAGTTATATTTTATTTGTTATATTTGGTGGCAAGCAGTGGGATCACTCAGGTTACAAGCATGGATGCAAGATATTACAGCAGATTGGAGGCAGCAGCACAATATTACAAAGACATCAAGAAGGGAGTCCTGCAAGGACTGTGTCATGGAAACAAAATTGTAATCAATACAGTGGATACCAAGGAATCCCTAATTGGAAAACTGGCTCAATGGGACTTTGAGCACCCTTGTGATAAGGAGGAAGAAGAGGATATGGTCCAGGCCTCAGCGGAGGAGACCAGTAATGGAACCAGGGCAGTGGAGCTTGTGGTTGGAAGTTCGTCAGCATATCGGCAGGCTGGGAAGCCGGATCTTTTATTTATAGTTACCAAAATGCAGTACATTTGGGAGTAATGGAATGAAGCTCAGTGGGAAATCAGCAGGTGGAGAGTATCCAGCATACAGGACAAGTTGTGTCATCTGGGGAATGCGTTCATGCACTGCAGAAGTGAAGCAGCCGCATGGAATCTGCTAGGGGAGCCAGAGTTTGAGGAATTCAGGGAGGAAGTGATCGCCACAGTGGCCCAAATGACACAAAGGATACAATATACAGAGACGGAAGGGCAAGTGCAGAGTAAATTGTCTTCCCGGACAGAAGGTCAGAGAGTGGCAGGAGACTGGCTAAGAAGTAATGTTCTGTCAGGAGTTCCAGGAGGGATTGTCGTGTAGAATTGGATCACAGAAGTGTGCTGAGCTGTTTATAACCCATTCTGTTCAATAAACCACTGTTGGTTTTTCATCTACCACCATGACTGAGTGATTTGGAACCCAGTATCCTCACAACGTGGATATAGATGGATGGGGGGAATAGTAGATGGATGATGTGGATATAGATGGATGGATGCAGATATGGATGAATGAATGGATACGCATAGATAGATGAGTGGATAAAAGGATGTATAGGGTAGATGGAGGATAGGTAGATGGGTGTGGATGGTAGATGAATAGAAGAACATAAGTGGATGGTAGGATGGATAGTAGATGGAAGCACATGGATATGGATAGATAGATAGGTAGATAGATAGATAGATGGATGGATGGATGGATGTTGGGCAGCCTGACAGATAAAACCATGTATTGTACTCTTCCATATGGTGTAATGTGCCGGACTTTGAAGGTTTCAGCTGTCAGCTTGGAAAACACTCCCAACGTTTATTCTCCGATAGCCCACCTCTGCGTTCATTCGGAAGGCTACGCGAGTATAAACCTGCCTAGTGCTCATTAGGTGCCAGATCTTTTGTCTTTGTTAGCTCTGCTACTTGGACCTCTTTGCTTCTTGCTATGCCGTACTCAGTCCCTGCGTGCTTAGCATCCTGCTGGTTTATCTACAAGCTCTTTGTGCCACTGTTCCTAGTATCCCAGCTGTATCTCAAGCCTCATACCACCAGCATGTATCTCCTCCAGCTCAGACCTGCATGGCGTCAGCAGGAAAGCCCATACCTTTTTGCAGGGTCCCTCAAGAACACATGTGCCATGCAAAGCTCCATAGCAGGTAGCAAAATCCGGACTGATGGTATTGGATCCATCACATACTAGTGAGTTCCTTATAGAGTCCTTTGACTTGCTCATCAGTATTTACCCCAAGAACGTACTATTAATCTTACATCACTGCCCAGATAAGAAGTGTGTGCAGCAGAGTCTGACAGGCTATAGAAAAGAACATTATCCAGCAGACGAGATAAATAGACTGCGGCTCCAGGTTCCTCGCTGCTACACTTTACTATGGAACCTAAAATATTTATTAAGTGAAAGCCTTATTGTTACAGCACTGATGTTCCAATCATGAAAGTAGCGCTCCCCGCCTGGCAATCAGCCAACCCCAGTTACTCTGTCAGTGCTGGGAACGTACCACATCAAACACATTTTCTTTTCTTTTCAAGTAATATTGTACATTATTAAACAAAGGAATCTCCCAGCGTTGGGTCTCAGACACAACTGAGAGAGAAACACAGATATCTGGAAACGTTCTATCAGTTGTTCTACTCACCAAATGGCCTGTTTGTCGCTGGACTCGCCCTGGAAAAGGGAGCAGTCGCTAATGCAAGACACAAATATACAGTGTTTACAATTAACAGTGAGACATATATAGAATTCAGAGCATGGTAACAGTAGCTCCGAGTCTTAGCGATCTGTCTCCCGGGAATTCTCTGCAAACTCAGAATTATGAAGGAACTTAGCAGCAAGTTGTTTCCATGACTAAAAGAAAAGCTTCTCTCTGTATAAGAACAACATGAAACATTTGCTTCACTTATAACAAAGAGGAAAATCCACTGCTGGACACTGATATACCTGCTGGACACTGATATACCTGCTGGACACTGATATACCTGCTGGACACTGATATACCTCCATGATGAAATAATAGCCGGCGGTCTCTTTCTAGACAGTTGATATCTTTAAACATTATGCTGAGGAGGATGAAGCTTCTTGACCATGCATGATGCTGAGGCAGGGCAGAAACTGAAGTCCGACTGTGACTGACTAATTTGCAGTCTCCTAAGTAACACCACTGAATAGAAATGAACGGCCAGTGATATGACTGTCACAAGAGATGCTCAGTGACTGACTGGACGTCACGTCTTTCAGTGGCGTAACTAGAAATTTATCTCCCCCAGGCCAAAAAATTCTTCGGCGCCCACTCCCCCCCCTCCCCATCCCCCATAATTGGCACTAGTGTAACCCTCCCCCACCTGTTAAGGTATAGGTTACCAAATAACGGGTTAATCACTACTTGTGCCTCCACCCAAGCTACGTATTTAGGCTTGCCTGGGTAAGCCTCTATTTCTAACACTGTGTAATAATTGTATATCTATCTGACTTATATACCTAGGTGAATACTTTACAATATATTATTGTACCTGTTCTTCTCTTGGTATCTCCAGGATCGCCGGACAGAATTTCATATCACAACATATATGGTAAGCAAACTTAAGTGTGTTTTATTACCACTAAGATATTTAGAGATTAAATGCAAAAGAAACATTCTGTCAAGCACAATAATAGGAAATACATTTTCTATCCCCTTCCACTGTCTCCCTATAACACCTATACAAGTTATTTTGCATGCAATACAAAAAAAATGGTAATGTTAATGTTGGAGTGACCCGGGTACTCATGAAAAAATAAGTGCAATGTCTGGGCCCTTAATTCAGTGTACACTGGCATAAAACTTGTTTGGCATCCATTTTATAGGAGCAGCAAGTCTATACTTTCCTCTCTGTTGGGTGTAGTTCCTTTTCTTTTCTCTTTTATAGCAGAATCTACTTTACTCAGGGTGCCCTATGTAAATTAACCCCATCGGGTACTAAATCATAGAAGGAGCTGCTTGTACAGTATTATGTTCATCTCCTTAAAAGGTAGCAGGCATTGTATGTGATTCAGTCTGCAAGAGATATCCTATACTCTGCTACAATTGTATCCTTTCTTGGGAAAAAAACTATTTGTTGTAGTAGCTGTGGTCCTGTAACTGTATCTTTTATCAACTGCGGAAGCTATTAAGTCTCAATTACTTGACACACTGCAAAGTAATGTCCTTGCCAAATCTCTTTTGGTAACTTTAAAGCTATATTTATATATATATATTTATCCTTGCGCTTGTTCCTCAACTCGGTTAATTGAGACTTTACATACAGCTATCTTCTGTGGTACTTAGAACTGTCCAACAATATATCTTTATATATATTTAAATAGTTCTCCCTGGCTGATGTATAAGTGTTCCTTCGAGAGAATAACAGTTCCACCTCTAACTATAATAGGGTGAAATTGGCAATATCCTGTCCATTCTATAAATGCCTTATGGCAGCATCCTATATTAGTACCAAGGGCTGGCAGCGTTTGGCTCAAAATTTACTTCAGCCACCATATACAGCAGACCGCTGGTGGATTCAAGCTGTTTTATATTACATAAGCTAGTGAGGTGTAGCGGTGTGGTGCTATGCATAGTCTCACTTACAGCTTGTAGGTTCTGCGCTGTCTTCTCCCCCGACTCCTCCCTAGGGGAGGACGGTCGCTGCTGGGCTGGCCCCTTTCTGCAGATGGCGAATCAGGAATCTGCGGGGATAGCTTCCTCTCGGTTACTAGGGAAGCGCTGCCCTCCTTACTTCCATCTAACCACCCGCCTCTCCAGTCTGCCTCAGCCTGGCTAGCCGTCTTCTCCCCCCGTCGAGTCTGCACCAGGTACTCTGAGGGTAAGCAGTGCTGGGGGAATCTATGCCCACCACCTCCGCTCCCAGCCGCGGCTCAGCTCTGCCCTGTATTGGACGCGCTACTCGGTCTCCAATCGCTTCCGCACAGCTCTTACGGCAGCTCTGGGGACCCGAGTGCACTCACGAACAGGGGGAACAGCAGTCTGCCTAACCGCCGGCGGGGAGCTCTATTTATTCTCCCCAGACCTCCGGCTCGTGAGTACTCCTTCCCGCCATAGCCGCGCGATCTCCCCTAGCCGCCGCCAATCATTACCTGTCTATCCCCATGCTCGCGGTCAGCCGTGAATCACCGGCTCGTGGACCTGCTTTTCCCGCCCGGCAGGTTATCGCTCCAGCAGCGCGCGGACCACACAATCACCTCATAGGCAGCTCTTTGCTACCCTGCAGGCTATTGCTGGGCATACTAAGGTTATACTGTCCTACAAGCATCACCTCATAACAGTCTATAATACCAAACCTATACAATATATATACATGTAAATAATAAAGTACAAATTTTATCCCCTCAAAAATCCATCTATATACATATGTAATATTATATTTTATCATATATTATTATATTACCCATATATATTAATATGTAAATTTCCCCTACCAAAGATATCTATATATGAACCAAACAAGTATTATACTATAAAAAAAATATTAATTTATTGCTAAACTATAAGTAGTAGATATTATTCAGGTTACACTAGTAAAGGGACAAACGTGCGCGCGCCGCAAAAAGGGGGCGTGGCTTTGTTGAAATGAGCGTGGCTTCGCATAAAGGGGCGTGTCATTGCAGGAAAAGACTACCTTATACCCCAGTTTTGCAACCTGCACGCCCATACGTTGGCCACCACAGGAAAGAAAAAATAAGAATTTACTTACCGATAATTCTATTTCTCGAAGTCCGTAGTGGATGCTGGGGTTCCTGAAAGGACCATGGGGGATAGCGGCTCCGCAGGAGACAGGGCACAAAAAGTAAAGCTTTACGATCAGGTGGTGTGTACTGGCTCCTCCCCCTATGACCCTCCTCCAAGCCTCAGTTAGGTACTGTGCCCGGACGAGCGTACACAATAAGGAAGGATTTATGAATCCCGGGTAAGACTCATACCAGCCACACCAATCACACCGTACAACCTGTGATCTAAACCCAGTTAACAGTATGATAACAGCGGAACCTCTGAAAAGATGGCTCACAACAATAATAACCCGATTTTTGTAACTATGTACAAGTAATGCAGATAATCCGCACTTGGGATGGGCGCCCAGCATCCACTACGGACTTCGAGAAATAGAATTATCGGTAAGTAAATTCTTATTTTCTCTATCGTCCTAGTGGATGCTGGGGTTCCTGAAAGGACCATGGGGATTATACCAAAGCTCCCAAACGGGCGGGAGAGTGCGGATGACTCTGCAGCACCGAATGAGAGAACTCCAGGTCCTCCTTAGCCAGGGTATCAAATTTGTAGAATTTTACAAACGTGTTCTCCCCCGACCACGTAGCCGCTCGGCAGAGTTGTAATGCCGAGACCCCTCGGGCAGCCGCCCAAGAAGAACCCACCTTCCTTGTGGAGTGGGCTTTTACCGATTTTGGCTGTGGCAGGCCTGCCACAGAATGTGCAAGCTGAATCGTACTACAAATCCAGCGAGCAATAGTCTGCTTAGACGCAGGAGCGCCCAACTTGTTGGGAGCATATAGTATAAACAGCGAGTCAGATTTCCTGACTCCAGCTGTCCTTGAAATGTATATTTTTAAAGCTCTGACAACGTCCAACAACTTGGAGTCCTCCAAGTCGCTTGTAGCCGCAGGCACTACAATAGGTTGGTTCAGTTGAAATGCTGACACCACCTTAGGGAGAAAATGCGGACAAGTCCGCAGTTCTGCCCTGTCCGAATGGAAAATCAGATATGGGCTTTTGTAAGATAAAGCTGCCAGTTCTGACACTCTCCTGGCCGAAGCCAGGGCTAGTAGCATGGTCACTTTCCATGTGAGATATTTCAAATCCACAGTTTTTAGTGGTTCAAACCAATGAGATTTGAGAAAGTCCAAAACAACATTGAGATCCCACGGTGCCACTGGAGGCACCACAGGGGGCTGTATATGCAGCACTCCCTTAACAAAAGTCTGGACTTCAGGAACTGAAGCCAATTCTTTTTGGAAGAAAATCGACAGGGCCGAAATTTGAACCTTAATAGATCCCAATTTGAGACCCATAGACAATCCTGATTGCAGGAAATGTAGGAATCGACCCAGTTGAAATTCCTCCGTCGGAGCACTCCGATCCTCGCACCACGCAACATATTTTCGCCAAATGCGGTGATAATGTTGCGCGGTTACTTCCTTCCTTGCTTTAATCAAAGTAGGAATGACTTCTTCCGGCATGCCTTTTTCCTTTAGGATCTGGCGTTCAACCGCCATGCCGTCAAACGCAGCCGCGGTAAGTCTTGAAACAGACAGGGACCCTGCTGAAGCAAGTCCCTTCTCAGAGGTAGAGGCCACGGATCTTCCGTGATCATCTCTTGAAGTTCCGGGTACCAAGTCCTTCTTGGCCAATCCGGAACCACTAGTATCGTTCTTACGCCTCTTTGCCGTATAATTCTCAATACTTTTGGTATGAGAGGCAGAGGAGGAAACACATACACCGACTGGTACACCCAAGGCGTTACCAGCGCGTCCACAGCTATTGCCTGCGGATCTCTTGACATGGCGCAATACCTGTCCAGTTTTTTGTTGAGGCGAGACGCCATCATGTCCACCATTGGTCTTTCCCAACGGGTTACCAGCATGTGGAAAACTTCTGGATGAAGTCCCCACTCTCCCGGGTGAAGGTCGTGTCTGCTGAGGAAGTCTGCTTCCCAGTTGTCCACTCCCGGGATGAACACTGCTGACAGTGCTATCACATGATTCTCTGCCCAGCGAAGAATCCTTGCAGCTTCTGCCATTGCACTCCTGCTTCTTGTGCCGCCCTGTCTGTTCACATGGGCGACTGCCGTGATGTTGTCCGACTGGATCAACACCGGTTTTCCTTGAAGCAGAGGTTCTGCCTGGCTTAGAGCATTGTAGATTGCTCTTAGTTCCAGAATGTTTATGTGAAGAGACGTTTCCAGGCTCGACCACACGCCCTGGAAGTTTCTTCCTTGTGTGACTGCTCCCCAGCCTCTCAGGCTGGCGTCCGTGGTCACCAGGATCCAATCCTGTATGCCGAATCTGCGGCCCTCCAATAGATGAGCACTCTGCAACCACCACAGAAAAGATACCCTTGTCCTTGGAGACAGGGTTATCCGCTGGTGCATCTGAAGATGCGACCCTGACCATTTGTCCAACAGATCCCTCTGGAAAATTCTTGCGTGGAATCTGCCGAATGGAATTGCTTCGTAAGAAGCCACCATTTTTCCCAGGACTCTTGTGCATTGATGTACAGACACCTTTCCTGGTTTTAGGAGGTTCCTGACAAGCTCGGATAACTCCTTGGCTTTTTCCTCCGGGAGAAAAACCTTTTTCTGAACCGTGTCCAGAATCATCCCTAGGAACAGCAGACGTGTTGTCGGAATTAACTGGGATTTTGGAATATTCAGAATCCACCCGTGCTGTTTTAGCACTTCTTGAGACAGTGCTAATCCCATCTCTAGCTGTTCTCTGGACCTTGCCCTTATTAGGAGATCGTCCAAGTATGGGATAATTAATACGCCTTTTCTTCGAAGAAGAATCATCATCTCGGCCATTACCTTGGTAAAGACCCGAGGTGCCGTGGACAATCCGAACGGCAGCGTCTGAAACTGATAGTGACAGTTCTGTACGACGAACCTGAGGTACCCCTGGTGTGAGGGGTAAATTGTAACGTGGAGATACGCATCCTTGATGTCCAAGGATACCATAAAGTCCCCTTCTTCCAGGTTCGCTATCACTGCTCTGAGTGACTCCATCTTGAACTTGAACTTCTTTATGTACAGGTTCAAGGATTTCAGATTTAGAATAGGTCTTACCGAGCCATCCGGCTTCGGTACCACAAATAGAGTGGAATAATACCCCTTTCCTTGTTGTAAAAGGGGTACCTTGACTATCACCTGCTGAGAGTACAGCTTGTGAATGGCTTCCAAGACCGTCACCCTGTCGGAGGGGGACGTTGGTAAAGCAGACTTCAGGAAACGGCGAGGTGGATCCGTCTCTAGTTCCAACCTGTACCCCTGAGATATTATCTGCAGGATCCAGGGATCTACCTGCGAGTGAGCCCACTGCGCGCTGAAATTCTTGAGACGACCCCCCACCGCCCCCGAGTCCGCTTGAGAAGCCCCAGCGTCATGCTGAGGCTTTTGTAGAAGCGGGGGAGGGCTTCTGTTCCTGGGAAGGAGCTGCCTGTTGCTGTCTCTTCCCCCTTCCTCTGCCTCGTGGCAGATATGAATATCCCTTTGCTCTCTTGTTTTTAAAGGAACGAAAGGGCTGCGGTTGAAAAGTCGGTGTCTTTTTCTGTTGGGGAGTGACTTGAGGTAAAAAGGTGGATTTCCCGGCTGTAGCCGTGGCCACCAAATCCGATAGACCGACACCAAATAACTCCTCCCCTTTATACGGCAAAACTTCCATATGCCGTTTTGAGTCCGCATCGCCTGACCACTGTCGCGTCCATAAACTTCTTCTGGCCGAAATGGACATAGCACTTACCCGTGATGCCAGTGTGCAGATATCCCTCTGTGCATCACGCATATAAAGAAATGCATCCTTTATTTGCTCTAAAGACAGTAAAACATTGTCCCTATCCAGGGTATCAATATTTTCAATCAGGGACTCTGACCAAGCTACCCCAGCACTGCACATCCAGGCTGTCGCTATAGCTGGTCGTAGTATAACACCTGTATGTGTGTATATACTTTTTTGGATATTTTCCATCCTCCTATCTGCTGGATCTTTAAGTGCGGCCGTCTCAGGAGAGGGTAACGCCACTTGTTTTGATAAGCGTGTGAGCGCCTTGTCCACCCTAGGAGGTGTTTCCCAGCGCGCCCTAACCTCTGGCGGGAAAGGGTATAAAGCCAATAACTTCTTTGAAATTAGCATTTTTTTTTTATCGGGGGCAACCCACGCTTCATCACACACCTCATTTAATTCATCTGATTCAGGAAAAACTATAGGTAGTTTTTTCACACCCCACATGATACCCTGTTTTGTGGTACCTGTAGTATCAGCAATATGTAACGCCTCCTTCATTGCCAAAATCATATAACGTGTGGCCCTACTAGAAAATACGGTTGATTCGTCACCGTCGCCACTGGAATCAGTGCCTGTGTCTGGGTCTGTGTCGACCGACTGAGGCAAAGGGCGTTTTACAGCCCCTGACGGTGTTTGAGGCGCCTGGACAGGCACTAATTGATTGTCCGGCCGTCTCATGTCGTCAAACGACTGCTTTAGCGTGTTGACACTATCCCGTAATTCCATAAATAAAGGCATCCATTCTGGTGTCGACCCCCTAGGAGGTGACATCCCCATATTTGGCAATTGCTCCGCCTCCACACCAATATCGTCCTCATACATGTCGACACACACGTACCGACACACAGCAGACACACAGGGAATGCTCTTAACGAAGACAGGACCCCACTAGCCCTTTGGGGAGACAGAGGGAGAGTTTGCCAGCACACACCAAAAGCGCTATATATGACAGGGATAGCCTTATAATAAGTGCTCCCTGTATAGCTGCTTTAATAATATAGTTTTGCCACAATTTTGCCCCCCCTCTCTTGTTTTACCCTGTTTCTGTAGTGCAGTGCAGGGGAGAGCCTGGGAGCCTTCCTGACCAGCGGAGCTGTGTGAGGAAAATGGCGCTGTGTGCTGAGGAGATAGGCCCCGCCCCTTTTTCGGTGGGCTCGTCTCCCGCTCTTTAGTGGATTCTGGCAGGGGTTAAATATCTCCATATAGCCCCCGGAGGCTATGGCCCTCATTCCGAGTTGATCGCTCGCAAGGCGAATTTAGCAGAGTTACACACGCTAAGCCGCCGCCTACTGGGAGTGAATCTTAGCTTCTTAAAATTGCGACCGATGTATTCGCAATATTGCGATTACTAACTACTTAGCAGTTTCAGAGTAGCTCCAGACTTACTCTGCCTGTGCGATCAGTTCAGTGCTTGTCGTTCCTGGTTGACGTCACAAACACACCCAGCGTTCGCCCAGGCACTCCCACCGTTTCTCCGGCCACTCCTGCGTTTTTTCCGGAAACGGTAGCGTTTTCAGCCACACGCCCCTGAAACGCCGTGTTTCCGCCCAGTAACACCCATTTCCTGTCAATCACATTACGATCGCCGGAGCGAAGAAAAAGCCGTGAGTAAAAATACTTTCTTCATAGTAAAGTTACTTGGCGCAGTCGCAGTGCGAACATTGCGCATGCGTACTAGGCGGATTTTCACTGCGATGCGATGAAAAAGAACGAGCGAACAACTCGGAATGAGGGCCTATATGTGAGGTATTTTTAGCCAAAAAAGGTTTTCATTTGCCTCCCAGGGCGCCCCCCTCCCAGCGCCCTGCACCCTCAGTGACTGCCGTGTGAAGTGTGCTGAGAGGAAAATGGTGCACAGCTGCAGTGCTGTGCGCTACCTTAAGAAGACTGAGGAGTCTTCTGCCGCCGATTCTGGACCTCTTCTCGTTTCAGCATCTGCAAGGGGGCCGGCGGCGAGGCTCCGGTGACCATCCAGGCTGTACCTGTGATCGTCCCTCTGGAGCTAATGTCCAGTAGCAAAGAAGCCAATCCATCCTGCACGCAGGTGAGTTCACTTCTTCTCCCCTAAGTCCCTCGTTGCAGTGATCCTGTTGCCAGCAGGACTCGCTGTAAAATAAAAAACCTAAGCTAAACTTTTCTAAGCAGCTCTTTAGGAGAGCCACCTAGATTGCACCCTTCTCGGCCGGGCACAAAAATCTAACTGAGGAGGGTCATAGGGGGAGGAGCCAGTACACACCACCTGATCGTAAAGCTTTACTTTTTGTGCCCTGTCTCCTGCGGAGCCGCTATCCCCCATGGTCCTTTCAGGAACCCCAGCATCCACTAGGACGATAGAGAAATAATCCTGATTCATGCCCCTTACATTATTTGTCATTTTTCCTCCTTATAGTAAATGCCCAGTACACAGGGTGTCATGCTAGTTGCCAGGGGTTTCATGCACTGGGTGTCATGCTCGTTGCCAGGGGTTTCATGCACTGGGTGTCATGCTCGTTGCTAGGGGGTAGTGCTTGTTGCTAGGGCTGTGCTCCCAGTGCCACATATGCCCCCAGTGCCAGATATTCCTCCAAAGTGCCTGGTACTCACATGCCCCCAATGCAAATATAGCCCCCCCCCCCATGTGCCAGGTACACATACACCCCCCCAGTGCCACATATACCCCCAGTGCCACATATGCCCCCCGAAGTGCTCCCCCTCTCCCTGTGCCGAATATGCTCCCCCAGTGCCAGTTAATTCCCCCCCCTCCCCCGCTGTTTTGTGATGGAGGGACACGGAGGGTACAGTGCGCGCCTCTCCTGTGTCCCTCCTGCGTCTCCGGCGGGTCTGTTAAAGGAAGTGCCGGTTCGTGAGCCAATCAGAGCTCACGAATGGCACTTAATTTATTAGACCCGCCGGAGACGCGGGAGGGACACAGGAGAGGCGCGCGCTGTACCCTCCGTGTCCCTCCATCACAGCAGCGGAGGGAAGGAGGGAGAGGAGACAGCAGATTGACCGCATGTCAATCTGCGCTAAATCAGTGGCGGCGCCCCCGCAGCCCTGCGCCCCCAAGCCACTGCGAGGGCTGCGGGGGCAGTAGTTACACCACTGACGTCTTTTAACTACTGTCCAAAAGATGCCGGTGTTTGCTGTATGTAATGGGTAGATCAGGGGGAGAGAGGGAGGGGAGAGGGGCGGGGGGGGGGGGGGGTTGGGGGTCTGACCTGAACTTTCCATCCAGCAGTTTCCGTGTATGACTTTAGTTGGGACCTACAGTTATCTGACAAAAGGATGATCTGTGTTTAGTGAGTAACTCTGGGGTTGTGGGGACAGCACCGGCCCAATTACAGTCATACACCAATATCAGGAGCAAGATGGGAAGCTGGTTTATGGCAGAAGGGGCCTATTTATCAATAATCGCTAGATAGATATGAGATAGATAGAGATGAGATAGATAGATCGCTAGATAGATATGAGATATATAGATATGAGATAGATATAAGAGATAGATAGATATGAGATAGATAGATATGAGATAGATAGATATGAGATATATAGATATGAGATAGATAGATATAAGAGATAGATAGATATGAGATAGATAGATATGAGATAGATAGATATGATATAGATAGATAGATATAAGAGATAGATAGATAGATATGAGATAGATAGATAGATAGATATAAGAGATAGATAGATAGATATGAGATAGATAGATAGATATAAGAGATATATAGATATAAGAGATAGATAGATATAAGAGATAGATAGATATAAGAGATAGATAGATATGAGATAGATAGATAGAGATGAGATAGATAGAGATGAGATAGATAGAGATGAGATAGATCGCTAGATAGATATGAGATAGATAGATAGATAGATATAAGAGATAGATAGATATGAGAGAGATAGATATGAGATAGATAGATAGAGATGAGATAGATAGAGATGAGATAGATAGATATGAGATAGAGATGAGATAGATAGAGATGAGATAGATAGAGATGAGATAGATAGAGATGAGATAGATAGATATAAGAGATAGATAGATATGAGATAGATAGATATGAGAGAGATAGATAGATATGAGATAGATAGATATGCGATAGATAGATAGATATGAGAGAGATAGATAGATATGAGATAGATAGATATGAGATAGATATGATATAATATAGATAGATAGATATGAGATAGATAGATAGATGAGATATGAGATAGATAGATAGATAGATAGATATGAGATAGATAGATAGATGAGATAGATAGATAGATAGATAGATAGATATGAGATAGATATGAGATAGATAGATATGAGATAGATAGATATGAGAGAGAGAGAGATATGAGAGAGAGAGATATGATATAGATAGATAGATATAAGAGATAGATAGATAGATATATATATAAGAGATAGATAGATAGATAGATATGAGATAGATAGATAGATAGATATGAGATAGATAGATAGATATAAGAGATATATAGATATAAGAGATAGATAGATAGATAGATATAAGAGATAGATAGATATGAGATAGATAGATAGATAGAGATGAGATAGATAGAGATGAGATAGATAGAGATGAGATAGATCGCTAGATAGATATGAGATAGATAGATATAAGAGATAGATAGATATGAGAGAGAGAGATAGATAGATATGAGATAGATAGATATGAGATAGATATGATATAATATAGATAGATAGATATGAGATAGATAGATAGATGAGATATGAGATAGATAGATAGATATATATGAGATAGATAGATAGATGAGATATGAGATAGATAGATATGAGATAGATAGATAGATATGAGATAGATAGATATGAGATAGATAGATATGAGATAGATATGAGATAGATAGATATGAGATAGATAGATCGCTAGATAGATATGAGATAGAGAGATAGATATGAGATAGATAGATATGAGAGAGAGAGATATGAGATAGATAGATCGATAGATCGATAGATATGAGATAGATAGATAGATAGATATGAGATAGATAGATATAAGAGATAGATAGATATGAGATAGATATGATATAATATAGATAGATATGAGATAGATAGATATAAGAGATAGATAGATATGAGAGATAGATAGATATGAGATAGATAGTTAGATAGATATAAGAGATAGATAGTTAGATAGATAGATATGAGATAGACAGATATGAGATAGATATGAGATAGATAGATAGATATCAGATATATAGATATGAGATAGATAGATATGAGATAGATAGATATGAGATAGATAGATCGCTAGATAGATATGAGATAGAGAGATAGATATGAGATAGATAGATATGAGAGAGAGAGATATGAGATAGATAGATATGAGATAGATCGATAGATATGAGATAGATAGATAGATAGATATGAGATAGATAGATATAAGAGATAGATAGATATGAGATAGATATGATATAATATAGATAGATATGAGATAGATAGATATAAGAGATAGATAGATATGAGAGATAGATAGATATGAGAGATAGATAGATATGAGATAGATAGTTAGATAGATATAAGAGATAGATAGATAGATAGATAGATATGAGATAGACAGATATGAGATAGATATGAGATAGATAGATAGATATCAGATATATAGATATGAGATAGATAGATATGAGATAGATAGATAGATATGAGATATATAGATATGAGATAGTTAGATAAATATGAGATAGATATGAGATAGATATAAGAGATAGATATGAGATAGATAGGATAGATATGAGATAGATAGATATGAGATAGATAGATATGAGATATATAGATATGAGATAGATATGAGATAGATAGATATGAGATATATAGATATGAGATAGTTAGATAGATATGAGATAGATATAAGAGATAGATAGATATGAGATAGATAGATAGATAGATAGATATGAGATACATATATAGATATGAGATAGATATGAGATAGATAGATATGAGATAGATAGATAGATAGTTAGATAGATATGAGATAGATATAAGAGATATATAGATATGAGATAGATAGATAGATAGATATGAGATAGATAGATATGAGATATATAGATATGAGATAGGTATGAGATATATAGATATTAGATAGATAGATAGATATGAGATAGATAGATATAAGAGATAGATAGATAGATATGAGATAGATATGAGATATATAGATATGAGATAGATAGATAGATATGAGATAGATAGATAGATATGAGATAGATAGATATGAGATATATAGATATGAGATAGTTAGATAGATATGAGATAGATAGATAAAGATATGGGGGGTAATTCCAAGTTGATTGCAGCAGGAAATTTTTTAGCAGTTGGGCAAAACCATGTGCACTGCAGGTGTGGCAGATATAACATTTGCAGAGAGAGTTAGATTTGGGTGGGTTATTTTGTTTCTGTGCAGGGTAAATACTGGCTGCTTTATTTTTACACTGCAATTTAGATTGCAGATTGAACTCACCACACCCAAATCTAACTCTCTCTGCACATGTTATATCTGCCTCCCCTGCAGTGCACATGGTTTTGCCCAACTGCTAAAAAATGTCCTGCTGCGATCGACTTGGAATTACCCCCATGGTGCCCATACACTTATGCGATGCCCCGCGACGCGACATTGTGGGGCATCGAACCGACAGTTCAGGTGCAATGAAATCGCACCTGAACTGCTAAAGTGATTACCATGCAATCATGCGATAGATCTCATGGTAATCACGTGATGGGCACGTCACCGCCAAGTGGGAGCGGCCTCCGTCCACTCCCAGCAGGTGCCCATCACACATCGCAGTGCGATATATAGCATGTGTTTTTAAAAACACATGCAATCACACTGCGATTCGATAAATATTAAGTGCAGCACATACCGGCGTGCACGCGCATCGCGTTGAAAGGTAACTAAAATGTGCATACAATCCTCCGATTTCTCTCACAAATGCGGTCGAAATCGAAGGTTAGTACCGATTATCTCACAAGTGTATGGGCACCATAAGATAGATAGATAGATAGATAGATAGATAGATAGATAGATAGATAGATAGATATGATATGAGATATAGACAGATATGATATAGATATGAGATAGATAGATAGAAAGATAGATAGATAGATAGAGATAGATAGATACTGTATATAGATATGATATAGATATGAGAGATAGATAGATAGATACTGTATATAGATAGATAGATATGAGAGAGAGAGATAGATACAGATATGATATAGATGATAGATAGATAGATAGATATGATATGAGATAGACCGATATGATATAGATATGAGATAGATAGATACTGTATATAGATAGATAGATATGAGAGATAGATAGATACAGATATGATATAGATGATAGATAGATATGATATGAGATAGACCGATATGATATAGATATGAGATAGATAGATACTGTATATAGATAGATAGATATGAGAGATAGATAGATACAGATATGATATAGATGATAGATAGATATGATATGAGATAGACCGATATGATATAGATATGAGATAGATAGATACAGGGCTGTTTCTAGCCAATTTGGCTCCCAGTGCGAGATTAAAAAATGCGCCCCCCCCCCCCCATTCACATAAAAAAAAATGCGCCCCCCCCCCCCCCCCATAGATATAAAAAGGAAAAGTATGCGCGACAAGGGTGTGTGGCCTCATTAAAATGGGCGTGGCTTTGTTAAGGTGGGCGTGTCCTCATCTGATCTCATCATCACGGCCACCACAGGATAAAAAAAAAAAAGTCCCCATTTTACACATTGCGGCAGGCACGTGTCCCCATTTTACACATTACAGCAGACACGTGTCCCCATTTTACACATTACAGCAGACACGTGTCCCCATTTTACACATTGCGGCAGACACGTGTCCCCATTTTACACATTACGGCAGGCACGTGTCCCCATTTTACACATTACAGCAGGCACGTGTCCCCATTTTACACATTACAGCAGGCACGTGTCCCCATTTTACACATTACGGCAGGCACGTGTCCCCATTTTACACATTGCGACAGGCACGTGTCCCCATTTTACACATTACGGCAGGCACGTGTCCCCATTTTACACATTACGGCAGGCACGTGTCCCCATTTTACACATTACAGCAGGCACGTGTCCCCATTTTACACATTCCGGCAGACAAGTGTCCCCATTTTACACATTGCGGCAGACACGTGTCCCCATTTTACACATTGCGACAGGCACGTGTCCCCATTTTACACATTCCGGCAGACAAGTGTCCCCATTTTACACATTGCGGCAGACACGTGTCCCCATTTTACACATTGCGACAGGCACGTGTCCCCATTTTACACATTACAGCAGGCACGTGTCCCCATTTTACACATTACAGCAGGCACGTGTCCCCATTTTACACATTCCGGCAGACAAGTGTCCCCATTTTACACATTGCGGCAGACACGTGTCCCCATTTTACACATTGCGACAGGCACGTGTCCCCATTTTACACATTCCGGCAGACAAGTGTCCCCATTTTACACATTGCGACAGGCACGTGTCCCCATTTTACACATTCCGGCAGACAAGTGTCCCCATTTTACACATTGCGACAGGCACGTGTCCCCATTTTACACATTACAGCAGGCACGTGTCCCCATTTTACACAGTACGGCAGGCACGTGTCCCCATTTTACACATTGCGGCAGACACGTGTCCCCATTTTACACATTGCGACAGGCACGTGTCCCCATTTTACACATTCCGGCAGACAAGTGTCCCCATTTTACACATTGCGACAGGCACGTGTCCCCATTTTACACATTCCGGCAGACAAGTGTCCCCATTTTACACATTGCGACAGGCACGTGTCCCCATTTTACACATTACAGCAGGCACGTGTCCCCATTTTACACAGTACGGCAGACAAGTGTCCCCATTTTACACATTGCGACAGGCACGTGTCCCCATTTTACACATTACAGCAGGCACGTGTCCCCATTTTACACATTCCGGCAGACAAGTGTCCCCATTTTACACATTGCGACAGGCACGTGTCCCCATTTTACACATTCCGGCAGACAAGTGTCCCCATTTTACACATTGCGACAGGCACGTGTCCCCATTTTACACATTACAGCAGGCACGTGTCCCCATTTTACACATTGCGGCAGGCACGTGTCCCCATTTTACACATTGCGGCAGGCACGTGTCCCCATTTTACACATTGCGGCAGGCACGTGCCCCCATTTTACACATTACGGCAGACAAGTGTCCCCATTTTACACATTGCGGCAGACAAGTGTCCCCATTTTACACATTGCAGCAGGCACGTGCCCCCATTTTACACATTACGGCAGACAAGTGTCCCCATTTTACACATTACAGCAGGCACGTGTCCCCATTTTACACATTACGGCAGGCACGTGTCCCCATTTTACACATTACAGCAGGCACGTGTCCCCATTTTACACATTACGGCAGGCACGTGTCCCCATTTTACACATTACAGCAGGCACGTGCCCCCATTTTACACATTGCGGCAGACAAGTGTCCCCATTTTACACATTACAGCAGGCACGTGTCCCCATTTTACACATTACGGCAGGCACGTGTCCCCATTTTACACATTACAGCAGGCACGTGTCCCCATTTTACACATTACAGCAGGCACGTGTCCCCATTTTACACATTACAGCAGGCACGTGTCCCCATTTTACACATTACAGCAGGCACGTGTCCCCATTTTACACATTACAGCAGGCACGTGTCCCCATTTTACACATTACAGCAGGCACGTGTCCCCATTTTACACATTACGGCAGGCACGTGTCCCCATTTTACACATTACAGCAGGCACGTGTCCCCATTTTACACATTACGGCAGGCACGTGTCCCCATTTTACACATTGCAGCAGGCACGTGTCCCCATTTTACACATTACAGCAGGCACGTGTCCCCATTTTACACATTACAGCAGGCACGTGTCCCCATTTTACACATTACAGCAGGCACGTGTCCCCATTTTACACATTGCGGCAGGCACGTGTCCCCATTTTACACATTACAGCAGGCACGTGTCCCCATTTTACACATTACAGCAGGCACGTGTCCCCATTTTACACAGTACAGCAGGCACGTGTCCCCATTTTACACATTACAGCAGGCACGTGTCCCCATTTTACACATTACAGCAGGCACGTGTCCCCATTTTACACATTGCGGCAGGCACGTGCCCCCATTTTACACAGTACAGCAGGCACATGTCCCCATTTTACACATTGCAGCAGGCACGTGTCCCCATTTTACACAGTACGGCAGGCACGTGTCCCCATTTTACACAGTACGGCAGGCACGTGTCCCCATTTTACACATTACAGCAGGCACGTGTCCCCATTTTACACATTACGGCAGGCACGTGTCCCCATTTTACACATTGCAGCAGGCACGTGTCCCCATTTTACACATTGCAGCAGGCACGTGTCCCCATTTTACACATTACAGCAGGCACGTGCCCCCATTTTACACAGTACGGCAGGCACGTGTCCCCATTTTACACATTACAGCAGGCACGTGCCCCCATTTTACACAGTACGGCAGGCACGTGTCCCCATTTTACACAGTACGGCAGGCACGTGTCCCCATTTTACACATTACAGCAGGCACGTGTCCCCATTTTACACATTACGGCAGGCACGTGTCCCCATTTTACACATTGCAGCAGGCACGTGTCCCCATTTTACACATTGCAGCAGGCACGTGTCCCCATTTTACACAGTACGGCAGGCAAGTGTCCCCATTTTACACATTGCAGCAGGCACGTGTCCCCATTTTACACATTCCGGCAGACAAGTGTCCCCATTTTACACATTGCGGCAGACACGTGTCCCCATTTTACACATTGCGACAGGCACGTGTCCCCATTTTACACATTCTGGCAGACAAGTGTCCCCATTTTACACATTGCGGCAGACACGTGTCCCCATTTTACACATTGCGACAGGCACGTGTCCCCATTTTACACATTACAGCAGGCACGTGTCCCCATTTTACACATTGCGGCAGACACGTGTCCCCATTTTACACATTGCGACAGGCACGTGTCCCCATTTTACACATTCCGGCAGACAAGTGTCCCCATTTTACACATTGCGGCAGACAAGTGTCCCCATTTTACACATTCCGGCAGACAAGTGTCCCCATTTTACACATTGCGGCAGACAAGTGTCCCCATTTTACACATTCCGGCAGGCACGTGTCCCCATTTTACACATTACAGCAGGCACGTGCCCCCATTTTACACATTACGGCAGACAAGTGTCCCCATTTTACACATTGCGGCAGACAAGTGTCCCCATTTTACACATTACAGCAGGCACGTGTCCCCATTTTACACATTACAGCAGGCACGTGTCCCCATTTTACACATTACAGCAGGCACGTGTCCCCATTTTACACATTACAGCAGGCACGTGTCCCCATTTTACACATTACAGCAGGCACGTGTCCCCATTTTACACATTACAGCAGGCACGTGTCCCCATTTTACACATTACGGCAGGCACGTGTCCCCATTTTACACATTACAGCAGGCACGTGTCCCCATTTTACACATTACAGCAGGCACGTGTCCCCATTTTACACATTACGGCAGGCACGTGTCCCCATTTTACACATTACAGCAGGCACGTGTCCCCATTTTACACATTACAGCAGGCACGTGTCCCCATTTTACACATTCCGGCAGACAAGTGTCCCCATTTTACACATTGCGGCAGACACGTGTCCCCATTTTACACATTGCGACAGGCACGTGTCCCCATTTTACACATTCCGGCAGACAAGTGTCCCCATTTTACACATTGCGGCAGACAAGTGTCCCCATTTTACACATTCCGGCAGGCACGTGTCCCCATTTTACACATTACAGCAGGCACGTGTCCCCATTTTACACATTACAGCAGGCACGTGTCCCCATTTTACACATTACGGCAGGCACGTGTCCCCATTTTACACATTACAGCAGGCACGTGTCCCCATTTTACACATTACAGCAGGCACGTGTCCCCATTTTACACATTCCGGCAGACAAGTGTCCCCATTTTACACATTGCGGCAGACACGTGTCCCCATTTTACACATTGCGACAGGCACGTGTCCCCATTTTACACATTCCGGCAGACAAGTGTCCCCATTTTACACATTGCGGCAGACAAGTGTCCCCATTTTACACATTACAGCAGGCACGTGTCCCCATTTTACACATTACAGCAGGCACGTGTCCCCATTTTACACATTGCGGCAGGCACGTGTCCCCATTTTACACATTACAGCAGGCACGTGTCCCCATTTTACACATTACAGCAGGCACGTGTCCCCATTTTACACATTACAGCAGGCACGTGTCCCCATTTTACACATTACGGCAGGCACGTGTCCCCATTTTACACATTACAGCAGGCACGTGTCCCCATTTTACACATTACGGCAGGCACGTGTCCCCATTTTACACATTGCAGCAGGCACGTGTCCCCATTTTACACATTACAGCAGGCACGTGCCCCCATTTTACACATTACAGCAGGCACGTGTCCCCATTTTACACATTACAGCAGGCACGTGTCCCCATTTTACACATTACAGCAGGCACGTGTCCCCATTTTACACATTACAGCAGGCACGTGTCCCCATTTTACACATTACGGCAGGCACGTGTCCCCATTTTACACATTACAGCAGGCACGTGTCCCCATTTTACACATTACGGCAGGCACGTGTCCCCATTTTACACATTACAGCAGGCACGTGTCCCCATTTTACACATTGCGGCAGACACGTGTCCCCATTTTACACATTGCGACAGGCACGTGTCCCCATTTTACACATTCCGGCAGACAAGTGTCCCCATTTTACACATTGCAGCAGGCACGTGTCCCCATTTTACACATTGCGGCAGGCACGTGTCCCCATTTTACACATTACAGCAGGCACGTGTCCCCATTTTACACATTGCAGCAGGCACGTGTCCCCATTTTACACAGTACAGCAGGCACGTGTCCCCATTTTACACATTACAGCAGGCACGTGTCCCCATTTTACACAGTACGGCAGGCAAGTGTCCCCATTTTACACAGTACAGCAGGCACGTGTCCCCATTTTACACATTACAGCAGGCACGTGTCCCCATTTTACACAGTACGGCAGGCAAGTGTCCCCATTTTACACAGTACAGCAGGCACGTGTCCCCATTTTACACATTACGGCAGGCACGTGTCCCCATTTTACACATTGCAGCAGGCACGTGTCCCCATTTTACACATTGCAGCAGGCACGTGTCCCCATTTTACACATTGCAGCAGGCACGTGTCCCCATTTTACACATTGCAGCAGGCAAGTGTCCCCATTTTACACAGTACGGCAGGCAAGTGTCCCCATTTTACACATTGCAGCAGGCACGTGTCCCCATTTTACACATTGCAGCAGGCACGTGTCCCCATTTTACACATTACAGCAGGCACGTGTCCCCATTTTACACAGTACGGCAGGCAAGTGTCCCCATTTTACACATTGCAGCAGGCACGTGTCCCCATTTTACACATTGCAGCAGGCACGTGTCCCCATTTTACACAGTACGGCAGGCAAGTGTCCCCATTTTACACAGTACGGCAGGCACGTGTCCCCATTTTACACATTGCAGCAGGCACGTGTCCCCATTTTACACAGTACGGCAGGCAAGTGTCCCCATTTTACACAGTACGGCAGGCAAGTGTCCCCATTTTACACAGTACGGCAGGCAAGTGTCCCCATTTTACACAGTACGGCAGGCAAGTGTCCCCATTTTACACATTGCGGCAGGCACGTGCCCCCATTTTACACATTGCGGCAGGCATGTGCCCCCATTTTACACATTACAGCAGGCACGTGTCCCCATTTTACACAGTACGGCAGGCAAGTGTCCCCATTTTACACATTACAGCAGGCACGTGTCCCCATTTTACACAGTACGGCAGGCACGTGCCCCCATTTTACACATTGCGGCAGGAAAGTGTCCCCATTTTACACATTGCGGCAGGAAAGTGTCCCCATTTTACACAGTACGGCAGGCACGTGCCCCCATTTTACACATTGCGGCAGGCACGTGCCCCCATTTTACACATTGCAGCAGGCACGTGTCCCCATTTTACACATTACAGCAGGCACGTGTCCCCATTTTACACAGTACGGCAGGCACGTGCCCCCATTTTACACATTGCGGCAGGAAAGTGTCCCCATTTTACACATTGCGGCAGGAAAGTGTCCCCATTTTACACATTACAGCAGGCACGTGTCCCCATTTTACACAGTACGGCAGGCACGTGCCCCCATTTTACACAGTACGGCAGGCACGTGCCCCCATTTTACACATTGCGGCAGGAAAGTGTCCCCATTTTACACATTACAGCAGGCACGTGTCCCCATTTTACACATTACAGCAGGCACGTGTCCCCATTTTACACATTGCGGCAGGAAAGTGTCCCCATTTTACACATTGCGGCAGGAAAGTGTACCCATTTTACACATTGCGGCAGGAAAGTGTCCCCATTTTACACATTACAGCAGGCACGTGTCCCCATTTTACACATTACAGCAGGCACGTGTCCCCATTTTACACATTGCGGCAGGAAAGTGTCCCCATTTTACACATTGCGGCAGGAAAGTGTCCCCATTTTACACATTACAGCAGGCACGTGTCCCCATTTTACACATTACAGCAGGCACGTGTCCCCATTTTACACATTGCGGCAGGAAAGTGTCCCCATTTTACACATTGCGGCAGGAAAGTGTACCCATTTTACACATTGCGGCAGGAAAGAGTCCCCATTTTACACAGTACGGCAGGAAAGTGTCCCCATTTTACACATTACAGCAGGCACGTGTCCCCATTTTACACATTACAGCAGGCACGTGTCCCCATTTTACACATTGCAGCAGGCACGTGTCCCCATTTTACACATTGCGGCAGGAAAGTGTCCCCATTTTACACATTGCGGCAGGAAAGTGTCCCCATTTTACACATTGCGGCAGGAAAGTGTCCCCATTTTACACATTGCGGCAGGAAAGTGTCCCCATTTTACACATTGCGGCAGGAAAGTGTCCCCATTTTACACATTGCGGCAGGAAAGTGTCCCCATTTTACACATTGCGGCAGGAAAGTGTCCCCATTTTACACATTGCGGCAGGAAAGTGTCCCCATTTTACACAGTACGGCAGGAAAGTGTCCCCATTTTACACATTACAGCAGGCACGTGTCCCCATTTTACACAGTACGGCAGGCACGTGCCCCCATTTTACACATTGCGGCAGGAAAGTGTCCCCATTTTACACATTGCGGCAGGAAAGTGTCCCCATTTTACACATTGCGGCAGGCACGTGTCCCCATTTTACACATTGCAGCAGGCACGTGCCCCCATTTTACACATTACAGCAGGCACGTGTCCCCATTTTACACATTGCGGCAGGAAAGTGTCCCCATTTTACACATTGCGGCAGGCACGTGCCCCCATTTTACACATTGCAGCAGGAAAGTGTCCCCATTTTACACATTACGGCAGACAAGTGTCCCCATTTTACACATTACAGCAGGCACGTGTCCCCATTTTACACATTGCAGCAGGCACGTGTCCCCATTTTACACATTGCAGCAGGCACGTGCCCCCATTTTACACATTACAGCAGGCACGTGTCCCCATTTTACACATTACAGCAGACACGTGTCCCCATTTTACACATTGCAGCAGGCACGTGTCCCCATTTTACACATTACAGCAGACACGTGCCCCCATTTTACACATTACAGCAGGCACGTGTCCCCATTTTACACATTGCAGCAGGCACGTGTCCCCATTTTACACATTGCAGCAGGCACGTGTCCCCATTTTACACATTACAGCAGACACGTGCCCCCATTTTACACAGTACGGCAGGCACGTGTCCCCATTTTACACATTGCAGCAGGCACGTGTCCCCATTTTACACATTACAGCAGGCACGTGCCCCCATTTTACACATTGCAGCAGGCACGTGTCCCCATTTTACACATTACAGCAGGCACGTGTCCCCATTTTACACAGTACGGCAGGCAAGTGTCCCCATTTTACACATTACAGCAGGCACGTGTCCCCATTTTACACAGTACGGCAGGCAAGTGTCCCCATTTTACACATTGCGGCAGGAAAGTGTCCCCATTTTACACAGTACGGCAGGCACGTGCCCCCATTTTACACATTGCGGCAGGCACGTGCCCCCATTTTACACATTGCGGCAGGAAAGTGTCCCCATTTTACACAGTACGGCAGGAAAGTGTCCCCATTTTACACATTACAGCAGGCACGTGTCCCCATTTTACACAGTACGGCAGGCACGTGCCCCCATTTTACACAGTACGGCAGGCACGTGCCCCCATTTTACACATTGCGGCAGGAAAGTGTCCCCATTTTACACATTACAGCAGGCACGTGTCCCCATTTTACACATTGCGGCAGGAAAGTGTCCCCATTTTACACATTGCGGCAGGAAAGTGTCCCCATTTTACACATTACAGCAGGCACGTGTCCCCATTTTACACATTGCGGCAGAAAAGTGTCCCCATTTTACACATTGCGGCAGGAAAGTGTACCCATTTTACACATTGCGGCAGGAAAGAGTCCCCATTTTACACAGTACGGCAGGAAAGTGTCCCCATTTTACACATTACAGCAGGCACGTGTCCCCATTTTACACAGTACGGCAGGCACGTGCCCCCATTTTACACATTGCGGCAGGAAAGTGTCCCCATTTTACACATTACAGCAGGCACGTGTCCCCATTTTACACATTGCAGCAGGCACGTGTCCCCATTTTACACATTGCGGCAGGAAAGTGTCCCCATTTTACACAGTACAGCAGGCACGTGTCCCCATTTTACACAGTACAGCAGGCACGTGCCCCCATTTTACACATTGCAGCAGGAAAGTGTCCCCATTTTACACATTGCGGCAGGAAAGTGTCCCCATTTTACACATTGCGGCAGGAAAGTGTCCCCATTTTACACATTGCAGCAGGCACGTGTCCCCATTTTACACATTACAGCAGGCACGTGTCCCCATTTTACACATTACAGCAGGCACGTGTCCCCATTTTACACATTGCAGCAGGCACGTGTCCCCATTTTACACATTGCAGCAGGCACGTGTCCCCATTTTACACATTACAGCAGGCAAGTGTCCCCATTTTACACATTGCAGCAGGCACGTGTCCCCATTTTACACATTGCGGCAGGCACGTGTCCCCATTTTACACATTGCGGCAGGCACGTGTCCCCATTTTACACATTGCAGCAGGCACGTGTCCCCATTTTACACAGTACGGCAGGCAAGTGTCCCCATTTTACACAGTACGGCAGGCAAGTGTCCCCATTTTACACAGTACGGCAGGCACGTGTCCCCATTTTACACATTGCAGAAGGCACGTGTCCCCATTTTACACAGTACGGCAGGCAAGTGTCCCCATTTTACACAGTACGGCAGGCAAGTGTCCCCATTTTACACATTGCGGCAGGCACGTGTCCCCATTTTACACATTGCAGCAGGCACGTGTCCCCATTTTACACATTACAGCAGGCACGTGTCCCCATTTTACACATTACAGCAGGCACGTGTCCCCATTTTACACATTGCAGCAGGCACGTGTCCCCATTTTACACATTGCAGCAGGCACGTGTCCCCATTTTACACATTGCAGCAGGCACGTGTCCCCATTTTACACATTGCAGCAGGCACGTGTCCCCATTTTACACAGTACGGCAGGCAAGTGTCCCCATTTTACACAGTACGGCAGGCAAGTGTCCCCATTTTACACAGTACGGCAGGCACGTGTCCCCATTTTACACATTGCAGCAGGCACGTGTCCCCATTTTACACAGTACGGCAGGCAAGTGTCCCCATTTTACACAGTACGGCAGGCAAGTGTCCCCATTTTACACAGTACGGCAGGCAAGTGTCCCCATTTTACACATTGCGGCAGGCACGTGCCCCCATTTTACACATTGCGGCAGGCATGTGCCCCCATTTTACACATTACAGCAGGCACGTGTCCCCATTTTACACAGTACGGCAGGCAAGTGTCCCCATTTTACACATTACAGCAGGCACGTGTCCCCATTTTACACAGTACGGCAGGCACGTGCCCCCATTTTACACATTGCGGCAGGAAAGTGTCCCCATTTTACACATTGCGGCAGGAAAGTGTCCCCATTTTACACAGTACGGCAGGCACGTGCCCCCATTTTACACATTGCGGCAGGCACGTGTCCCCATTTTACACATTGCAGCAGGCACGTGTCCCCATTTTACACATTGCAGCAGGCACGTGCCCCCATTTTACACATTGCGGCAGGAAAGTGTCCCCATTTTACACATTGCGGCAGGAAAGTGTCCCCATTTTACACAGTACGGCAGGAAAGTGTCCCCATTTTACACATTACAGCAGGCACGTGTCCCCATTTTACACAGTACGGCAGGCACGTGCCCCCATTTTACACAGTACGGCAGGCACGTGCCCCCATTTTACACATTGCGGCAGGAAAGTGTCCCCATTTTACACATTACAGCAGGCACGTGTCCCCATTTTACACATTGCGGCAGGAAAGTGTCCCCATTTTACACATTGCGGCAGGAAAGTGTCCCCATTTTACACATTACAGCAGGCACGTGTCCCCATTTTACACATTGCGGCAGGAAAGTGTCCCCATTTTACACATTGCGGCAGGAAAGTGTACCCATTTTACACATTGCGGCAGGAAAGAGTCCCCATTTTACACAGTACGGCAGGAAAGTGTCCCCATTTTACACATTACAGCAGGCACGTGTCCCCATTTTACACAGTACGGCAGGCACGTGCCCCCATTTTACACATTGCGGCAGGAAAGTGTCCCCATTTTACACATTACAGCAGGCACGTGTCCCCATTTTACACATTGCAGCAGGCACGTGTCCCCATTTTACACATTGCGGCAGGAAAGTGTCCCCATTTTACACATTGCGGCAGGAAAGTGTCCCCATTTTACACATTGCGGCAGGAAAGTGTCCCCATTTTACACATTGCGGCAGGAAAGTGTCCCCATTTTACACATTGCGGCAGGAAAGTGTCCCCATTTTACACATTACAGCAGGCACGTGTCCCCATTTTACACATTACAGCAGGCACGTGTCCCCATTTTACACATTGCAGCAGGCACGTGTCCCCATTTTACACAGTACGGCAGGCAAGTGTCCCCATTTTACACATTGCAGCAGGCACGTGTCCCCATTTTACACATTACAGCAGGCACGTGTCCCCATTTTACACATTGCAGCAGGCACGTGTCCCCATTTTACACAGTACGGCAGGCAAGTGTCCCCATTTTACACATTGCAGCAGGCACGTGTCCCCATTTTACACATTGCAGCAGGCACGTGTCCCCATTTTACACATTGCAGCAGGCACGTGTCCCCATTTTACACATTGCAGAAGGCACGTGTCCCCATTTTACACAGTACGGCAGGCAAGTGTCCCCATTTTACACAGTACGGCAGGCAAGTGTCCCCATTTTACACAGTACGGCAGGCAAGTGTCCCCATTTTACACAGTACGGCAGGCAAGTGTCCCCATTTTACACATTGCGGCAGGCACGTGCCCCCATTTTACACATTGCGGCAGGCATGTGCCCCCATTTTACACATTACAGCAGGCACGTGTCCCCATTTTACACATTACAGCAGGCACGTGTCCCCATTTTACACAGTACGGCAGGCAAGTGTCCCCATTTTACACATTACAGCAGGCACGTGTCCCCATTTTACACAGTACGGCAGGCACGTGCCCCCATTTTACACATTGCGGCAGGAAAGTGTCCCCATTTTACACATTGCGGCAGGAAAGTGTCCCCATTTTACACAGTACGGCAGGCACGTGCCCCCATTTTACACATTGCGGCAGGCACGTGCCCCCATTTTACACATTGCGGCAGGAAAGTGTCCCCATTTTACACATTGCGGCAGGAAAGTGTCCCCATTTTACACAGTACGGCAGGAAAGTGTCCCCATTTTACACATTACAGCAGGCACGTGTCCCCATTTTACACAGTACGGCAGGCACGTGCCCCCATTTTACACATTGCGGCAGGAAAGTGTCCCCATTTTACACATTACAGCAGGCACGTGTCCCCATTTTACACATTGCGGCAGGAAAGTGTCCCCATTTTACACATTGCGGCAGGAAAGTGTCCCCATTTTACACATTGCGGCAGGAAAGTGTCCCCATTTTACACATTGCGGCAGGAAAGTGTCCCCATTTTACACATTACAGCAGGCACGTGCCCCCATTTTACACATTGCGGCAGGAAAGTGTCCCCATTTTACACATTGCGGCAGGAAAGTGTCCCCATTTTACACATTACAGCAGGCACGTGTCCCCATTTTACACATTGCGGCAGGCACGTGCCCCCATTTTACACATTGCGGCAGGAACGTGTCCCCATTTTACACAGTACGGTAGGCAAGTGTCCCCATTTTACACATTGCGGCAGGCACGTGCCCCCATTTTACACATTACAGCAGGCACGTGTCCCCATTTTACACATTACAGCAGGCACGTGTCCCCATTTTACACAGTACGGCAGGCAAGTGTCCCCATTTTACACATTGCGGCAGGAAAGTGTCCCCATTTTACACATTACAGCAGGCACGTGTCCCCATTTTACACATTACAGCAGGCACGTGTCCCCATTTTACACAGTACGGCAGGCAAGTGTCCCCATTTTACACATTGCGGCAGGAAAGTGTCCCCATTTTACACATTACAGCAGGCACGTGTCCCCATTTTACACAGTACGGCAGGCAAGTGTCCCCATTTTACACATTGCGGCAGGAAAGTGTCCCCATTTTACACATTACAGCAGGCACGTGTCCCCATTTTACACATTGCGGCAGGCACGTGCCCCCATTTTACACATTACGGCAGGCACGTGTCCCCATTTTACACATTACAGCAGGCACGTGTCCCCATTTTACACAGTACGGCAGGCAAGTGTCCCCATTTTACACATTGCGGCAGGAAAGTGTCCCCATTTTACACATTACAGCAGGCACGTGTCCCCATTTTACACATTGCGGCAGGAAAGTGTCCCCATTTTACACATTACAGCAGGCACGTGCCCCCATTTTACACATTGCGGCAGGAAAGTGTCCCCATTTTACACATTGCGGCAGGCACGTGTCCCCATTTTACACAGTACGGCAGGAAAGTGTCCCCATTTTACACAGTACGGCAGGCACGTGTCCCTATTTTACACAGTACGGCAGGAAAGTGTCCCTATTTTACACATTGCGGCAGGCACGTGTCCCCATTTTACACATTGCGGCAGGAAAGTGTCCCCATTTTACACATTGCGGCAGGAAAGTGTCCCCATTTTACACAGTACGGCAGGAAAGTGTCCCTATTTTACACATTGCAGCAGGCACGTGTCCCCATTTTACACATTGCAGCAGGCACGTGTCCCCATTTTACACATTGCAGCAGGCACGTGTCCCCATTTTACACAGTACGGCAGGCAAGTGTCCCCATTTTACACAGTACGGCAGGCAAGTGTCCCCATTTTACACAGTACGGCAGGCAAGTGTCCCCATTTTACACAGTACGGCAGGCAAGTGTCCCCATTTTACACATTGCGGCAGGCACGTGCCCCCATTTTACACATTACAGCAGGCACGTGTCCCCATTTTACACAGTACGGCAGGCACGTGCCCCCATTTTACACATTGCGGCAGGAAAGTGTCCCCATTTTACACATTGCGGCAGGAAAGTGTCCCCATTTTACACAGTACGGCAGGCACGTGCCCCCATTTTACACATTGCGGCAGGCACGTGCCCCCATTTTACACATTGCGGCAGGAAAGTGTCCCCATTTTACACATTGCGGCAGGAAAGTGTCCCCATTTTACACAGTACGGCAGGAAAGTGTCCCCATTTTACACATTACAGCAGGCACGTGCCCCCATTTTACACATTGCGGCAGGCATGTGCCCCCATTTTACACATTACAGCAGGCACGTGTCCCCATTTTACACATTACAGCAGGCACGTGTCCCCATTTTACACAGTACGGCAGGCAAGTGTCCCCATTTTACACATTACAGCAGGCACGTGTCCCCATTTTACACAGTACGGCAGGCACGTGCCCCCATTTTACACATTGCGGCAGGAAAGTGTCCCCATTTTACACATTGCGGCAGGAAAGTGTCCCCATTTTACACAGTACGGCAGGCACGTGCCCCCATTTTACACATTGCGGCAGGCACGTGCCCCCATTTTACACATTCCGGCAGACAAGTGTCCCCATTTTACACATTGCGGCAGGCACGTGTCCCCATTTTACACATTACAGCAGGCACGTGTCCCCATTTTACACATTACAGCAGGCACGTGTCCCCATTTTACACATTGCGGCAGGCACGTGTCCCCATTTTACACATTACAGCAGGCACGTGTCCCCATTTTACACATTACGGCAGGCACGTGTCCCCATTTTACACATTACAGCAGGCACGTGTCCCCATTTTACACATTGCGGCAGACACGTGTCCCCATTTTACACATTGCGACAGGCACGTGTCCCCATTTTACACATTCCGGCAGACAAGTGTCCCCATTTTACACATTGCAGCAGGCACGTGTCCCCATTTTACACATTGCGGCAGGCACGTGTCCCCATTTTACACATTACAGCAGGCACGTGTCCCCATTTTACACATTGCAGCAGGCACGTGTCCCCATTTTACACAGTACAGCAGGCACGTGTCCCCATTTTACACATTACAGCAGGCACGTGTCCCCATTTTACACAGTACGGCAGGCAAGTGTCCCCATTTTACACAGTACAGCAGGCACGTGTCCCCATTTTACACATTACAGCAGGCACGTGTCCCCATTTTACACAGTACGGCAGGCAAGTGTCCCCATTTTACACAGTACAGCAGGCACGTGTCCCCATTTTACACATTACGGCAGGCACGTGTCCCCATTTTACACATTGCAGCAGGCACGTGTCCCCATTTTACACATTGCAGCAGGCACGTGTCCCCATTTTACACATTGCAGCAGGCACGTGTCCCCATTTTACACATTGCAGCAGGCAAGTGTCCCCATTTTACACAGTACGGCAGGCAAGTGTCCCCATTTTACACATTGCAGCAGGCACGTGTCCCCATTTTACACATTGCAGCAGGCACGTGTCCCCATTTTACACATTACAGCAGGCACGTGTCCCCATTTTACACAGTACGGCAGGCAAGTGTCCCCATTTTACACATTGCAGCAGGCACGTGTCCCCATTTTACACATTGCAGCAGGCACGTGTCCCCATTTTACACAGTACGGCAGGCAAGTGTCCCCATTTTACACAGTACGGCAGGCACGTGTCCCCATTTTACACATTGCAGCAGGCACGTGTCCCCATTTTACACAGTACGGCAGGCAAGCGTCCCCATTTTACACAGTACGGCAGGCAAGTGTCCCCATTTTACACAGTACGGCAGGCAAGTGTCCCCATTTTACACAGTACGGCAGGCAAGTGTCCCCATTTTACACATTGCGGCAGGCACGTGCCCCCATTTTACACATTGCGGCAGGCATGTGCCCCCATTTTACACATTACAGCAGGCACGTGTCCCCATTTTACACAGTACGGCAGGCAAGTGTCCCCATTTTACACATTACAGCAGGCACGTGTCCCCATTTTACACAGTACGGCAGGCACGTGCCCCCATTTTACACATTGCGGCAGGAAAGTGTCCCCATTTTACACATTGCGGCAGGAAAGTGTCCCCATTTTACACAGTACGGCAGGCACGTGCCCCCATTTTACACATTGCGGCAGGCACGTGCCCCCATTTTACACATTGCAGCAGGCACGTGTCCCCATTTTACACATTACAGCAGGCACGTGTCCCCATTTTACACAGTACGGCAGGCACGTGCCCCCATTTTACACATTGCGGCAGGAAAGTGTCCCCATTTTACACATTGCGGCAGGAAAGTGTCCCCATTTTACACATTACAGCAGGCACGTGTCCCCATTTTACACAGTACGGCAGGCACGTGCCCCCATTTTACACAGTACGGCAGGCACGTGCCCCCATTTTACACATTGCGGCAGGAAAGTGTCCCCATTTTACACATTACAGCAGGCACGTGTCCCCATTTTACACATTACAGCAGGCACGTGTCCCCATTTTACACATTGCGGCAGGAAAGTGTCCCCATTTTACACATTGCGGCAGGAAAGTGTACCCATTTTACACATTGCGGCAGGAAAGTGTCCCCATTTTACACATTACAGCAGGCACGTGTCCCCATTTTACACATTACAGCAGGCACGTGTCCCCATTTTACACATTGCGGCAGGAAAGTGTCCCCATTTTACACATTGCGGCAGGAAAGTGTCCCCATTTTACACATTACAGCAGGCACGTGTCCCCATTTTACACATTACAGCAGGCACGTGTCCCCATTTTACACATTGCGGCAGGAAAGTGTCCCCATTTTACACATTGCGGCAGGAAAGTGTACCCATTTTACACATTGCGGCAGGAAAGAGTCCCCATTTTACACAGTACGGCAGGAAAGTGTCCCCATTTTACACATTACAGCAGGCACGTGTCCCCATTTTACACATTACAGCAGGCACGTGTCCCCATTTTACACATTGCAGCAGGCACGTGTCCCCATTTTACACATTGCGGCAGGAAAGTGTCCCCATTTTACACATTGCGGCAGGAAAGTGTCCCCATTTTACACATTGCGGCAGGAAAGTGTCCCCATTTTACACATTGCGGCAGGAAAGTGTCCCCATTTTACACATTGCGGCAGGAAAGTGTCCCCATTTTACACATTGCGGCAGGAAAGTGTCCCCATTTTACACATTGCGGCAGGAAAGTGTCCCCATTTTACACATTGCGGCAGGAAAGTGTCCCCATTTTACACAGTACGGCAGGAAAGTGTCCCCATTTTACACATTACAGCAGGCACGTGTCCCCATTTTACACAGTACGGCAGGCACGTGTCCCCATTTTACACATTGCGGCAGGAAAGTGTCCCCATTTTACACATTGCGGCAGGCACGTGCCCCCATTTTACACATTGCGGCAGGAAAGTGTCCCCATTTTACACATTACAGCAGGCACGTGTCCCCATTTTACACATTGCGGCAGGAAAGTGTCCCCATTTTACACATTGCGGCAGGCACGTGTCCCCATTTTACACATTGCAGCAGGCACGTGCCCCCATTTTACACATTACAGCAGGCACGTGTCCCCATTTTACACATTGCGGCAGGAAAGTGTCCCCATTTTACACATTGCGGCAGGCACGTGCCCCCATTTTACACATTGCAGCAGGAAAGTGTCCCCATTTTACACATTACGGCAGACAAGTGTCCCCATTTTACACATTACAGCAGGCACGTGCCCCCATTTTACACATTGCAGCAGGCACGTGTCCCCATTTTACACATTACAGCAGGCACGTGTCCCCATTTTACACATTGCAGCAGGCACGTGTCCCCATTTTACACATTACAGCAGACACGTGTCCCCATTTTACACATTGCAGCAGGCACGTGTCCCCATTTTACACATTACAGCAGACACGTGCCCCCATTTTACACATTACAGCAGGCACGTGTCCCCATTTTACACATTGCAGCAGGCACGTGTCCCCATTTTACACATTGCAGCAGGCACGTGTCCCCATTTTACACATTACAGCAGACACGTGCCCCCATTTTACACAGTACGGCAGGCACGTGTCCCCATTTTACACATTGCAGCAGGCACGTGTCCCCATTTTACACATTACAGCAGGCACGTGCCCCCATTTTACACATTGCAGCAGGCACGTGTCCCCATTTTACACATTACAGCAGGCACGTGTCCCCATTTTACACAGTACGGCAGGCAAGTGTCCCCATTTTACACATTACAGCAGGCACGTGTCCCCATTTTACACAGTACGGCAGGCAAGTGTCCCCATTTTACACATTGCGGCAGGAAAGTGTCCCCATTTTACACAGTACGGCAGGCACGTGCCCCCATTTTACACATTGCGGCAGGCACGTGCCCCCATTTTACACATTGCGGCAGGAAAGTGTCCCCATTTTACACATTGCGGCAGGAAAGTGTCCCCATTTTACACAGTACGGCAGGAAAGTGTCCCCATTTTACACATTACAGCAGGCACGTGTCCCCATTTTACACAGTACGGCAGGCACGTGCCCCCATTTTACACAGTACGGCAGGCACGTGCCCCCATTTTACACATTGCGGCAGGAAAGTGTCCCCATTTTACACATTACAGCAGGCACGTGTCCCCATTTTACACATTGCGGCAGGAAAGTGTCCCCATTTTACACATTGCGGCAGGAAAGTGTCCCCATTTTACACATTACAGCAGGCACGTGTCCCCATTTTACACATTGCGGCAGAAAAGTGTCCCCATTTTACACATTGCGGCAGGAAAGTGTACCCATTTTACACATTGCGGCAGGAAAGAGTCCCCATTTTACACAGTACGGCAGGAAAGTGTCCCCATTTTACACATTACAGCAGGCACGTGTCCCCATTTTACACAGTACGGCAGGCACGTGCCCCCATTTTACACATTGCGGCAGGAAAGTGTCCCCATTTTACACATTACAGCAGGCACGTGTCCCCATTTTACACATTGCAGCAGGCACGTGTCCCCATTTTACACATTGCGGCAGGAAAGTGTCCCCATTTTACACAGTACAGCAGGCACGTGTCCCCATTTTACACAGTACGGCAGGCACGTGCCCCCATTTTACACATTGCAGCAGGAAAGTGTCCCCATTTTACACATTGCGGCAGGAAAGTGTCCCCATTTTACACATTGCGGCAGGAAAGTGTCCCCATTTTACACATTGCAGCAGGCACGTGTCCCCATTTTACACATTACAGCAGGCACGTGTCCCCATTTTACACATTACAGCAGGCACGTGTCCCCATTTTACACATTGCAGCAGGCACGTGTCCCCATTTTACACATTGCAGCAGGCACGTGTCCCCATTTTACACATTACAGCAGGCAAGTGTCCCCATTTTACACATTGCAGCAGGCACGTGTCCCCATTTTACACATTGCGGCAGGCACGTGTCCCCATTTTACACATTGCAGCAGGCACGTGTCCCCATTTTACACAGTACGGCAGGCAAGTGTCCCCATTTTACACAGTACGGCAGGCAAGTGTCCCCATTTTACACAGTACGGCAGGCACGTGTCCCCATTTTACACATTGCAGAAGGCACGTGTCCCCATTTTACACAGTACGGCAGGCAAGTGTCCCCATTTTACACAGTACGGCAGGCAAGTGTCCCCATTTTACACATTGCGGCAGGCACGTGTCCCCATTTTACACATTGCAGCAGGCACGTGTCCCCATTTTACACATTACAGCAGGCACGTGTCCCCATTTTACACATTACAGCAGGCACGTGTCCCCATTTTACACATTGCAGCAGGCACGTGTCCCCATTTTACACATTGTAGCAGGCACGTGTCCCCATTTTACACATTGCAGCAGGCACGTGTCCCCATTTTACACATTGCAGCAGGCACGTGTCCCCATTTTACACAGTACGGCAGGCAAGTGTCCCCATTTTACACAGTACGGCAGGCAAGTGTCCCCATTTTACACAGTACGGCAGGCACGTGTCCCCATTTTACACATTGCAGCAGGCACGTGTCCCCATTTTACACAGTACGGCAGGCAAGTGTCCCCATTTTACACAGTACGGCAGGCAAGTGTCCCCATTTTACACAGTACGGCAGGCAAGTGTCCCCATTTTACACATTGCGGCAGGCACGTGCCCCCATTTTACACATTGCGGCAGGCATGTGCCCCCATTTTACACATTACAGCAGGCACGTGTCCCCATTTTACACAGTACGGCAGGCAAGTGTCCCCATTTTACACATTACAGCAGGCACGTGTCCCCATTTTACACAGTACGGCAGGCACGTGCCCCCATTTTACACATTGCGGCAGGAAAGTGTCCCCATTTTACACATTGCGGCAGGAAAGTGTCCCCATTTTACACAGTACGGCAGGCACGTGCCCCCATTTTACACATTGCGGCAGGCACGTGTCCCCATTTTACACATTGCAGCAGGCACGTGTCCCCATTTTACACATTGCAGCAGGCACGTGCCCCCATTTTACACATTGCGGCAGGAAAGTGTCCCCATTTTACACATTGCGGCAGGAAAGTGTCCCCATTTTACACAGTACGGCAGGAAAGTGTCCCCATTTTACACATTACAGCAGGCACGTGTCCCCATTTTACACAGTACGGCAGGCACGTGCCCCCATTTTACACAGTACGGCAGGCACGTGCCCCCATTTTACACATTGCGGCAGGAAAGTGTCCCCATTTTACACATTACAGCAGGCACGTGTCCCCATTTTACACATTGCGGCAGGAAAGTGTCCCCATTTTACACATTGCGGCAGGAAAGTGTCCCCATTTTACACATTACAGCAGGCACGTGTCCCCATTTTACACATTGCGGCAGGAAAGTGTCCCCATTTTACACATTGCGGCAGGAAAGTGTACCCATTTTACACATTGCGGCAGGAAAGAGTCCCCATTTTACACAGTACGGCAGGAAAGTGTCCCCATTTTACACATTACAGCAGGCACGTGTCCCCATTTTACACAGTACGGCAGGCACGTGCCCCCATTTTACACATTGCGGCAGGAAAGTGTCCCCATTTTACACATTACAGCAGGCACGTGTCCCCATTTTACACATTGCAGCAGGCACGTGTCCCCATTTTACACATTGCGGCAGGAAAGTGTCCCCATTTTACACATTGCGGCAGGAAAGTGTCCCCATTTTACACATTGCGGCAGGAAAGTGTCCCCATTTTACACATTGCGGCAGGAAAGTGTCCCCATTTTACACATTGCGGCAGGAAAGTGTCCCCATTTTACACATTACAGCAGGCACGTGTCCCCATTTTACACATTACAGCAGGCACGTGTCCCCATTTTACACATTGCAGCAGGCACGTGTCCCCATTTTACACAGTACGGCAGGCAAGTGTCCCCATTTTACACATTGCAGCAGGCACGTGTCCCCATTTTACACATTACAGCAGGCACGTGTCCCCATTTTACACATTGCAGCAGGCACGTGTCCCCATTTTACACAGTACGGCAGGCAAGTGTCCCCATTTTACACATTGCAGCAGGCACGTGTCCCCATTTTACACATTGCAGCAGGCACGTGTCCCCATTTTACACATTGCAGCAGGCACGTGTCCCCATTTTACACAGTACGGCAGGCAAGTGTCCCCATTTTACACAGTACGGCAGGCAAGTGTCCCCATTTTACACAGTACGGCAGGCACGTGTCCCCATTTTACACATTGCAGAAGGCACGTGTCCCCATTTTACACAGTACGGCAGGCAAGTGTCCCCATTTTACACAGTACGGCAGGCAAGTGTCCCCATTTTACACAGTACGGCAGGCAAGTGTCCCCATTTTACACAGTACGGCAGGCAAGTGTCCCCATTTTACACATTGCGGCAGGCACGTGCCCCCATTTTACACATTGCGGCAGGCATGTGCCCCCATTTTACACATTACAGCAGGCACGTGTCCCCATTTTACACAGTACGGCAGGCAAGTGTCCCCATTTTACACATTACAGCAGGCACGTGTCCCCATTTTACACAGTACGGCAGGCACGTGCCCCCATTTTACACATTGCGGCAGGAAAGTGTCCCCATTTTACACATTGCGGCAGGAAAGTGTCCCCATTTTACACAGTACGGCAGGCACGTGCCCCCATTTTACACATTGCGGCAGGCACGTGCCCCCATTTTACACATTGCGGCAGGAAAGTGTCCCCATTTTACACATTGCGGCAGGAAAGTGTCCCCATTTTACACAGTACGGCAGGAAAGTGTCCCCATTTTACACATTACAGCAGGCACGTGTCCCCATTTTACACAGTACGGCAGGCACGTGCCCCCATTTTACACATTGCGGCAGGAAAGTGTCCCCATTTTACACATTACAGCAGGCACGTGTCCCCATTTTACACATTGCGGCAGGAAAGTGTCCCCATTTTACACATTGCGGCAGGAAAGTGTCCCCATTTTACACATTGCGGCAGGAAAGTGTCCCCATTTTACACATTGCGGCAGGAAAGTGTCCCCATTTTACACATTACAGCAGGCACGTGCCCCCATTTTACACATTGCGGCAGGAAAGTGTCCCCATTTTACACATTGCGGCAGGAAAGTGTCCCCATTTTACACATTACAGCAGGCACGTGTCCCCATTTTACACATTGCGGCAGGCACGTGCCCCCATTTTACACATTGCGGCAGGAACGTGTCCCCATTTTACACAGTACGGTAGGCAAGTGTCCCCATTTTACACATTGCGGCAGGCACGTGCCCCCATTTTACACATTACAGCAGGCACGTGTCCCCATTTTACACATTACAGCAGGCACGTGTCCCCATTTTACACAGTACGGCAGGCAAGTGTCCCCATTTTACACATTGCGGCAGGAAAGTGTCCCCATTTTACACATTACAGCAGGCACGTGTCCCCATTTTACACATTACAGCAGGCACGTGTCCCCATTTTACACAGTACGGCAGGCAAGTGTCCCCATTTTACACATTGCGGCAGGAAAGTGTCCCCATTTTACACATTACAGCAGGCACGTGTCCCCATTTTACACAGTACGGCAGGCAAGTGTCCCCATTTTACACATTGCGGCAGGAAAGTGTCCCCATTTTACACATTACAGCAGGCACGTGTCCCCATTTTACACATTGCGGCAGGCACGTGCCCCCATTTTACACATTACGGCAGGCACGTGCCCCCATTTTACACATTGCGGCAGGAAAGTGTCCCCATTTTACACATTGCGGCAGGAAAGTGTCCCCATTTTACACAGTACGGCAGGAAAGTGTCCCCATTTTACACATTACAGCAGGCACGTGTCCCCATTTTACACAGTACGGCAGGCACGTGCCCCCATTTTACACATTGCGGCAGGAAAGTGTCCCCATTTTACACATTACAGCAGGCACGTGTCCCCATTTTACACATTGCGGCAGGAAAGTGTCCCCATTTTACACATTGCGGCAGGAAAGTGTCCCCATTTTACACATTGCGGCAGGAAAGTGTCCCCATTTTACACATTGCGGCAGGAAAGTGTCCCCATTTTACACATTACAGCAGGCACGTGCCCCCATTTTACACATTGCGGCAGGAAAGTGTCCCCATTTTACACATTGCGGCAGGAAAGTGTCCCCATTTTACACATTACAGCAGGCACGTGTCCCCATTTTACACATTGCGGCAGGCACGTGCCCCCATTTTACACATTGCGGCAGGAACGTGTCCCCATTTTACACAGTACGGTAGGCAAGTGTCCCCATTTTACACATTGCGGCAGGCACGTGCCCCCATTTTACACATTACAGCAGGCACGTGTCCCCATTTTACACATTACAGCAGGCACGTGTCCCCATTTTACACAGTACGGCAGGCAAGTGTCCCCATTTTACACATTGCGGCAGGAAAGTGTCCCCATTTTACACATTACAGCAGGCACGTGTCCCCATTTTACACATTACAGCAGGCACGTGTCCCCATTTTACACAGTACGGCAGGCAAGTGTCCCCATTTTACACATTGCGGCAGGAAAGTGTCCCCATTTTACACATTACAGCAGGCACGTGTCCCCATTTTACACAGTACGGCAGGCAAGTGTCCCCATTTTACACATTGCGGCAGGAAAGTGTCCCCATTTTACACATTACAGCAGGCACGTGTCCCCATTTTACACATTGCGGCAGGCACGTGCCCCCATTTTACACATTACGGCAGGCACGTGTCCCCATTTTACACATTACAGCAGGCACGTGTCCCCATTTTACACAGTACGGCAGGCAAGTGTCCCCATTTTACACATTGCGGCAGGAAAGTGTCCCCATTTTACACATTACAGCAGGCACGTGTCCCCATTTTACACATTGCGGCAGGAAAGTGTCCCCATTTTACACATTACAGCAGGCACGTGCCCCCATTTTACACATTGCGGCAGGAAAGTGTCCCCATTTTACACATTGCGGCAGGCACGTGTCCCCATTTTACACAGTACGGCAGGAAAGTGTCCCCATTTTACACAGTACGGCAGGCACGTGTCCCTATTTTACACAGTACGGCAGGAAAGTGTCCCTATTTTACACATTGCGGCAGGCACGTGTCCCCATTTTACACATTGCGGCAGGAAAGTGTCCCCATTTTACACATTGCGGCAGGAAAGTGTCCCCATTTTACACAGTACGGCAGGAAAGTGTCCCTATTTTACACATTGCAGCAGGCACGTGTCCCCATTTTACACATTGCAGCAGGCACGTGTCCCCATTTTACACATTGCAGCAGGCACGTGTCCCCATTTTACACAGTACGGCAGGCAAGTGTCCCCATTTTACACAGTACGGCAGGCAAGTGTCCCCATTTTACACAGTACGGCAGGCAAGTGTCCCCATTTTACACAGTACGGCAGGCAAGTGTCCCCATTTTACACATTGCGGCAGGCACGTGCCCCCATTTTACACATTACAGCAGGCACGTGTCCCCATTTTACACAGTACGGCAGGCACGTGCCCCCATTTTACACATTACAGCAGGCACGTGTCCCCATTTTACACAGTACGGCAGGCACGTGCCCCCATTTTACACATTGCGGCAGGAAAGTGTCCCCATTTTACACATTGCGGCAGGAAAGTGTCCCCATTTTACACAGTACGGCAGGCACGTGCCCCCATTTTACACATTGCGGCAGGCACGTGCCCCCATTTTACACATTGCGGCAGGAAAGTGTCCCCATTTTACACATTGCGGCAGGAAAGTGTCCCCATTTTACACAGTACGGCAGGAAAGTGTCCCCATTTTACACATTACAGCAGGCACGTGCCCCCATTTTACACATTGCGGCAGGCATGTGCCCCCATTTTACACATTACAGCAGGCACGTGTCACCATTTTACACATTACAGCAGGCACGTGTCCCCATTTTACACAGTACGGCAGGCAAGTGTCCCCATTTTACACATTACAGCAGGCACGTGTCCCCATTTTACACAGTACGGCAGGCACGTGCCCCCATTTTACACATTGCGGCAGGAAAGTGTCCCCATTTTACACATTGCGGCAGGAAAGTGTCCCCATTTTACACAGTACGGCAGGCACGTGCCCCCATTTTACACATTGCGGCAGGCACGTGCCCCCATTTTACACATTGCGGCAGGAAAGTGTCCCCATTTTACACATTGCGGCAGGAAAGTGTCCCCATTTTACACAGTACGGCAGGAAAGTGTCCCCATTTTACACATTACAGCAGGCACGTGTCCCCATTTTACACAGTACGGCAGGCACGTGCCCCCATTTTACACATTGCGGCAGGAAAGTGTCCCCATTTTACACATTACAGCAGGCACGTGTCCCCATTTTACACATTGCGGCAGGAAAGTGTCCCCATTTTACACATTGCGGCAGGAAAGTGTCCCAATTTTACACATTGCGGCAGGAAAGTGTCCCCATTTTACACATTGCGGCAGGAAAGTGTCCCCATTTTACACAGTACGGCAGGAAAGTGTCCCCATTTTACACATTACAGCAGGCACGTGTCCCCATTTTACACAGTACGGCAGGCACGTGCCCCCATTTTACACATTGCGGCAGGAAAGTGTCCCCATTTTACACATTACAGCAGGCACGTGCCCCCATTTTACACAGTACGGCAGGCACGTGTCCCCATTTTACACATTGCGGCAGGAAAGTGTCCCCATTTTACACATTGCGGCAGGAAAGTGTCCCCATTTTACACAGTACGGCAGGAAAGTGTCCCTATTTTACACAGTACGGCAGGCACGTGTCCCCATTTTACACAGTACGGCAGGCACGTCCCCATTTTACACATTGCGGCAGGCACGTGTCCCCATTTTACACATTGCAGCAGGCACGTGTCCCCATTTTACACATTACAGCAGGCACGTGTCCCCATTTTACACATTGCAGCAGGCACGTGTCCCCATTTTACACAGTACGGCAGGCACGTGTCCCCATTTTACACATTGCAGCAGGCACGTGTCCCCATTTTACACAGTACGGCAGGCACGTGTCCCCATTTTACACATTGCAGCAGGCACGTGTCCCCATTTTACACATTGCAGCAGGCACGTGTCCCCATTTTACACAGTACGGCAGGCACGTGTCCCCATTTTACACATTACAGCAGGCACGTGTCCCCATTTTACACATTGCAGCAGGCACGTGTCCCCATTTTACACATTGCAGCAGGCACGTGTCCCCATTTTACACAGTACGGCAGGCACGTGTCCCCATTTTACACATTGCAGCAGGCACGTGTCCCCATTTTACACATTGCAGCAGGCACGTGTCCCCATTTTACACAGTACGGCAGGCAAGTGTCCCCATTTTACACAGTACGGCAGGCAAGTGTCCCCATTTTACACAGTACGGCAGGCACGTGTCCCCATTTTACACATTGCAGCAGGCTCGTGTCCCCATTTTACACAGTACGGCAGGCAAGTGTCCCCATTTTACACAGTACGGCAGGCAAGTGTCCCCATTTTACACAGTACGGCAGGCAAGTGTCCCCATTTTACACATTGCGGCAGGCATGTGCCCCCATTTTACACATTACAGCAGGCACGTGTCCCCATTTTACACAGTACGGCAGGCAAGTGTCCCCATTTTACACATTACAGCAGGCACGTGTCCCCATTTTACACAGTACGGCAGGCAAGTGTCCCCATTTTACACATTACAGCAGGCACGTGCCCCCATTTTACACATTGCGGCAGGAAAGTGTCCCCATTTTACACATTGCGGCAGGAAAGTGTCCCCATTTTACACAGTACGGCAGGCACGTGCCCCCATTTTACACATTGCGGCAGGCACGTGCCCCCATTTTACACATTGCGGCAGGAAAGTGTCCCCATTTTACACATTGCGGCAGGAAAGTGTCCCCATTTTACACAGTACGGCAGGAAAGTGTCCCCATTTTACACATTACAGCAGGCACGTGTCCCCATTTTACACAGTACGGCAGGCACGTGCCCCCATTTTACACAGTACGGCAGGCACGTGCCCCCATTTTACACATTGCGGCAGGAAAGTGTCCCCATTTTACACATTACAGCAGGCACGTGTCCCCATTTTACACATTGCGGCAGGAAAGTGTCCCCATTTTACACATTGCGGCAGGAAAGTGTCCCCATTTTACACATTACAGCAGGCACGTGTCCCCATTTTACACATTGCGGCAGAAAAGTGTCCCCATTTTACACATTGCGGCAGGAAAGTGTACCCATTTTACACATTGCGGCAGGAAAGAGTCCCCATTTTACACAGTACGGCAGGAAAGTGTCCCCATTTTACACATTACAGCAGGCACGTGTCCCCATTTTACACAGTACGGCAGGCACGTGCCCCCATTTTACACATTGCGGCAGGAAAGTGTCCCCATTTTACACATTACAGCAGGCACGTGTCCCCATTTTACACATTGCAGCAGGCACGTGTCCCCATTTTACACATTGCGGCAGGAAAGTGTCCCCATTTTACACAGTACAGCAGGCACGTGTCCCCATTTTACACAGTACGGCAGGCACGTGCCCCCATTTTACACATTGCAGCAGGCACGTGTCCCCATTTTACACATTGCGGCAGGAAAGTGTCCCCATTTTACACATTGCGGCAGGAAAGTGTCCCCATTTTACACATTGCGGCAGGAAAGTGTCCCCATTTTACACATTGCGGCAGGAAAGTGTCCCCATTTTACACATTGCGGCAGGAAAGTGTCCCCATTTTACACATTGCGGCAGGAAAGTGTCCCCATTTTACACATTACAGCAGGCACGTGTCCCCATTTTACACATTACAGCAGGCAAGTGTCCCCATTTTACACATTACAGCAGGCACGTGTCCCCATTTTACACATTGCAGCAGGCACGTGTCCCCATTTTACACATTACAGCAGGCACGTGTCCCCATTTTACACATTGCAGCAGGCACGTGTCCCCATTTTACACATTGCAGCAGGCACGTGTCCCCATTTTACACATTACAGCAGGCACGTGTCCCCATTTTACACATTGCAGCAGGCACGTGTCCCCATTTTACACATTACAGCAGGCACGTGTCCCCATTTTACACAGTACGGCAGGCACGTGTCCCCATTTTACACAGTACGGCAGGCACGTGTCCCCATTTTACACATTGCAGAAGGCACGTGTCCCCATTTTACACATTACAGCAGGCACGTGTCCCCATTTTACACAGTACGGCAGGCACGTGTCCCCATTTTACACAGTACGGCAGGCACGTGTCCCCATTTTACACATTGCAGAAGGCACGTGTCCCCATTTTACACATTACAGCAGGCACGTGTCCCCATTTTACACATTACAGCAGGCACGTGTCCCCATTTTACACATTGCAGCAGGCACGTGTCCCCATTTTACACATTACAGCAGGCACGTGTCCCCATTTTACACATTGCAGCAGGCACGTGTCCCCATTTTACACAGTACGGCAGGCACGTGTCCCCATTTTACACATTGCAGCAGGCACGTGTCCCCATTTTACACATTACAGCAGGCACGTGTCCCCATTTTACACATTACAGCAGGCACGTGTCCCCATTTTACACATTGCAGCAGGCACGTGTCCCCATTTTACACATTGCAGCAGGCACGTGTCCCCATTTTACACATTGCAGCAGGCACGTGTCCCCATTTTACACATTGCAGCAGGCACGTGTCCCCATTTTACACAGTACGGCAGGCAAGTGTCCCCATTTTACACAGTACGGCAGGCAAGTGTCCCCATGTTACACAGTACGGCAGGCACGTGTCCCCATTTTACACATTGCAGCAGGCACGTGTCCCCATTTTACACAGTACGGCAGGCAAGTGTCCCCATTTTACACAGTACGGCAGGCAAGTGTCCCCATTTTACACAGTACGGCAGGCAAGTGTCCCCATTTTACACATTGCGGCAGGCATGTGCCCCCATTTTACACATTACAGCAGGCACGTGTCCCCATTTTACACAGTACGGCAGGCAAGTGTCCCCATTTTACACATTACAGCAGGCACGTGTCCCCATTTTACACAGTACGGCAGGCACGTGCCCCCATTTTACACATTGCGGCAGGAAAGTGTCCCCATTTTACACATTGCGGCAGGAAAGTGTCCCCATTTTACACAGTACGGCAGGCACGTGCCCCCATTTTACACATTGCGGCAGGCACGTGTCCCCATTTTACACATTGCAGCAGGCACGTGTCCCCATTTTACACATTACAGCAGGAAAGTGTCCCCATTTTACACAGTACGGCAGGAAAGTGTCCCCATTTTACACATTACAGCAGGCACGTGTCCCCATTTTACACAGTACGGCAGGCACGTGCCCCCATTTTACACAGTACGGCAGGAAAGTGTCCCCATTTTACACATTACAGCAGGCACGTGCCCCCATTTTACACATTGCGGCAGGAAAGTGTCCCCATTTTACACATTACAGCAGGCACGTGTCCCCATTTTACACATTGCGGCAGGAAAGTGTCCCCATTTTACACATTGCGGCAGGAAAGTGTCCCCATTTTACACATTACAGCAGGCACGTGTCCCCATTTTACACATTGCGGCAGGAAAGTGTCCCCATTTTACACATTGCGGCAGGAAAGTGTCCCCATTTTACACATTACAGCAGGCACGTGTCCCCATTTTACACATTACAGCAGGCACGTGTCCCCATTTTACACATTGCGGCAGGAAAGTGTACCCATTTTACACATTGCGGCAGGAAAGAGTCCCCATTTTACACATTACAGCAGGCACGTGTCCCCATTTTACACATTGCAGCAGGCACGTGTCCCCATTTTACACATTGCGGCAGGAAAGTGTCCCCATTTTACACATTGCGGCAGGAAAGTGTCCCCATTTTACACATTGCAGCAGGCACGTGTCCCCATTTTACACATTGCGGCAGGAAAGTGTCCCCATTTTACACATTGCGGCAGGAAAGTGTCCCCATTTTACACATTGCGGCAGGAAAGTGTCCCCATTTTACACATTACAGCAGGCACGTGTCCCCATTTTACACATTGCAGCAGGCACGTGTCCCCATTTTACACATTACGGCAGGCACGTGTCCCCATTTCACACATTGCAGCAGGCACGTGTCCCCATTTTACACATTGCAGCAGGCACGTGTCCCCATTTTACACAGTACGGCAGGCACGTGTCCCCATTTTACACATTGCAGCAGGCACGTGTCCCCATTTTACACATTGCAGCAGGCACGTGTCCCCATTTTACACAGTACGGCAGGCAAGTGTCCCCATTTTACACATTGCAGCAGGCACGTGTCCCCATTTTACACATTGCAGCAGGCACGTGTCCCCATTTTACACATTGCAGCAGGCACGTGTCCCCATTTTACACAGTACGGCAGGCAAGTGTCCCCATTTTACACAGTACGGCAGGCAAGTGTCCCCATTTTACACAGTACGGCAGGCACGTGTCCCCATTTTACACATTGCAGAAGGCACGTGTCCCCATTTTACACAGTACGGCAGGCAAGTGTCCCCATTTTACACAGTACGGCAGGCAAGTGTCCCCATTTTACACAGTACGGCAGGCAAGTGTCCCCATTTTACACAGTACGGCAGGCAAGTGTCCCCATTTTACACATTGCGGCAGGCACGTGCCCCCATTTTACACATTGCGGCAGGCATGTGCCCCCATTTTACACATTACAGCAGGCACGTGTCCCCATTTTACACATTACAGCAGGCACGTGTCCCCATTTTACACAGTACGGCAGGCAAGTGTCCCCATTTTACACATTGCGGCAGGAAAGTGTCCCCATTTTACACATTGCGGCAGGAAAGTGTCCCCATTTTACACAGTACGGCAGGCACGTGCCCCCATTTTACACATTGCGGCAGGCACGTGCCCCCATTTTACACATTGCGGCAGGAAAGTGTCCCCATTTTACACATTGCGGCAGGAAAGTGTCCCCATTTTACACAGTACGGCAGGAAAGTGTCCCCATTTTACACATTACAGCAGGCACGTGTCCCCATTTTACACAGTACGGCAGGCACGTGCCCCCATTTTACACATTGCGGCAGGAAAGTGTCCCCATTTTACACATTACGGCAGGCACGTGTCCCCATTTTACACATTGCGGCAGGAAAGTGTCCCCATTTTACACATTGCGGCAGGAAAGTGTCCCCATTTTACACATTGCGGCAGGAAAGTGTCCCCATTTTACACATTGCGGCAGGAAAGTGTCCCCATTTTACACATTACAGCAGGCACGTGCCCCCATTTTACACATTGCGGCAGGAAAGTGTCCCCATTTTACACATTGCGGCAGGAAAGTGTCCCCATTTTACACATTACAGCAGGCACGTGTCCCCATTTTACACATTGCGGCAGGCACGTGCCCCCATTTTACACATTGCGGCAGGAACGTGTCCCCATTTTACACAGTACGGTAGGCAAGTGTCCCCATTTTACACATTGCGGCAGGCACGTGCCCCCATTTTACACATTACAGCAGGCACGTGTCCCCATTTTACACATTACAGCAGGCACGTGTCCCCATTTTACACAGTACGGCAGGCACGTGCCCCCATTTTACACAGTACGGCAGGCACGTGCCCCCATTTTACACATTGCGGCAGGAAAGTGTCCCCATTTTACACATTACAGCAGGCACGTGTCCCCATTTTACACATTACAGCAGGCACGTGTCCCCATTTTACACATTGCGGCAGGAAAGTGTCCCCATTTTACACATTGCGGCAGGAAAGTGTCCCCATTTTACACATTACTGCAGGCACGTGTCCCCATTTTACACATTACAGCAGGCACGTGTCCCCATTTTACACAGTACGGCAGGCAAGTGTCCCCATTTTACACATTGCGGCAGGAAAGTGTCCCCATTTTACACATTACAGCAGGCACGTGTCCCCATTTTACACAGTACGGCAGGCAAGTGTCCCCATTTTACACATTGCGGCAGGAAAGTGTCCCCATTTTACACATTACAGCAGGCACGTGTCCCCATTTTACACATTGCGGCAGGCACGTGCCCCCATTTTACACATTACGGCAGGCACGTGTCCCCATTTTACACATTACAGCAGGCACGTGTCCCCATTTTACACAGTACGGCAGGCACGTGCCCCCATTTTACACATTGCGGCAGGAAAGTGTCCCCATTTTACACATTACAGCAGGCACGTGTCCCCATTTTACACATTGCAGCAGGCACGTGTCCCCATTTTACACATTGCGGCAGGAAAGTGTCCCCATTTTACACATTGCGGCAGGAAAGTGTCCCCATTTTACACATTGCGGCAGGAAAGTGTCCCCATTTTACACATTGCGGCAGGAAAGTGTCCCCATTTTACACATTGCGGCAGGAAAGTGTCCCCATTTTACACATTGCGGCAGGAAAGTGTCCCCATTTTACACATTACAGCAGGCACGTGTCCCCATTTTACACATTACAGCAGGCACGTGTCCCCATTTTACACATTACAGCAGGCACGTGTCCCCATTTTACACATTGCAGCAGGCACGTGTCCCCATTTTACACATTACAGCAGGCACGTGTCCCCATTTTACACATTGCAGCAGGCACGTGTCCCCATTTTACACATTGCAGCAGGCACGTGTCCCCATTTTACACATTACAGCAGGCACGTGTCCCCATTTTACACATTGCAGCAGGCACGTGTCCCCATTTTACACATTACAGCAGGCACGTGTCCCCATTTTACACAGTACGGCAGGCACGTGTCCCCATTTTACACAGTACGGCAGGCACGTGTCCCCATTTTACACATTGCAGAAGGCACGTGTCCCCATTTTACACATTACAGCAGGCACGTGTCCCCATTTTACACAGTACGGCAGGCACGTGTCCCCATTTTACACAGTACGGCAGGCACGTGTCCCCATTTTACACATTGCAGAAGGCACGTGTCCCCATTTTACACATTACAGCAGGCACGTGTCCCCATTTTACACATTACAGCAGGCACGTGTCCCCATTTTACACATTGCAGCAGGCACGTGTCCCCATTTTACACATTACAGCAGGCACGTGTCCCCATTTTACACAGTACGGCAGGCACGTGTCCCCATTTTACACAGTACGGCAGGCACGTGTCCCCATTTTACACATTGCAGCAGGCACGTGTCCCCATTTTACACATTACAGCAGGCACGTGTCCCCATTTTACACATTACAGCAGGCACGTGTCCCCATTTTACACAGTACGGCAGGCACGTGTCCCCATTTTACACATTGCAGCAGGCACGTGTCCCCATTTTACACAGTACGGCAGGCACGTGTCCCCATTTTACACATTGCAGCAGGCACGTGTCCCCATTTTACACATTACAGCAGGCACGTGTCCCCATTTTACACATTACAGCAGGCACGTGTCCCCATTTTACACATTGCAGCAGGCACGTGTCCCCATTTTACACATTGCAGCAGGCACGTGTCCCCATTTTACACATTGCAGCAGGCACGTGTCCCCATTTTACACATTGCAGCAGGCACGTGTCCCCATTTTACACAGTACGGCAGGCAAGTGTCCCCATTTTACACAGTACGGCAGGCAAGTGTCCCCATTTTACACAGTACGGCAGGCACGTGTCCCCATTTTACACATTGCAGCAGGCACGTGTCCCCATTTTACACAGTACGGCAGGCAAGTGTCCCCATTTTACACAGTACGGCAGGCAAGTGTCCCCATTTTACACAGTACGGCAGGCAAGTGTCCCCATTTTACACATTGCGGCAGGCATGTGCCCCCATTTTACACATTACAGCAGGCACGTGTCCCCATTTTACACAGTACGGCAGGCAAGTGTCCCCATTTTACACATTACAGCAGGCACGTGTCCCCATTTTACACAGTACGGCAGGCACGTGCCCCCATTTTACACATTGCGGCAGGAAAGTGTCCCCATTTTACACATTGCGGCAGGAAAGTGTCCCCATTTTACACAGTACGGCAGGCACGTGCCCCCATTTTACACATTGCGGCAGGCACGTGTCCCCATTTTACACATTGCAGCAGGCACGTGTCCCCATTTTACACATTACAGCAGGAAAGTGTCCCCATTTTACACAGTACGGCAGGAAAGTGTCCCCATTTTACACATTACAGCAGGCACGTGTCCCCATTTTACACAGTACGGCAGGCACGTGCCCCCATTTTACACAGTACGGCAGGAAAGTGTCCCCATTTTACACATTACAGCAGGCACGTGCCCCCATTTTACACATTGCGGCAGGAAAGTGTCCCCATTTTACACATTACAGCAGGCACGTGTCCCCATTTTACACATTGCGGCAGGAAAGTGTCCCCATTTTACACATTGCGGCAGGAAAGTGTCCCCATTTTACACATTACAGCAGGCACGTGTCCCCATTTTACACATTGCGGCAGGAAAGTGTCCCCATTTTACACATTACAGCAGGCACGTGTCCCCATTTTACACATTGCGGCAGGAAAGTGTACCCATTTTACACATTGCGGCAGGAAAGAGTCCCCATTTTACACAGTACGGCAGGAAAGTGTCCCCATTTTACACATTACAGCAGGCACGTGTCCCCATTTTACACATTGCAGCAGGCACGTGTCCCCATTTTACACATTGCGGCAGGAAAGTGTCCCCATTTTACACATTGCGGCAGGAAAGTGTCCCCATTTTACACATTGCAGCAGGCACGTGTCCCCATTTTACACATTGCGGCAGGAAAGTGTCCCCATTTTACACATTGCGGCAGGAAAGTGTCCCCATTTTACACATTGCGGCAGGAAAGTGTCCCCATTTTACACATTACAGCAGGCACGTGTCCCCATTTTACACATTGCAGCAGGCACGTGTCCCCATTTTACACATTACGGCAGGCACGTGTCCCCATTTCACACATTGCAGCAGGCACGTGTCCCCATTTTACACATTGCAGCAGGCACGTGTCCCCATTTTACACAGTACGGCAGGCACGTGTCCCCATTTTACACATTGCAGCAGGCACGTGTCCCCATTTTACACATTGCAGCAGGCACGTGTCCCCATTTTACACATTGCAGCAGGCACGTGTCCCCATTTTACACAGTACGGCAGGCAAGTGTCCCCATTTTACACATTGCAGCAGGCACGTGTCCCCATTTTACACATTGCAGCAGGCACGTGTCCCCATTTTACACATTGCAGCAGGCACGTGTCCCCATTTTACACAGTACGGCAGGCAAGTGTCCCCATTTTACACAGTACGGCAGGCAAGTGTCCCCATTTTACACAGTACGGCAGGCACGTGTCCCCATTTTACACATTGCAGAAGGCACGTGTCCCCATTTTACACAGTACGGCAGGCAAGTGTCCCCATTTTACACAGTACGGCAGGCAAGTGTCCCCATTTTACACAGTACGGCAGGCAAGTGTCCCCATTTTACACAGTACGGCAGGCAAGTGTCCCCATTTTACACAGTACGGCAGGCAAGTGTCCCCATTTTACACATTGCGGCAGGCACGTGCCCCCATTTTACACATTGCGGCAGGCATGTGCC